>NC_092756.1:14350866-14664355 GCF_047496795.1 Chiloscyllium punctatum
AACGGGGTTTGCTTTTTGGTGCACTGGTATCAGCGCTCGGGGATGAGCAAACAGTGTGCAGGCGAAGTGATGTTCGCATGATGTGATAGCCAGAGCATGTTTCCAAAACGTCAGCTAATGTTGTATTTTGAATCCAGTTCACTAGCTCCACCTGAATGCCATATCTTTTTATGTTGATCAGAACTCATCATCCAGTTTACCATTCGGAACGTAAAACACAGAACAGTACAGCAGAAGACCCTTCAGCTCTTCACGTCATGCAAACCTTTTATCCTACTGTACGATCAAACTAGCCTATATTTCCTTCATTTTACTATCATCCATGTGCCTATCCAAGAGTGCATTAGATGTCCCACATGTATTTGAATTTACTACCAGCACTGGCAGTGCATTGCACGCACCTGGCACACTCTGTATAAAGAACCTACCACTGAAATCTCCCCTTAACCATTGTCCAATCTCTTTAAAATTGTGCGCCCCATAATAGCCATTTATGCCATGGGGAAATAAAGTCTCTTACTATTCACTCTATCTATGCCTCACATCAAGGTTGTTCACCTCAACCAAGTCGCCCTTCACCCTTCTTCTCTCCAATCAGAAAAGCCTTAGCTCCCTCAGACTTTCTTCATAAGTCACGCTCTCCAATGCAGACAGCAGGTCTCTAAATCTCCTCTGTACCCCATCTAAAGCTTCCACATCCGTCCTGTAATGAGAGGACCAGAACTGAACACAGTATCTAAGTGTGGTCTAACCAGAACTCGATAGAGTTGCAGCATGACCTCACGGCTTTAAAATTCAGTTCCCCAGCTAATGAAATCCAGCACAACATGTCCTCCTCAACAACCATGTCAGCTTGGGTGGCGACTTTGAGGGATCGATGGATATGGACACCAAGGTCCCTCTGTTAAGCCAAACTACACTGTGTTCTGAATTCAAGTTTGACATTCTAAAACGAATCGTTTCACACTTTTCCAATTTGAACTCCGTCTGCCACTTCTCAGCCCAGCTCTGAATTCTGTCAATATCCCGATGCAACCTGCAACGGATCTCCACACTGTCCACCACTCCACCAGCGTTCCTTTCATTTGCAAACTTACTAACCCACTCTTCCACATCCATATCCAAGTCATTTCGAAAAATCGCAAAGAGCAGAGGTCCTGGAACCGGTCTTACTGGTCTGTAATTTCCTGGTTTTTCCCTGCAGCCCTTAAGTGATGGAACAGCATTAGCCCCCGTCCAGTCCTCCGGCACCTCACTGTGTCTGTTGATAACATAAATATTCCTGTTATGGACAGTGCAATCTCTTCCCTAGTTTCCCACAATATTCTAGGATAGACCTAATGAGCTAGGAAGGATTGATCTACCTATATTTGTTATAAGATTCCAGCGCTTTTCTGTCGAGAATTCTTTTCAAGATATCACTATCTATTTCCCCAAGTTCCCGAGCTTCCATGTCTTTCTCCACAGTACATTCTGACGATAACTTTTCTTGTTTAATATCGCACCCACCAACCTGTGCTTCCACGCATAGAGGAAATTACTGATAATGAAGGAATCCTATTCTCGACCAATTTATTCTTTAGGCATTATTGAAACATGAGTAAAGCCTTCTGAAAATTCAAATAAAACTTATGCTCCATACCACCACACCCCTCTTCAGCCTTATCTATTCTGCCATTTATATTCACACCAACAAAAAAAATCCAACAGGCTCAATAACAAATTATCGTTTATAAACAAAAGTTTTCCTAAGTTTCTAATTATTGTTTATTGACATATCCTTTCTAGCACATTTCAGCTCCAGACTTACTGTCAGGCTAACACGATTTGATTTCAGACTTGCAGAAGAAAGGGTTGTGGGAGTTCTTGTTTATCAATCTGAAAAAGGTAGCTTTCAGAGTCAGCAGGTAATTGCAAAGGGAATGGAGTTCAAGCAGAAGGAGGTCTTGTCACAACTATACAAGGTACGAGTCAGAGCACACCCAGAATGTTATAAACTCTATGACTACCATAGGAAAGTTATTGTGGCATTGCAAATAGGCGAGAGAAGGTTTATTAGGCAGATCTTGGGAATGGAAGGATTTTTTAAATGATAATAGTTGGTGTAGATTGAGGTTGAACGCATTGAATTTCAGATAAAATGAGAGAGAAATTGAATGAAGCATCCACGATTCAGGGTAGATGTTGGGAAATTAGAAAACCGAACACTACAGCACAGCAATCGGCCCTTCGGCTTCCTATGGCTGTACCGACCATGACCATGACACAACTGATACCATCTGCGTATAAATGATCCATATACCTCTAATCTCTGCCTGCTCATGTTTCTGTCTAAACGTCACTTCAAAACGTTACTCACATTTCTGCTTCTCTGAGCTCTCTCAGTAAATTTCACTGTCTCTGCTTAAAAAAACTTGCCTCACATATCTCGTTTAAAATTTCTCTTTCTCACCTTTAAACATACGCTCTAGTATTTGAAGCATACACATTGGAAAACAGATTCTGACTATCCATGATATCTGTCCATGTCCTAATGTTGTATCCCTGTACCTGGTCGCCTCTAAACCTCTGATACTCTCGCAAAACGTTGTTGAATTTCCTCTTACACCTAACATACACTTTAAAAAAACGAACATACGTACAATGCTGATCAACCCCTTTTTCATCTTCTCCAACGCTCCACATCCGTCCTATTGTGTGGAAATGAGAACTGCACACAGTACCACAAATGTGCCCAAACAAACATTTTATACAATTACAACATAAAGTGCAAACCACTATACCCAACGTTGTGACCGACGAAGGGTAGTGTTTCATTTGCTTTCTTTCCCACCTGGAACACATCTGGTGCCATTTTCAGGGAATTACTGACTTGCATTAAGATAATTATGTACATCAATGTCCCTCAGTATCCTATTTTTTCTTGAATTTGTCATCCTAAACTCCATCATCTGACACATGTCCAGATGAAACTCAATTCGTCATTTCTCTGCACATCTTTCCAACTAATTTTTAACCTCCTGCAACCTTGATATCCTTGCACATTCAACCAAACTCCACCAATTTTCATGTCATCTGCAATAATTATCTTTGTCACTGCTTTTTATTTCACGTTTGTGAGAATCTGTAACCAGAGGACATGAAATCCCAGCAAGTGCTCACCCATTTAAGATAGAGAAGAGAAGGATTGTCTTCACTCAGAGGGTAATGACCATATAGGAATTCCTTCTGGCAGATGGCTGTCAAGGCAGGGGCATTGAAAATATTTACAGCAGAGATGGTCAGATTTTAATAAATCAGTGGAACAATAATTTTGTGGAAAAGGCAGGAATGTAGAGTTGAGGATCATCAGATCAGCCAGGATCCCATTGAAAGGCAGAGCACACACAATGGGCCAAATGGCGCAATTCTTCTCCTACGTCTCATGGCCTGAACTCTCATGGCTTCTTGAAATGAATGAGAAAACCATCTCGCATACAATCCAGGATTCTATCCATTACAGCAGTCACACTCAATAGTTATCCAGTCGGCATGGAGACCACTGTCATGCATCGTTACAGTACTGCCCTTGCTGCAAGTACATTCAGTGTCCTGACTGTAACCATATTTACATTACCATCACTGTCTGGTACCTATTAAAGAATCTGCCTTTTGGCAAAGGTCATTCCTTAGTTGGGGGAGTGGAAATGAATGGTGGATAAAGATTACTGGGAAAGGGAGGCTTACAGGGGCTCGAGGACGATATCATTAAGCAGAGTTGCATCTAGTCAAGAATGTTAGTGGACAACGGGGTTTGGGGACTGGAGGAATTTACAGAGGTAGAGGGAGCTGGATTAAATTCTAAACACAGGGATAGGGATGGATATACAGAGAGGCAGAAAAACTGAGTGGCACATACAGGAGTGCTTCAGGGAGAAGAGCATTGTACATACTATTGAGATATGGAAGATTGTAGTGACTGAAGATGTTCACTGATATAAGAAGGCTTCTTGGTTCTGGAGGCTGTTTGGATAGAAAGGCAAGGGAGGATGCCACGTTGCTGGTTGGAGACAGTTCGAAAAATGGGAGCGTTGGACAAATTGAAAGCTTCCTGCTGTGAGGAGGTTGGGGGGTGAATTTGAAATAGATTAGTTTCTAAGAATTGGAGAAGAATAAGGCGATTACAGATGGGTTTAGAGTTTACATGAGCTGGCATTGAATGTGAGTCTTATCGGAACTGGTGAATCACAAAGATTGGGGTTGGTGCTAAAATCGGGAAATTGGTAGGTACTTCAAGGGATTACCCAACAAAGGAAGATTAAAGGGGCTCTATAGAAGCTTAATGGGACTGGATGACCGAAAGAAGGCAGGGACAGTCGTGGTGGCTGCAGATGTTAACAGATTATAGAGAGAGCTGCAGGTTAGACAGAATTTGAGCTTCAGATTCTGACCTATATTGTGGGAGCTGGAGTATCCTTGGAACATGAGAATTTTGCCGATAAAGAATTTGCTGAAGGGACTGGAAGAGGTGAATAATGTAGGAGGCTTGTGCAGGCAGTTGGTAGTTCGAGATAGGGAAGAATGCAGACACTGCAGGGGATCATAGGGATAGGGAGATTTCTAAGAGCAGGGGAAAGTAACAGAAACATAGAAAGTGCAGTGCTTGGAGAGGGTTAACAAACAGGTTTCAAGACTCAGGACAATATTGCAAAAATAAGTATGTTGTAGGGATTTGATGAGCATACAAGATAGGTAGGGCTTTCGGACCTGTAGGATATTACGTTATAGAGATGGGGAGAGCTTCATAACGAAAGGGAGTTAGCAAGATCAGGAAGATTTGAAGTTATTGGAGCAGCTTTGACTGTCTAGTTCCTACAGAGATAGGGAGAGTTCTGGAGTCTGGATCAGGTAGCACACTTAGGGAGAGTTTTAAGAATAAGAAAGGCTTTATAAAGAGACTGATGTGTGTCGGGATTGAACGTGGTGAGAGTCAGTGACAATTACGGCAGCTCATGAAGATAATGGAAAAAAATAGTGTATTCATATGGGGATGACGTTAAAGGTATAAACATTCTTGGTGACTGAAGGTGATTAAATGCACAGGGTGGGTAGTGTGGACCAGCAGAGTTTTCAGAGATTGAGACTGTTTCAGAGAGGAAGAGCTTATCATCATCATTCGGATTGTAGAAACTAATTTCCGTTATATAGACGGTAGAACTGGATGGGATACACAGACATGGAGCATGTTAACAGGTGGAGGGAGTTCCTAAGGTCAGGAGTTTCTTGGAAGATTACACAGATATTCAGATTCTCATGTAGGAGCCTGATACAGTTGCAAAGACAGAGAGGTATTGCACATCTGATAGGAATTACACAGATCAAGACAGCTCAATGTTCTGAAGAAATTTTCACAGGTACGGCAGGGTTGTAGGAACTGGAGAGGTTTACCCAGAGAGGGACGGATATTGAGCTTAAAGCCAAATACATTGACATGGAGGGTGGTATTGGTAGGTGGAGCAGACAGGGAGAGGCTGGCTTGTCGGGGTTTACAAGTATGACGTCATTTATTATATACTGAAGAATTTTCGGGATTAGGGTGCTAGTGATTGGAGAACCTGACAGAGACAGAGAGCATTATGTGGACTATAGGAGATTCCAAACAGAGGAAGGATTATCGGAACTGGAGGATAATACAGAGATCACTAATAGAGCATGAACCAGGATCAATGCCTGGGACCTCCTGCGCTGTCTCACTGAGGATCAGTATAGCAGAGGTAAGCGCAGGACCCTGATAAGATGGTGGGAATGAAGCCTAGAATGTAGCTGTTCCTTGCTCAGCAGTGTGTCAACATCTTGTTTTCCTGGTACGAATATTGAAGTCGACTAAATCCTCCCTATGCTGTTTACTGTGATGTTTCTTTCGTGGGTTGCAGGATTTACTGAAGGTTCCAGATTTCCATCTCCATCACTCTCTGGGTGAACGACTGTCTCTGATGTGGTTATGGACGATACAGGAGTTAAGAATTCAGCTGAGTCAGGAACATCCTGAATACCTGCAGGAGACGGGGAAATAGCCAGAATGGGAAAATGGACTGATTCAGTGAGGACGACTCAAGTACAGTAGCACTGAGTCCAACAGAGATCTGGAAAATCCCAGTCTCCATCCCTGGCGTGTACTGCCTCGTTTCTCTGGAGTAGAGATTTCTGTTGGCTCAGGATGTGGAGGAGCTACAAGAGCTAGAGGCGCATACAAAGGCATTAAATAGACCCAAGCAGTGATGGATACCTCATGGAGAGATATTGAGTGATATCGCCATAGTTCAGGAAGTTAACAGGCCAATAAATTGAGACAAATAAGATGTTCAGAGGGTTAGATCATTTGTACAGTGAGACCTTTTTTCCCTCGGATAGCGATGCCGAGCTGGAGGGGTAATAGATATAGAACAGATGGCAGAGGTAGTTTCTTTACTCAGGGTTGTAGGGGCGTAGAATCGATTGCCTACAACAGTAGTGGACTCGCAAAATTTATGGGCATTTAAATGGTCATTGAATAAGCATATGGAAGAGAATTGAATAGCGTTGATTAGATGGGCTTCAGGTTGTTTCCATAGGTTGGCGCAACATTGATGGCAGAAGGGCCTGAACTATACTGTCATAGTCTATGTTCTAGACGGCAATAATTATGAGGTGGGAGAGGAAATACTTTAAAGGGATTGTAGGAGAACATTTTTCACACAGTGCATAATTCATGTATGGAATGGACATCCGGGGAAGTGGTAGAGAAAAGCACAATAACAACATGTAAATGACATTTGGGCAGGTGCATTGAGTGGAGAAGGTTTGAAGGGATATGGGATCAAATTCAGGTAAATGCGAGTTGTTTTTGTTTAGATTAGATTACTTACAGCTTGGAAACAGGCCCTCCGGCCCAACAAGTCCACACCGCCCCGCCGAAGCGCAACCCACCCAAACCCCTACATCTACCCCTTACCTAACACTACGGGCAATTTAGCATGGCCAATTCACCTGACCTGCACATCTTTGGAGTGTGGGAGGAAACCAAAGGAAACCCACGCATACACGGGGAGAATGTGCAAGCTGCACACAGAGAGTCACCTGAGGCGGGAATTGAGCCCGGGTCTCTGGTGATGAGAGGCAGCAGTGCTCACCACTGTGCCACCGTGCCGCCCATGAGGCTAGTTGGATTGAACGAACCGTTTCTGTGCTTCAGCGAGAGAGAGAGAGAGTGTGAGAGAGAGATATTTGCTTCATGCTACATTGGTATAACTGGTCAGGAATAAGCAACCTGTGAGCATGCGAGGTAATGGCCTCGTGGTATCATTGCGAGACCGTATATCCAAAACCTCAGCTAATGTTCAGGGGAGACAGGTTTGAAATGGTGGAAATTCAAATCAATAATTTTTAAAAATGCAATCAACAATCCATAAATAAGTACGAAACCATTGCAGATGTACTAAAAAGTCCTTTGTACATCAATAAAACACTTGTCCTTCAGAGAAAGACATCTGCCATTTTCATGTGGTCTGTATGACATGCCAACAGCAAAGTGTTAGCCTTTTAATTGCCCTCTGAGATGGCAGAGCAAGCCATTCATTCAAGCACAGCTATGACTGGGCAAGAAATCTGGTCAGCCAGAGACACACACAACTCACGAGTAAATAATAATAATACCGTTGGACTAGGACTAATGGAATTTGTTAGGTATGGTACCT
Source organism: Chiloscyllium punctatum (assembly GCF_047496795.1). Classification (NCBI taxonomy): domain Eukaryota; kingdom Metazoa; phylum Chordata; class Chondrichthyes; order Orectolobiformes; family Hemiscylliidae; genus Chiloscyllium; species Chiloscyllium punctatum. The sequence continues at coordinate 14,358,579 of NC_092756.1, forward strand.
TGGCCAATCACGTCAGTAGGTTCAAGGACAGAGTTTTAAGCTGACATGGATGATGTACAGACAGGGTTCAGGTAAAAGGTGCTTTCCAAATCCAAACAGAAAAGGTGAAGCATTGGAACAGCACAGGGATGGGACTGAAGACAATCAGAAAGAAACAGGAATGGACAGAGTTTAACTAAACCTGTACATCAGGAAATCGGTTTGTGACAGGAAATTGTGGGAAAGGTTAAATTATGTATTTTTTTGGAATGGACAAAGTATCTCACTAACATAATTGAATTTGTGACACAGACATAAATGGAGTTGAGACACCAGAGAGAAATGGGTACGGGGCGAAAAAGAGGTGGGACAATACTATGCAACGGGACACAATCCTGCAGCATCTAAGGCAGAATAGGAAAACAGCGTTTGGGTAACGCTGACAATAATGGGTAACAAAGGCATTAACGAGAAAGCCTTTGACCTCACATCATGAAATAGAGTCAGCCTGAATGTAACTTCTGCATACTACTTGCCAAGGACACAAGCAGCAGAACAGTTTTAGCCACCTAACAGCATTTCATTGCTCATCACTGCATTAAACAGGATAAATCGTTTGGTTTTTGACTGACTGCACAAAGAGTAATGGGAATCCTTGTCGATCAACCTGAAAAAGGTAGATTATAGGGTCAGCAGGCAATAAAGAATGCAAATCAAATGCTGACATTTATCACAAAGGGAATGGAGCCTAGAAATAGGGAGGTGTTGCTAAAACTATACAAAGTATAAGTCATACCACACGTAGAATATTATGAACAGCATGAGTGCCATAAGGAAAGATATTCCTGCATTGGACGAGAGGCCAGAAAAGTTTGATTCGGCTGATGTTAGAACGGGCGGATTTTAAAAGAGAAGAGATGGATTGATTGAGCTTGACTTCATTGGAATTTCGAAGAATGAGGAAGAAATTGAATGAAACATCTAACATCCTGAGCGGCTTTGCCAGTGTGGTTACTGGTACGTTAGAAAACAGAACGGTACAGCATAGCAACAGGCCCTTCAGCCAACCATGGCTGTGCTGTCCATGATGCTATTCTAAAGTAATCTCATTTTCCTGCACACGGTCCATATCCCTCTATCCCTACCTGTTCACATCTCTGACTAAATGCCACGTCAAAACCTTGCTCACATTTCCGCTTCTACTAACTTCCTTCATATTTTTCACTCTCTCAGTATAACAACACTTGCTTCGAACATTTCTATTAAACTTTCCCCAGCTCCGCTTAATCCTATGCACATCTGAATTTGATTCTCCTACACTGGAATATATATTCTGACATCCACATTATACTTGCCTCTCCTAATTTTATATTTCTGTACCATTTCACGTCTCAGCCTATGATACTCGCAAAACAATACAAGTTTGCTCAATCTCACCTTATAGCAAACAGACTCTTAAAAGACATAACACAGGCAGAATGTTTGTAACCTGCTTTTATACCCTTCACAAATACTCCTGATTCTTGCTACCGTGTGGCGATGAGAGCTGTACACAGTATTCCAATGTGGCCAAACCAAAGTTACACAAGTTACAACATGACATGCAAACGGCCATACTCAAAGCGGTGAGTGATGGAGGCAAGCATACCGTGTCCTTTCTTTCCATCTCAAACACTTGCATTGCCACTTACATGGAGCATTGGATATGCACCATGATCCCACTGTAAATCCATATCCCTCGGCATCCTGACTTTCTTGCCATTGACCACACAAATGTTTCATCTCACACTGGTGAAGTTAAACTCCTTTTGCCATTTCTCCACCCATCTTTCCAGCTGCTCTATATCCGGCCGCAACCTTTATTTTCCTTCCATATTGTCCACAACTCCACTAATTTTCTTGTTGTCTGCCGTAATTACCTTTGCCAATTCCTTTGGTTTCCCTTGTGTGAGAATCGTTAACTAGGCAGCATCAAATCCCAGGAAGGGCTCACTCATTCAAGATGTAGATGAGATGGAACATATTCACTTGGAGGGGAGTGACTCAGTGAGGTTCCTGACTACAGAGGGCTGACAGGGTTGGATTATTAAGAATATTGAGAGCAGAGATGGTCAGATTTTAATTAATCAGGGAAACAAGTGTGTCGTGGGAAAGACAGTGAAGCAGAATTAGGGGGTCGTTGGATCAGCCATGATCTCACTGAATGCTGGAACTCTCAATGGGTCAAATGTCCTAGTTGCACCACCAAATGTCATGGTCTTCACTTAATCAGACTGAAGGTCAATAAAAGATTATATAGTATTCTGGTTCTCTGCTCACAAATCTTCTTGAAAATGAGACTATTTGACATTTCTCATTATCTAACATTTGATCTAGTGTAGGGAATTTTCTTGATGGCTCCTGACATGGTATTACAGAAAACTATTTGTATACAATCCAGGATTATATTCATTACAGCTCTGATGCACATTAGTTATACAGCCGGGATGGAGACTACTGTCACACACAGTTCCTGTCCTGCCCTTGCTACAACTACGTTTAGTGTTCTGATTGTAACCATATTTACATTACCATCACTGTTTACTGCCTATAAAGTAATTCCTGCTAACGGTTGCTGCCCCTTGCTGTTTCTCAGTTCCACCCAAATAGAATCTAAAGTTTGATTTTCAGATCCATATGGCTGTCTTAACAATGCACTCACCACATCCTTTATTTACAACATTAATGAACCTTGTTTGTCGTTTTGTCTGTCCTGCTGAAATCCCGACAACCCTTCGATATTCACTTCATAGCCACGCAATTCTGTAGCCACATCTCCATAATGACATTTTGAACATATCTATTCACTTCAGTTAATGCCGTCATTCCATTTCCCTGGACACAATCCCAAAGGTATTTCAGTGATTGTGGATGTTTCTCTGGATGGATAGAGGTCACAGAGTTAGGGAGGCATTCAGGGGATCGAGGAAGCTATAAAGAAACTCATAGTTACAAGCACTCGACAATGTTGGTGAGAGAAATGGCTTTCGGAAAGACACAGGGAGATCTGAAGGGACTGCAGGTAATAAAAAAAGGACAGTGAGGTTTCTCAGTGTCGAATGGGGTTAATTTACACACATGAGGAGTATTATATGCAATAGTGCTATTTACAGAAACTAAGAGAGTTGAATAGAATTGAGGAACTAACAGACATACGGAAGGCCACAGTGAATGAAGACATTTGCTGATATTGGATGAGGCGGTCTGGAGGTTATATCGATGGGGAGGCTGGAGAGTCTGGCTGAGCTTACAGACACACGAACAGCAATAAGGCCTGGAGACAAACAGATAGGGAGCATTGCACAAACTGGAGGAGATTCTTGCGATATGGAGGTTTGTAGGCCAGGGTGACGTTTACACAGATAGGAGTGTAACAGCAGGAGGAGAATATGGAGATGAGTAGCTGAATGAAGATAGTGGACGAGCTTAAATAGATAGTGAGTCTTATAGGAACTGGATCAGGACAGTAAAAAGGAATTGGACGGATTCTACAGATTGGGATGTTGCAGAGACATCATAGGACAACACACTTAGGGAGGATTATAGGGACTCCACATTTTGAGTGAGTTTAATGACTGGAGTTAGTTGCACAGATAAAAAGTGATGTTGGAGCTGTAGGAGCGTACAGAGATGGGGAAGATTGGAGGTTTTTTTATGCACAGAGGGATATCTTTAGAGACAGTAATATGGAACACAGGTGGAGAGTTGCAGAACAAAGAACATTACCACGTAGGAACATGCCCTTCAGTCCTCAAGCCTGTGCTGATCAAGATTCTGTATCTAAACTTACCGCCTATTTTCAAAGAATGGAGATCCGTTTGCTTTCTGCCCATACAGCTATCTCTCAAGATACATGCTGAATGACGCTATTGTTCCTGCCACTACCACCTCCAGTAGCAAACTGTTCCAGGCAATCACTACCTTCTGCGTAAAGAACTTCCCACGTATATCTGCTGTAAACGTTTCCCCTCTCACTTTGAACTCGTGACCCTAGTAATTGTGTCCCCCACTCTGGGAAAACAAATCTTGTTATCCACCCTGTCTACACCTTTCATGATTTTGTCAGCATCAGTCAGGTCCCCGCCAACCTCTTTCTTTCTAATGAAAATAATCCTAATCAACTCAATCTCAGCTCATAGCTAGCCCCCGCCATTCCAGGCAAAGTCCTGGTGAACCTCCTTTGCAACCTCACCAAAGCGACCACATCTTTTTGGTAAGGTGGCCACCAGAACTGTATGCAGTATTCCATATGTGGCCGAACTGAAGTCATACACAACTGTAACATGACCTGACAACTCTTGAGCTAATTACCCCGTCCAGTTAAGGAAAGCATGCCATATGACTTCTTGACCATTCTATCGACCTGCATTGACACATTCAGGGAACAATGGATCCGAACACCCAGATCTCTCTGCACATAATTTTCCCCAGGACTTTTCCATTTACTGTACAGTTCATTTTCTGATTGCATCTTCCAGAATGCAGCAACTTGCATTTGTCCGGATTGAACTCCATCTGCAACTTCTCTGCCCAAATCGCCAATTTATCTTTATTCGGCTGTATTCTCGGACAGTCCTCTTCACAATCTGCTAATCCTCCAATTTTAGTGTCAACTTCAAACATGTTAATGAGGCAAAGTACACATCAGTAGAATTCATTTATGTATTTCATAACGAGTTACACAAAGGTTGAGCGTTTGAGATACGGGGAGTATTGTAGGGAGTGGAGGAACAAACAGAGTTGAGGAGTGTTGTTGTGCCTGGAAAAATACTCTGAATATAGGGGGACTTTGAGGGCCTGAATGTGGTGACAGTGACAATAGCCCGCAGTGTCTGTCAGGACTGGAGTAAGCCCGACAGATGGGGAGTGATATCGCTGCTGGAGCAGTTACAGAGTAGGCGTGACAGGTGGGGAGCGATGTAGCTACCGGATCAGGTATAGACTACGCCTGACAGTGTTAGGGTGATATCGCTGCTGGAGAAGTTACAGATGTGGAGAGATGTGGCTGCTGGAACATTATAGAGTAGGCCCGACAGATGGGGAGTGGTACAGCTGCTGCAGCAGTTACAGAGAAAGACTGACAGATGGGAAGTGATATAGCTGCTGGAGCAGTTAAAGAGTTGGCCTTACAGATCGGGAGTGATATAGCTGCTGGAGGCGGTACACAGTCGGCGTGACCAATTGAAAGTGATATAGGATCATTTACAAACTAGGAATGACAAATGAGGAGTGATATAGCTGCTGGAGCAATTACACAGGCGGACTGACAGATGGGGAGTGATATCGCTGCTGCAGCAGTTAAGGAGTAAGCCTGACAGATGGGGAGTGCTCCACATGAGCAGATACATATAAGTGCTGACAGATGGCGAGCTGCATAGATCCTGAAGTAGTTACATAGTAGGCCTGACAGATGGGGAGTCATATCATTGCTGGAGCAGTCACAGAGTAGGCCTCTCTGATGGAGAGTGATGTTACTGCAGGAGCATTTATATACTTTGCCGGAGAGGTGGAGATTGATATTGCTGCTGGAGCATTTACAGAGGGAGCCTGACAGATGGTGAGTGATATAGTTGCTGGAACAGTCAGAGAGTTGGAGAGATAAAGGAGGAGTGATATAGCCGGTAGAGCAGTTACAGAGCAGGGATGACAGATGGAGAATGATAGAACTGCCGGACCAGGTAGAGATTAGGCCTGATAGACAGGGAGTGATATCTCTGCTGGAGCAGTTACAGAGTAGGCCTGACAGAGGGGGAGTTATACCGCACCCTACAGAGTAACCTGACAAATGGAGAGCGATATAGCTGCTGGTGCAGTTAGAGTAGGACTGACAGATAAGAAGTAATACAGGTGCAGGAGCAGTTACACAGAAGGTCTGACAGATGGGGAGTGACATAGCTGCTGGAGCAGTTACCTAGTAGGCCTTACTGATGGAGAGTGATATCGCTGCTCGAACAGTTAATGCAGGAATGACAGATGATAAATTACATATCTCCCAGAGCAGTTACAGAGCAGGATCGGCAGATGGGGAGTATATAGCTTCTGCTGCAGTTACTGAGTCGGCTTGGCAGATTGGGAGTGATATCATTTCTGAAGCAATTGAAGAGTAGGCCTTACAGAAGGGGAATAACATTGCTGCTGGAGACGTTACCGGTGGGCTGGACAGATTGGGCGTGATATAGCTGCAGGGGCAGTTACACAGTAGGACTGACTGAAGGGGAATGTTATCACTGCAGGGCCATTTACATGACTATGCCAGACAGAAGGGGAGTGATATTGCTGGAGGACCATTTAAAGAATGTGCCTTCCAGATGTGGAGTGATGTCGCTGCTGAGAAGTTAAAGAGCAGGCCTTACTGATGGGGAGTGTTTTGCTGCAGGGGCTGTTCCACAGTACAACTGACAGATAGGGAGTGATATCGTTGCTGCATCAGTTACATACTACGCCTGACAGATGGGGAATGAGATATCTGATGGAGCAGTTACATAGTATGCCAGACAAATGGGGAGTGATAAAGCTGCTGGAGCAGTTACAGGGTAGGCCTGACAGATGGCGAGTGAGAAATGCACTAGAGCAGTTAGAGAGTAGGCCTGACAGATATTTGGAGAGTGATATAGCTGTTGGTCAGTTAAAGCTTATGATTTACAGATAAGGAGTGGTAAAGCTATTGAATCAGTTTCAGAGTAGGCCTGACAGATGGAGAGTAATATAACTGCAGGGACCTTTATAAACTAAGCCGGAGAGATGGGGAGTGGTACTGATGCTCGAGCATTTAGAGAGAAGGCCTCACAGATGTGAAGTGATATAGCTGCTGGAGTAGTTACAGAGTAGGCGTGACAGATGTAGAGTGATATGGCTGCTGGAGCAATTGCAGAGTAGGCTTGACAAATGGGGTTTGAGACTGCTGCCGGAGCTGTTACAGAGTCACTGTGATGGATGGGGAGTAATATCGCTGCTGGAGCTGTGACAGGGTTGGCCTGACAGATGGTGAATGATATCTCTGCTGGAACAGTTAAGGAGTAGGCCTTAGAGATGGGAGTGATGTCGCTGCTGGAGCTGTCACAGAGTCAAGGTGACAGGTGGAGAGTGATACACCTGCTGTCGTAGTTACAGAGTCAGCATGACAAATGGGAAATGACGTATTTGCTGGAGCGGTTACAGGGTAGGCGTGACAGATAGGGAGTGTTACAGCTGCTGGAACAAGTACAGAGTAAGCGTCTCATATGGGGAGTGATATCGCTACTGGAGCAGTTACAGAGTACGCCAAACAGATGGGAACTGATCAACAGCTGGAATAGTAACCGAGTAGGCCTGACGGATGGGGAGTGATATCGCTGCAGTGGTATTCACAAAATATGCTGGACAGATGGGGAGTGATATTGCTACTGGAACAGTTACAGAGTAGTCTGACAGATTGAGAGTGATGTCGATGCTGGAGCAGTTACACTGTTGGCCTGCCAGAAGGGGAGTGATACGCTTGCTGAGCTGTTACAGTGTATCCGTGACAGATGGGGAGTAATACACCTGCTGGAGTAGTTACAGAATCAGCATGACAAATGGGAAATGATGTATTTTCTGGAGCAGTTGAAGCGTAGGCGAGACAGACGAGGATCGGTATAGCTGCTGGAACAGTTACAGAGTAAGCGTCTCAAATGGGGAGTGATATCGCTACTGGAGCAGTTACTGAGTCGGCCTGACAGACTGGGAGTGATATCGTTGCTGGATCAGTGACAGTGTAGGCTTTACAGACGGGTATTGATATAGCTGCTGAAGGAGTTACCGAGTCGGCCTGACTGATGAGGAGTGGTATCGCAGCAGGGCATTCCCATACTATGTTGGACAGATGAGCAATGATATTGCTGCTGGAACAGTTACAGAGTCGATCTGACAGATTGGGAGTGAGGTCGATGCTGGAGCGGTTACACAGTAGGCCCGACAGATGTGGAGTGTAATAGCTGCTGAGGCCAGTGAGTAGGGGAGTGATATTGCTGCTGGAGCAGTTACACAGTAGGCCTGACAGATGTGGAGTGTAATAGCTGCTGAGGCCAGTGAGTAGGGGAGTGATATTGCTGCTGGAGCAGTTACACAGTAGGCCCGACAGATGTGGAGTGTAATAGTTGCTGAAGCAGTTGCAATGTAGGTTAAACCGATTGGGAGTGATGTCTTTGCTGGTGCAGTTGAAGAGTAGGCCTGACAGATGGGGAGTGAGTTAGCTGCTGGACCAGTTACAGACTAGGCCTGACAGATAGGGAGTGATACAGCTGTTGAAGTAGTTACAGAGTAGGCATGAGTGATGAGGAGTGATCTAGTGTCTGGAGCAGTTACAGAGTAGGCCTGCCAGATAGGGAGCGATATCGCTGCAGGAAGAGTAACCGAGCAGGCCTGACAGATGGGGAGTGATATCGCTGCTGGAGCAGTTACATATTAGGACTGACAGATGAGGAGTGAGATAGGTGCAGGAGCAGTTACGTAGAAAGTCTGACAGATGGGAAGTGACATAGCTGCTGGAGAAGTTACATAGTAGGACAGATATGGCGTGAGATCGCTACAGTTGCATTTATACACTATGCCAAAGAGTAGGGGAGTGATATTGCTGCTGGAGCAGTTACAGAGGATGCCTGACAGAAGGGGAATGATATAGCTGCTGGAGTAGTTACAGTGCAGGACAGATAAAGGGAGAGTAGCATATCTGGTGGAGCAGTTACAGTGTAGACCTCACAGATGGGGTGTCATAAAGCTGCTGGAGCAGTTGCAGAGTAGACCTGACAGATGGGGATTAATGTAGCTACTGGGTCAGTTACAGAGTCGGCCAAACAAATATGGAGTGATGTATGTGCCGGAGCAGTTACAGTGTAGGCCTGACTGATGTGTAATGATCTAGCTGGTGGAACAGTTACAGAGTAGGCATGACAGATGAGGATCGATGTTGCTGCTGGAGTAGGTGCAGAGGAGTCCTGACAGATGGGGAGTGATGTCGCTGCTGGAGAAGTTCAACAGTAGGCCTGACAGATGGGGAGTGATATAGCTGTGGGAGCAGTTATCGAGAAGACATCGTGTATGGGGTGTGACATAGCTGCTGGAGCAGTTGAATAGGTCTGACAAATTGGAAGTGATATAGCTGCTGGACCATTTCCAGAGTAATCCTGACATATTAGGAGTGATATAGCAACTGGAGCAGTTAGAGAGTAGGTCTGACAGATGTGTACTGATACATTTGCTGGAGCAGTTACAGAGTAGGCCTGACAGATGGGGAGTGATCTAGCCGCTGAGCTTTTACAGAATAGGCGCGACAGATGTGGAGTAATATATTTGCTGAAACTGTTACAGAATAGGCCGGACTGATGGGCAGTGATTTAGCTGCGATAGCGGTTCCAGAGTCGGAGAGACAAATGGAGAGTAAAAGAGCTGCTGGAGAAATTACAGAGTAGGCGTGACAGAATCGGAGTGATATGGCTACTGGAGCAAATACAGAGAAGAAGTGACAGATTGGCAGAGCTATTGCTGCGGGAGGAGTTACAGAGTAGTCCGGACAAATAGGGAATCATACACCTCCTGGACCGGTTACACGGTAGGACACACAGATGGTGAGTCATATCGCTACTGGAGCAGTTAAAAAGTAGGCCTTACAGATGGGGAATGATATAGCTGCTGAACCAGTTACAGAGCAGGCCACAATGATGGAAGTGATGTATTTACAGGAGCAGTTAAAGAGTAGGCTATACAGATGGGGAGCGATATAGCTGCTGGAGCACTTACACAGTAGGCCTGACAGATGGGGAGTGATGCAGAGGGTGGAGTGTCAATACAGTAGGCATGAGAGATGGGGAGTCATATACCTGCTGGATCAGTAACAGAAAATGCCGGACATATGGCGAGTGATATCGCTGCTGGAGGAGAAACAGAGTTCCCCTGATTGACAGAGTGTGATATTGCTGCTGAAGCAGTCACAGAATCGGCCTGAGAGATGGGGAGTAATGAAGCTACTGGAGCAGTTACAGAGGAGGCCTGACAGATGGTGAGTGATAAAGCTGCTGCAGCAGTGAAAGAGTAGACCTGACAAATTGGGAGTGATATCGCTGCTGGACCAGTCACAGAGTAGCCCTCCGGGATGGGGAGTGATATAGCTGCTGGAGAAGTTACAGAGTAGGCCTGACAGAAAGGGAGTGCGATAGCTGCTGGAGCAGTTACAGAGTAGACCTGGCCGATTTGGATTGATATAGCTGCTGGAACAGTTAGAGTAGGCATGAGAGATGGGGAGTGATATGGCTGCTGGAGCAGTTGTAGCGTATGCCTGATAGATGGGGAATGATACAGCTGCTGGAATAGTTACAGAGTAGGCTGGACATTTGGGGAGTGATACAGCTGCTGATGCACTTACAGATAGCGGGTTTGAGATTTCTAGCTCAGGTTGAGGTTATGTTTATAGATTTGCTCGCTGAGCTGAAAGGTTAATTTCCAGATGTTTCGTTATCCTACTATGTAACATCTTCAGTGGACCTTACGTGAAGCAATGCTGAACAATCCTGCTTTCGATTTATATGTTTGTGTTTATGTTGGTGATGTCATTTCCGTTGGTGATGTTACTTCCTGTGGTGAAGTCACGTCCTGTTCCTTTTCTCAGGGTCTGGTAGAGGGGGTCTAACTCGATGTGTTTGTTGATAGAATTCTGGTTGGAATGCCATGCTCTTAGGAATTCTCGTGCGTGTCTTTGTTTGGTTTGTCCTTGGATGGATGTATTGTCCCAGTCGAAGTGGTGTCCTTCCTCCTCCACATGTGAGGATACGAGTGAGAGAGGGTCATTTATTTTTATGGATAATAGGTGTTCATGTATCCTGGTGGCTACTTTCTTTCCTGTGTGTCCAATGCCGTGTTTGTTACAGTCCTTGCACGGTATTTTGTTTTTTTTTGCTCATTTTCCGTATAGGATCTTTCAAGTTCATTAGCTGCTGTTTTTGTGTATTAGCGGGTTTGTGGTCTACCATGATGCCCATGGGGCTGAGTCGTCTGGCAGTCATTTCCGAGATGTCTTTGATGTCACGGAGAGTGGCTCGGGTTTCTCGATGTGATTTGTCTGCTTGTTTGGGTTTGTTGCTGAGCAATCAGAGGACTGTGTTCATTGGGGTCCCATTCTTTTTGGATCCATGGTATAGGTGATTTTCCTCTGCTCTGCGTAGTTCTGATGCAGCTTCATTTGAGGGTGTTAGGATGATAAGATGGGGAGTGATCTAGCAGTTAGAGTATTCACAGAGTAGGCCTGACAGAGAGGGTGTAATACAGCTGCTGAAGCACTTACAGAGTAGGCCTGACTGATGGGGAAAGACAGAGCTTCTGGAGCTGTTACAAAGTATGCCAGAGAGATGAGGAGTGATATCGCTGCTGTAGCAGTTACAGAGTAGGCCTGACTGATGGGGACTGATATCGCTGCAGTGGCATTTACATACTATGCTGAAGAGAAGCGGAGTGATATTACTGCTGGAGCAGTTGCAGTGCAGGACATATAAAGGAGGAGTGAAATATCTGGTAGAGCAGTCACAGAGTAGGCACCACAGATAGGGAGTCATATGCCTGTTGGAGCGGTTCCACAGTAGGCCTGACAGATGGGGATTGATGTCGCTGCTGGAGCAGTTACAGAGGAGGCCAGACAAATGGGGAGTGATGCATGTGCTGGTGCAGTTACAGTGTAGGCCTGACTGAAGTAGAGTGATCCAGCTACTGGAGCAGGTACACAGTCGGCCTGACAGATTGGGAGTGATGTCGCTGCTGGAGTAGTTATGGAGTTGACGTCACATATGGGGTGTAACGAAGCTGCTTGAACAGAGTAGAGTAGGCCTGATAGATTGGGAGTGATATCGCTTCTGGAACAGTTAGATAGTAGGACTGATGGATGAGAAGTGATACCGCTGCTGGAGCAGTTACAGAGTAGGCCTGACATTTGTGGAGTAATATATTTACTGGTGCATTTACAGAGTAGGCCTGCAGATAGGGAGTGATATCGCTGCTGCAGCAGTTACAGAGTAAGCCTGACAGATGGGCAGTGAGATAGGTGTGAGAGCAGTTACACAAAAGGTCTGACAGATTGGGAGAGACATAGCTGCTGGAGCAATTACACAGTAAGCCTGACAGATGGGGAGTGAGATCACTGCTAGCCTGGTTACAGAGTACGCCTGACTGATGAGGAGCGATATTGCTGCAGGGGCATTTACATACTATGCCGAAGAGAAGGGGAGTGATATTACTAATGGACGGTTACAGAGTAGGCCTGACTAATGGGGAATGATATCGCTGCAGGGGCATTTACATACTATGCTGAAGAGAAGCGGAGTGATATTACTGCTGAAGCAGTTACAGTGTAGGACAAATAAAGGAGGAGTGAAATATCTGCTAGAGCAGTCACAGAGTAGGCACCACAGATGGGGAGCCATATACATGCTAGAGCGGTTCCACAGTAGGCCTGACAGATGGGGATTGATATAACTGCTAGAGCAGTTACAGAGGAGGCCAGACAAATGGGGAGTGATGCATGTGCTGGAGCAGTTACAGAGGAGGCCTGACTGATGTAGAGTGATCTAGCTGGTGGAGCAGTTACACAGTAGGCCTTACAGATGAGGACTGATATTGCTGTTGGTGCAGTTGCAGAGTAGGCCTGATAGATGGGGAGTGATATAGCTGCTGGAGTAGGTACAGGGTCGGCCTGACAGATTGGGAGTAATGTCGCTGCCAGAGTAGTTATGGAGTTGACGTCACATATGGGGTGTGACATAGCTGCTTGAACAGTTGAAGAGGAGGCCTGATAGATTGGGAGTGATGTCGTTGCTGGAGCAGTTAGAAAGTAGGCCTGACAGATGAGGAGTGATACCGCTGCTGAAGCAGTTACAGAGTAGGCCTGACATTTGTGGAGTGATATATTTGCTCGTGCATTTACAGAGTAGGCCTGACAGATAGGGAGTGATTCGCATGCTGAAGCAGTTACACAGTAGGCCTGACAGATGGAGAGTAAGATCGCTGCTGTAACAGTTGAATAATAGGCCTGACAGATTGGGAGTGATCTAGCTGCTGGAGCAGTTAGTGAGTTTGCATGACAAATGGGGAGTACTAGAGCTGCTGCAGCAGTTACAGAGTAGGCCTGGCAGATGGAAGTGATATAGATGCTGCAGCAATTACAGAGTAGGTCTGACAGATGGGGGCGTGATATAGCTGCTGGAAGAGTTACAGAGTAGGCCTTCTGGATGAGGAGAAATAAAGCTGCTGGACAAATTGCTGATTCAGCCTGATAGATGGGGAGTGACATAGCTGCTGGAGCAGTTAAAAAATAGGCCTGACAGATGGGCTGTGATGTAGCTGCTGGAGCAGTTACAGTGTAGTTGAGGGGTGCATAGGTTTACTTACTCTATTTTGCATTAGGACTAAGTCTCGGCACAACATCATGGGCCTAAGGGCCCATGGTACCATCATGGTACCTTCTGTGAGGTACACTTCTATGTTCTTTGTTCTATGCAGGTTTGAGAAATTGGGAATAATATATCTGTTGTCGCAGTTACAGAGTTGGCCCGACAGATGGGGAGTGATGTAGCTGCTGGAGCAGTTACAAAGAAGGCCAAACAGATTGGGAGTGTTGATACTGCTGGAGCAATTACAACGTAGGCCATACAGTCGGGCGGGGTATAGCTGCAGGAACAGTTACACAGGAGTTCAGACAGATGTGGCGTGATATAGCTGCTGTAACAGTTACAGAGTTGGCCTGCTGGATGTGCGGTGACATAGCTGCTTGAGAAATTAGAGAGTAGACATGACAAATGGGGGTAATATATCTGTGATAAAAATTACAGAGTAGTCCTGACAGATGGGGCGTGGTCTTCCTGCTGGTGCAGTTACAGAGGAGGTCGCACAGACGGGGAGTGATATAGCTGCTGGAACAGTTACAGAGCAGGCCTGTTGGATGCGGAGAAATAAAGCTGCTGTACCAGTTACTGTTTCGGCCTGACAGATGGGGTGTGATGTAGAAGCTGGAGCAGTTTCTGTGTAGGGTTAAGAGATGGGGAGTGATTATCTGCTGAAGCAGTTGCAGAATCGGCCTGACAGATGGGGAGGGCTAGACATGTTGGAACAGTTAGAGAGCAGGCCAGAGAGATGGGAAGAGGGATATATGCTGGAGCAGTTACAGATTAGGCCTGACAGATGGGGAGTGATACTCATGCAGGAACAGTTAGATGGTAGACCTGACTGATGGGGAGTGATATAGCTGCAGGAGCAGTTGCACAGTATGCCGACCCACCGGGGAGTATACAGCTACTGGAGCAGTTACAAAGTAGGCCACAGAGATGGGGAGTGATATAGCTGCCAGACCAGTTACAGAGCAGGCGTGACCGATGTGGAGTGAGATCGCTGGTGGAGCAGTTATATAGTAGGCCTGAGAGATGGACAGAAATACAGCTGCTGGAGCAGTCGCAGAGTTGGCCTGTTGGATGGGGAGTGATTTCGCTTCGAGAAAAGTTACGGAGAAGGCCTGACAGATGGGGAATAACAGTGCTGTTGGAGCAGATACAGAGTAGGCCTGACAAATAGGGAGGGATAAACCCGCCGGACGAGTTACAGAGTAGGCCTGACATTTGGGGAGTGATATAGCTGCTGGAGCAGTTACGGAGTAGTCCTGACAGACGGGGAATGATATAGGTGATGGAACAGTTACAGAGTCGGTCTGCTCGATTGGGAGTAATATAGTCAACTAGGTGAAAGTGAGGACCGCAGATGCTGGAGATCAGGGCTGAAAAATGTGTTGCTGGAAAAGCGTAGCAGGTCAGGCAGCATCCAAGGAGCAGGAGAATCAACGTTTTGGACATAAGCCCTTCTTCAGGAATGAGGAAGGTGTGCCAAGCAGAATAAGATAAAAGGTAGGGAGGAGAGACTTGGGGGAGGGGCATTGGGAATACAATAGGTGGAAGGAAGTGAAGGTGAGAGTGAGAGGCCGGACAGTCGGTGGGGCGGAGAGGGCTGGAAGAAGATTTCAGGTCAAGAAGGCGGTGCTGAGTCCGAGGGTTGGGACTGAGATAAGGTGAGGGGAGGGGAAATGAGGAAGCAGGAGAAATCTGCATTCATCCCTTGTGGTTGGAAGTCCACCGACTCAAAAATATACTATAAACTGACCGACTCCCACAGCTACCTAGATTACAACTCCTCCCACCCTGCCCCCTGCAAAAACGCCATCCCATATTCCCAATTCCTTCGCCTCCGCCGAATCTGATCCCAAGAGGACCAATTCCAATACTGAACAACCAGATGGCCTCCTTCTTCAAAGACCACAATTTCCCCTCACACGTGGTTGACGATGCTCTCTACCGCATCTCCTCCACTTCCCGATCCTCTGCCCTTGAACCCCGCCCCTAATCGCCACCAGGACAGAACCCCACTGGTCCTCACCTCCCACCCGACCAACCTCCAGATACATCGTATCATCCTTCATCATTTCCGAAATCTCAAAACAGACCCCACCACCAAGGATATATTTCCCTTCCCTAACCTCCCCTATTAGCGTTCCGGAAAGACCACTCCCTCCGTGACTCCCTCATCAGGTCCACACCCCCCACCAACACAAACTCCACTCCCGTCACCATCCCCTGCAACTGCAAGAAATGCAAAACTTGCGCCCACACCTCCCCCCCTCATTTCCCTCCAAGGCCCCAAGAGATCCATCCATATCCATCTCAAATTCATCTGAACCTCCACATACATCATTTACTGCATCCGCTCCACACGATGTGGCCTCCACTACATTAGGAAGACAGGCCACCTACGTGCAGAACATTTCAGAGAACGCATCTGAGACACCCGCACCAACCAACCCAACCGCCCCGTGGCTGAACACTTTAACTCCCCCTCCCATTCCGCCAAGGACATGTAGGTCATTGACCTCCTCCATCGCCAGACCATGGCAACATGACGCCTGGAGGATGAGCGCCTCATCTTCTGCCTAGGAACTCTCCACCCACAAGGGATGAATTAGATTTCTCTGGCTTCCTCATTTCACCTCCCCCGACCTTATGTCAGTCCCAACCCTCGGACTCGACACCGCCATCTTGACCTGCAATCTTCTTCCCGACCTCTCCACCCCACACGCACCACCTATCACTTTCCCCTCCCCCAAGTCCCTCCTCCATACCTTTTATCGTCGCCTGCTTGGAACACCTTCCTCATTCCTGAAGATGGGTTTATGCACGAACCGTCGATTCTCCTGCTCCTAGGATGCTGCCTCACCTGCCACGCTTTTCCAGCAACACATTTTTCAGTTGTGAGTGATATAGTGGTTGGACCAGTTACTGATTCGGCCTGACAGATGGAGAGTGTTACACATGCTGGAGCAGTTACAGAATAGGCCTTACAGAAGGGGAGTGATGTAGCTACTGGAACAGTTACAGATTAGGCCTGACAGATGGAGAGTGATATAGATGCTAGAGTAATTACAGAGTAGGCCTGACAGTTTGGGAGGAATATAGCTGCTGGAGCAATTGCAAAGTCGGCCGGAGGATGGGGAGAATAATCGATGTTGGAACAGTTACAGAGTCGGCCTGAGAGATGAGTGATATGATGATGGGGAATTTAAAGAATAGGTCTGACAGATGGTGAGTGACATAGCTACTGGAGCAGTTACAGAGTAGACCAGACAGATGGGGAGTGATGTAGCTGCTAGAGGTAGTTACAGAATCAGGCTGACAGATGTGTTGTTTTATAGCTCCTGGAGCAGTTGCAAGTAGTCCTGGCAGATGGAGAGATGTATCGCTGCTGGATTAGTTACATAGTAAGCCTGACAGATGGGAAGTTATCTAACTGATTGAGCAGTTACAGAGTAGGCCTGACAAGTGGTGAGTGATATTGCTGCTGGAGCAGATACAGAGTCGGCCTGACAGATGGGGAGTGATGTAGCTGCTCGAACAGTTACAGAAGTGGCATGGCAGATGGGGACTGATATAGCTGCTGGAAGAATTTCAGAGGAGGCCTGACAGACAGGGAATGGCATCGTTGATGGAACAGTTACAGAGTCGGTCCGCTAGATTGGGAGTGATGTCGCGGCTGGATAGTTGCTGATTTAGCCTGACAGATAGGGAGTGTTAAACATGCTGGAGCAGTTACAGAGTAGGCCTGGCAGATAGAGAGTGATGTAGCTCCTGGAGCAGTTAGAAAATAGGCCGGAAAGATGGGGTGTGAATAGCTATTATATCAGTTACAGAGTAGGCCTGCTAGAAGGGGAGTGATATAGCTGCCAGAACAGTTACAGATTCGGGCTGACAGATGGGGAGTAATACAGATGCTGGAGCAATTAAAGAGTAGACATGAGAGATGGGGAGTGATAAAGCTGCTGGAGCAATAACAGAGTAGGCCTGACAAAAGGTGAGCGTTGTAGCTGCTGGAGCAGATAAGTAGGGTAGCAGGGACTGAAGGAGATACGGAGACAGGGAGTGTTACGCAGATAGTGAGGGCAGTAGGTACTGAAGGAGATACAGAGACAGGGAGTTTTACACTGTTAGGGAAGCGCGAAGAGACTAAAGGAGATACGGACACAGCGAGTGTCAGATAGGGAAGGTCGCAACTGAAGGAGATACGGAGACAGGGATTAAAACACAGATAGGGAGGGTAGTAGGGACTGAGGCTGTACGGGGACAGGGAGTGTTACACAGATAGGGAGGGTAGCAGGGAATGACGGAGATACATAGACAGGGAGAGTTACACAGATAGTGAGGGTAGTAGGGATGGAAGGAGATACGGAGACAGGGAGTGTTACACTGATTGGGAAGGTCAAGACTGAAGAAGATTCCGAGACAGGTAGTATTACATAGATAGGGAGGGCAGCAGGGATTGAAGGAGATACGGAGACAGTGAGTGTTACTCAGATATGGAGGCGATTACAGGCTGAAGGAGATATGGAGGCAGGGAGTGTTACACAGAAAGTGAGGGTGGTAGGGACAGAGGGAGATAGGGAGACAGTAAGTTTTACACAGATAGGGGGTAGCAGGGACTGAAGGAGATACGGGAAAATGAGTGTTACACAGATGGGGAGGCGAGGAGAGACGGATGGAGATTCGGAGACAGGGAGTGTTACACAGATAGTGGGGTATTGGCAACTGGAGGAGATATTCAGACAGAAAGGTTTACACAGATAGGGAGGGTATTAGGGGAATGATGGAGATACGGAGACAGGGAGTGTTACCCAGATAGGGAAGCTGTTATGGACTGAAAGAGATACAGAGATAGGCAGGGTAACATAGATTGGGAAGATTGGGACTGAAGGAAATACAGTGACAGGGAGTTTTACACAGGTAGGGAGATTATTAGGGACTGAAGAAGATACCGAGACAGGGAGTGTTGCACAGATAAGGAGGGTAATACGGCCTGAAGGAGGTAGAGAGACAGGGAGTGTTACACAGGTAGTGAGGGTAGTAGAGAATGAAGGAAATACGGAGATAGGGAGCCTTACACAGATAGGGAGGCTAGTAGGGCCTGAAGGAGGTAGAGAGACAGGGAGTGTGACACAGGTATTGAGAGTAGTAGTGACTGAACAAGGTACTGAGACAGGGATTGTTACATAGTAACATGGAAACAAGGGCAGGTATAAGCCATTCTGCCCTACCATCTTGCCCACGATTCAATATGATCACGGCTGACCATCTAACTCGGTGCTCTGTTCCTGCTTTCACCCCCATAATGTAAAACTACCTGTCTCGGAATCTTCTTCAGTCTTGACCTTCCCAATCTGTGTAACACTCCCTGTCTCCGTATCTCCTTCCGTCCCTACTACCCTCACTATCTGTGTAACTCTCCCTGTCTATGTATCTCTGTCATTCCCTGCTACCCTCCCTATCTGTGTAACAGTTCCTGTCTCCGTACAGCCTCAGTCCCTACTACCCTCCCTATCTGTGTTTTACTCCCTGTCTCCGTATCTCCTTCAGTTCCGACCTTCCCTATCTGTGTAACATTCGCTGTGTCCGTATCTCCTTCAGTCGGAACTGGGGAAGATAACCTAGTTAGGGAGGGTTGGATTGAGTGGAGGTGATTAAATTGTTAGGGAGGGTGGGATTGATTGGAGGAGGCCCGTGGATTCTGATCAAGTTTAATGACCTGGGGAAGATCATTCACTCTGGAGAAGATGATGCAAATAGGCAGAGATTTGGACGTTGAAATCAATGACTTAAAAGGGTGGTACAGATATACATGGGTTGGAGAAGGTTACTGTGACAGTGAAAATTATAGGAGGTGCTGTTGGTTATCGAAATAAAATCGTCTTTGTTTCTGGAGGAGGTAATACACAAACGTTTCCAATGACACTTTAGGTTTGCATTATCAGGGAGGGGAGTAGAAAGAGCAAGAGTTTACTGAGGGATGGACTGGGTTGCAGAGATAGAAAGAAAGTTCATTGTAATCATGAGGGTTGTCGAGAGAAAATGATGCAATGCGAGTGTAGTAGGGACAGAATGGTGTACAGGGATAGGGAGGAGCTGGAAGAGGTTACTATGAAAGTGAAGTTTCTGCTGATGATTGTCGCGATTAGATGCATGTTGTAATACAGAGGGATGTAGACTCTGTATGGTTCTTCAGACTGAAGGATATTTCAGAAAGTGACAGATGTAGGGACTGGGGTTGGATACAGCAATAAAGAGGACGTTTTAAGTATTTGGATGGTTTTAGTTGCTTCCGGACGTTACAAACATAGTAAGGCTAGTAGTGATGTGAGTAGGTAGTGTTAAGGATCATTGTGGTGATTGGAGAAGGTCACACTGATAGACGAGATTGCAGAGACTGGAAGCGGTTGCAGACATGGGGAGGGTTTAAGTGGCTTCTGAGCGCTGTACACAGGAAGGCCTGTAAGGATTGGAGCAGATTACAAAGGCAGGAATGGCGATAGTGACTGCAGGAATTCATCCAGATAGTGACGTCTGTAGGGATATTAGATGGTTACAAAGGTGGTCTGGCGCTATAGGACGTAAGGCAGGAACGTTTTGCGTCAGGAGAATGTTACAGTAATATCATGCGCGATAGGGTTGGAGGAAGGTACGCAGATCAGGAGTTTGGTAAGGGCTGGAAGATGTTACAAAAACAAGGTGGACTCTCAGTACTGTGCAAGATGGCAGAATTGAGCATCATGACATTGACTGAAGGTGGAGATGGCTGAGATTGGCCATGTCATCCACATTGGAGCAATATACAGAAGTTGGGACTGTAGTCAGAATTGGACTAGGTTTCAAATATATGGGGGGATTGTAGGCATTGGAGGAGTTTACAGAGATAGGATTTGTTCTCAGAGTTAGAAGAATTCAAGGCACTGGCGAAGATGAGCACAGGCCTGGACTGATAACTGTAACACTCCCTTTGATGTTTCACGCTGGCTCAGTACAGCAGAGTTGAAAATAATCCTCCCACAAGAAGGTGGCGATTGAGCCCATGAACTTCATGCTCTATGTTTCCCCTTCAGCACTGTTTCTGTGACATGTCTTGTGGGCCGATATTTCAAGTTCTGTAAATGCGATCTATTCTGTTCGCTTTGTTCCGCAGGAGAGCTGGCCACACCCCCTTGACTTATACAGGTAACTTCGAAAAACATAAATGCTTTGGCTTAAAGACTCATCTGTTCATGTACAAACAAAAAGGCCTTTCATCTCTGTCCCATACTCAGCCGTCTTGGAGCCCGGCCTGTTCATGACCCCTCTGGAAAAGAAAACAAGGACACGGTATCCTTGAGAAAAGGAACAGGTTTTAGGTAAAATGGACGATCTTTGTGACAATGTGGATGCTTTGGAGAGGGTGCACCGAAGGTTCACTAGGATATTGTCTGGTATGGGCGGGGTGCTAGCTACGAGGAGAAGTTCGGTGAATTAGGATTATTTTCATTGGAAAGAAGGAAATTGAAGGGGACCTGATTGAGGCCCATAGAATCATGAGAGCTGGAGACAGGGTGGAAGACTCAATTACTCGTGGTCATGATTTCAAAGTGAGAGAAGAAATGTTTCGTGGAGTTATACTTGGGAAGTTCATCACATAGAGGGTGGTGGGTGCCTGTTCTGCATTGCCAGCGGAGGTGGGGTTTGGAATGGGAACGATGTTTAAAATGTCTGCAGACAGATACGTGAATGGACATGCAGCAGTGGGATACAGATCCTTAGAAAATAGGTGTCAGGTTTAGACAGAGGATCTTGATCAGCGCAGGCTTGGAGGAATAAAGGGCTTGTTCCTGTGTTGGAATATTCTTTGTTCTTTGTTCTCACCAGCCTCTGTGTGAAAAGATTGCGCCTCAGGTTCATTTAACATCTTTGCCCTCTCACCCTGAACCTATGTCCTCGAGTTCTGGACTCACACAAACCCAAGGGAAAGACGTTGTCTGTTCATCCTATTCATGCCTACGATGAAATTATAAACCTCTATAAGGTCACCCTCAGCCTCCGACTCTCCAGGGAACACACCTCCAGCCTATTCCACCTCTCCCTTAACTTCAAATCCTCCAACCCTGGCAACATCTTTATTCATCTTTTCTGAACCTTATCAAGTTTCACAACATCCTTCCGAAAGGAAGGAAATCAGAATTTCATATTCCAAAGTGGCCTAGCAAATGTCCTATACAGCTGCAACATGACTTCCCAACTCTTATAATCAAAAGATGTAGGTTTACTCGATGAGCTGGAAGGTTCGTTTTCAGACGTTTCGTCGTCATACTAGATAACATCAATGAGACTCCAGTGAAGCACTGGTTTTATTGATCTGCTTTCATTTTCTGTGTTTAGGTTTCCTTGGGTTGATGACGCTATTCCCCATGGAGAGTCATTTCCTGTTATTTTTTCTCTGAGGGTGGTAATTGGGGTTCAAGTCAATGTGTGCGTTGATAGAGTTTCGGTTGGAATACCATGCTTCTCGGAATTATCGTGCGTGTCTCTGTTTGGCCTGTCCTTGGATGGATGTGTTCTCCCGGTAAAGTGGTGTACTTCTTCATCCGTAGTGAGGACACTCATGAGATTGGGTCATGCATTTCTGTGGTTAGTTGATGTTTGTCAAATGTAGTGGTTTTTTTTACGGTTCTTGCAAAGTATTTAAGTTCTGCAGGTTATTTAAATATGGAGGGTGTGGAATGGAACATTTTACCAGAGATAGGAACAGCAGCTTTGGTTGAGATTGTTTTACAGATAAGGAAACATTGTACAAACTGGAGGAGGTTCCTGCAGAAAGGAGGGTTTGGGAGAAGAGGTGATGTTTACACAGATAGGAGTATAAGAGCTGGAGAAAATTATGGAGATGAGAAGATGGATGGAGAGACTGGAGGATATTACATTTACTGTGTTAGTGATAGCAACAGGAGGATGTTACTTCGATAGTGAGTCTTGTAAGAACTGGATCAAGACAGTTACAGGCATTTGATTGGGTTCGTCAGATAGACAGTGCTGCAGGGACCTTAAAGGATTACATGGATAGCGACATTTGTAGGGTCTTCACAGACTGATAGTGCTTTACACACTGGAAGAGGTCATGTCGAAAGGGAGGGTTGCAGGTGCTTCCGAAGCTAATAGAGTGTTCAGGGGATGCAGTAGTTTACTGTCAGCGGGAGGTTTCTTGAAAAGAATAGGTTACAGATAGTGCTGATGGTTTGGCTTGAGAAAATTAAAGGTAATTGAGAGTTTTCGCATCTGGAAGCGATTATTTTGATACAGCCAATTGAAGACATGAAGTATTTTTCATGGAAAGGATAACACACATTGAGAGGAACGTGGGCATTGAGAATGAAAATGCAGACATAGAGGGTGGTATTGATAATTTGAACTTCAGGGATAGGGATTGCCGGAGGGTTTAATGAGAAAGGAAAAGTTGTATTTCCTGGAGAAGGTTACACTGATACAGATATTGTTATGGAGAGTGTAATGGAAGATAGAGGAGTTAAGATGTTTTAGTGACGGGAGGAAGTCACGGAGATAGGGAGGGGGCCAGGTTACAGACATAGGCAGGGTGCAAGCATCTTAGGAACACTACCTAATTAGCACATCTTTGGATTGTAGGTGAAAGCAGTAGCACCCAAAGGAAACCCACGCAGATTCGGGGAGAATATGCAAACTCCACACTGACAGCTGCCTGAGACTGGAATCGAAACGGGTCCCTGGTGCTGTGAAGCAGCAGTCCTAGCCACTAAACCACCGTGCCACCTCGACGAGATAAGGATAGTGCAAAACTGAAGTGTCCAAATTTGAGGAAGTACACTTACCATTAGATTATCATTATCACTGGATTTTATCACTCTCATTAAACAGGATCTGACTAGCACAAACTGGGAGACACTGCTTGCACCTGAGTCTATATTCAGAAAGTGGGAGTATTTTGAAGTGATGCAGTGAGAATTCAGGGCCAGCGTGTTCCCATAGGAGTGAAAGGCAAATGCAACACTTCCAGCGAATATTGAGCAAGCACTATCATGAGTTTGACAAAACAAATCCAGTGAAATAAAACAGGCGAAACACAGAGGGCAATGGGATTGTCAAAACATGAGGGGAAAACAATGGTCAGGATTTTTATTTGTATAATAATATTCAAGCAAAGCCATGAGTTATTTTGTCACCACAGTTAGAGTAAGAGGAATCCCGGCAATCCATTGGTGCTTGTTAGAAACCAAAGGGACAATCTGTGCATGGAGCCAGGAGAAATAGGTGAGGCCTTGAATGAATACTTTCCATCTATATTTACACACGAGAATAGACATTGTCGCCGGGGACTTCAGTTGTGATGGTGGGGTTCGAGAACATGTTAAGATCAATAAGGAGGAGGTATTAAATGCTTTCATAGGCATAAAGGTGGAGAACTCTCTAGCGCCCAATGAAATGCATTCCAGGCTGCTATGAGAGGTAAGGCAGGAAATATACTTAATGCTTTTCTGTATACAGGTGAAGTGCCACATTACTGGAGGTTGCAAATGTGGTTCATTCGTTCAAGAATGGCAGCAGGGGTAGGCCAAGTAATTACAGTGCATATAATCTGACATTAGCGGGAGGGAAATTGTTTGAAATAATTCTGATAAAAAGGATGAATCAACATTTGGAAAGGCAGAAATCGATTAAGTATAGTCAGCACAGATTTGGTTCAGGAAGATCCTGTCTGATTAATCCAACATAAGAGTTTTGAAATGGTGTCTGAAAGTACTGATGAGGTCAGTACAGATGACATGATTTACATGGAGTTTATTAACGCCTTTGATAAGATCCCACATGGAAGGCTGTTCCAAAAGGGAAGAGCCAATTGGATTCATGCCATGTTGGCAAGTTGGATCTGCAATTGTTGAAGGGTTGTTTTTGTGATTGGAAGCCTTCCAACATTGGGTGTACCAAAGGGATTTGTGCAGAGGCTTATAGAAATACATTTAACAGACATCGGGATGGGTATATAAATAGGAAGGGTTGAGAAGAATATTGACAAAGTTCCAGCAAATGAGACTAGAAACATCATGCATGAGTTGAACCGAAGGATCTATTTCCATGCTGTGCATATCTATTATTCTATATCTTAAAAGGACCCCGCTATAGAAGAGGAGGTGGTGGAGGTCTTAAACCACAAAGTTAGATAAATTCCCAGCACCTAATCAAATGTATTTCAGGGCATAGCGGGAAGCTAGGAAAGAAATTTTGGGGCCCCTATCAGAGACATTGTACCACAGAGAGCCATGTGTGATGGGATGGAAGACTGGAGGATGGCATCGAGGGCAGTGAAGGAGGTTTTTTAAGATTACAATGGAATCTCGATGATATGGCTGAATGGCTGAAAAACCGGAGATGGAATTCAATCTGAATAAATGCGACATAATGCATTTGGGTAGGGCTTAGACAATAAATGGTAAGACCTTTTACAGTGCTGTAGAACAGAGAGACTTCGGGGTTCAGGTACATTCATCTTTGAAGTTTGCAAGTGGATAGGCAAAATGGTTTGAAGTGTGCGTGTCGCACTTGCTTTCATTGCTCAGTCCTTTGGATATAGGAGTTGGAAGTCACGTTGAGATAATACAGGCTATTGGTGGAGGTTCTTTTGCAATGCAGCATCCAGTTCTGGTCGCCCAGTTATAGGAAGAATATTATTAAGCTGGATAGGTTTCAGATGAGATTTACCATGATGTTGCTATATATGGAAGGTTTCAGTTATGAAAAAATGCGGGATTTGCTGTAAATTTTCATTGAAAGCTGAATGCTGAGAGGCGACCTGATAGAAGTGAATAAAATACTGAGGGTATAGATAGAGTTAATATTCGTTATCCTTTCCTGTGGACATGGCAGTTTCAAGACTAGGGTCTACATTTTTAAGTTGAGAGGACAGACATTGGTGGTGGGGTACGTTTGGACCATCTCTGACAACTCTCTCCCCTTCCTGGTTCACCTGGACCATCTATGACACCTCCCTCTCGCTCCACTTCCTGGACCTCTCCATCTTCATTAAAGAACGACCGACTTGACACTGACATTTTTTACACTCTCACCGACTCCCACAGCAACTGGCTTTCAACTCTGCCCACCCTACCGCCTGTAAAAATCCCATCACATATTCTCATTTCCTCCGCCTTTGCCGTATCTGCTCCCAGGAAGACCAGTTCCACCACAGAACACATCATGGCCTCATTCCTGAGAGACCACAATTTCCCTTCTCACTAAGTTAAAGTTGCCCTCCAACGCATCTCGTGTATATTCCGCCTCTCCAACCTCAAATCCCACACCTTCAACCGGAACAAGGACAGAACCACCCCACCCCCCACCCCAGTGCTTACCTTCCACCCTCCCAAGCTTCGCATAAATCACATCATATGACAACATTTCCACCACCTCCAGTCGGACCCCACCAGCTGGGAATATATTTCCCTCCGAACCTATTTCCGCTTTCCTCAAAGAGTGTTCCCTCCGTGACTTCAAGGGAGTGTCAGTGGGAATGGTCTCTGCAGAATGTTGATACGGGTGAGAAAGGAAATATATCACTGGTGGTGGGGTCTGGCAGCAGTTAGTAGAATTGGCAGAGGTTAATGGGCTGTATCTGGAGATTAATGAGGTGGAAGGTGAGGCCTGTGGCAATATTCCTATTGTGGTTGAAGTGGTGGGGTAAAGGTGGCCGTGTGGGAAATGGGGGATATGCGTTGGAGGACATTGTTGATCACCTTAGAGGAAAATTGCGATCCTTGAAATCGGAAAACTTTCTAAGCTGTTCTGAAGGGGAATTGCTCCTCCTGAGTGAAAATATGACAGAATCGGAGGGATTATGTGGACAGGATCACGTCCTTACGGGAGTATACGCGAGTGTGGATCAGGAGAGCAAAACATAGGACCTGAAATAGCTCGAAGAAATGGTTGAAACAGAATCCAAAGAGATGATGCAAAGACATCGCAGATAAAAGAATAACCAGGCAGAAAATAGGACCCCTTAAAGATTAACAAGGCCATCTATGGAACCACAGAACGTGGTAGAGATATTATGCGAGTATTTCACACATCATGTTTATTACTGCAGACTGACATGGAAGCTAAAGAGTTTGGAGAACGAAATAGTGATAACTTGATAAATGTTCATATTACAGAGGAGTTACGACTGGTTGTCTTAAATTGCATCAAAGTGGATAAATCAATGGGACCTAATCAGGTCTATCTCAGAATTGTGTGGAAAGCGAGTGAGGTGATTGTTGCGGCCCTCAATGAGATATTTATATCATTGATAGTCAGAGGTGAAGTCCTGGATGACGCGTGCAATGATTTTTTTTTAAAAAAGTGTTTAGGAAAGGCCGCAGTTCAATGGAACTGTGAGTTTGAAGCCAGCGGCAGGCAAGTTGTTGGAAGGGACTCGGAGGAATAGGATTAACATGTGATTGCAAAGGCACGAAATGATTAGGGATAATCAACATGGCTTTGTGCATGGGAGATTGTCTCACTAACTTGGTTGTATCTTTTGAAGAAATTACCAAGAAGATTGAAGGGAGACTGTGGACGTTGTCAATATGTACTTCGGAAAGATATTCACCGAGGTTCCACAAAGTAGACTGGTTAGCAAGGTTAGATAACATGCAATACATTGAGAACTAACCATTCGGAAAGAAAGTTGGATTGAATGTAGGAGACTGAGACTGGTGATGGAGGGTTGCTTTATGGACTGGAGACTGTGAATAGCAGTGTGCTGCAGGGATCGATGCTTGGTCTTTTTACGTAAATAACTTGAATGCGAATAGGCTGAGAGAAGATGAGTCATGACTCTAGAAGTCAAGGTCGCAATAAAGAGGCGATAATGAGCGTGCAGAGAGAGAGAGATTATAGAGAGATTATGAGCTGTGAATGACCAAGGCTGAAGACAGTGTTATGTGACAAAATATGTGGGCGATGGGGGGATGGGTGATTCAGTGGCAAAATTGAAAACAGGGGAGAAGGGTAGCAAAGGGGGAAGAGGAGAGGAAAAGGTGATGAGCGAGTGGGGAGCGAGGGAAAGAGAGACAATCAAGAAATAAGAAGTACAGATCAGTGAAAAACATTTCGAAGGCAAATAAAATAAATGAAATAAAATTACGGAGCAAAATGAAAGCAGAGGGGTCGAGATAGGATAATCATCTGATGGCAGATGGGTTTTGGATGTGAATATATGAGGTATGGTCAGTAGGTCTACAAAATAGACTGAAATTGGAGGTGTAATGGAATGTCGCAGGTAGGCAGGCTAGTGATGGCAGCGTTTGGTACACTTTCTGTTATTGGTCAATGCATTGAATTCAGAGGTTGTGACGTCATATTACGGCCCTATAGGACATTGATTAAAGCTAATCTGGAATTCTGTTTTCAGTTTCAAACTCCCTGATCGAGCAATGATGTTGTGAAACTTGAAATGGGTAATAAATATTTTCAAGGACTTTGCTACAGTTGGACGGTTTGAACTATTGTGAAAGCCTGAATAGCCTTGCTCTATTTTCACTGGAGATTTAGAGCCTGGGAGGTGACCTTATTAAAGATATTAATCATAAGGGGCATGGGTCAGGTGAACAGTCTGTGCCTTTTCCCCATGTTAAGTAGTCCAAACTAGACGGCACATGCTTAAGGCAAGAGGGAAAAGATAAAAATGGATCTAAGGAGTAACATTTTCATGTCGAGTGCGGCGCGTGCTTGGAATGAACTTCCTGAGACTAGTACAATTGTAACATTTAAAAGGTGTTAGACTGCGGTAGATCGAGTCAAAAATCAGACAACACCAGGATATAGTTCAACAGATTTATTTGGAAGCACGAGCTTTCGTTGCGCTGTTCCTTCATCAGATGATTGTGGAGTGATTGCAAGCAGTTAGGAATTGACAAGAGCCAGGGGGTGTCATAGGTGGCAGTCTCAGGATGCTTGGATACTGCCGATACAGTCAGTTAGATGGGTTACCTCCACGAAAGATACAAGGGCTTGGCAGGTAATGCAGCAGTCTCCTGCGCCTGTCCCCACCTCAAAAAAGTATTCAGGTTTGGAAAATGTAGTGGTTAATAGACGTTCAGGGAAATGTAGCACGAGCAGCCAAGTTACTGGTGCTGAGGCTGGCACTACTCTAATGTGACGTATATCAGGTTCCAGATAATCAATTGTGATTGTGGACTCTCTAACAAGGGGCACAGACTGTCGTTTCTGAAGCTGATAGTGAGACATCAGAAGGTGCCACCCTCATGCCAGGATCAAGGATGCCTCAGATTGGGAGCAAAATATATTCAAAGCGGAGAATCATTAGTGGGAGGTCATTGCACAATGGTTCCAATGACAGATTAAGGGGGTCCTGATGAGAGAATACAGGAAGTTATGTAGGAGTATAAAAAACAGGTTCTCAAGGATAGTAATATCTAGATTACTCCCTGTGCAACATGCCAGTGAGAGTCGGAATAGCAGGATGGAGGAGATAAATGTGTGGCGAAGGAGCTGTTGCAGGGGAGAAGGAATGACATATTTGGATCATGGGAATTTCTTCTGGGGTATATCTGACCTTCATAGCAAGGACAGATTGCACGTGCATTGCAAGGGGACTAAAATCCAGGCAGGCAGATTTGCTAGTGCTGCTGAGGAGGCATTAAACTCAAAGAGACAGAGAGAAAAGACTTACATGAGAGGCTGGTACTGTTCAGAGGTCATACAAGCAAGGACAAGCCACAAAATGAGGTGAGACTGACCAGTTACACTGCTTTTATTTCAATGCAAGAGTCTTGACCAGTCAGGCAGATGAGCGCAGGTAATGGTTTTGAACATGGCACTGTATCGCATGTATCACAACTACAAAGGCATGACTCAGGGTTGGATAGGACTGGCAGCTTAATGTTCCAAGATATAGATGTTATAGCAAGGATAGAAAGGGAGAACAGAGCAGGGGGAGTGGCGTTTTTGCTTATGGGTAAATTACGGCTGGAATTCGGGAGGACATTCCTGGGAGCCCATCCAGGTACATTATCTGATTGGAACGGGGAAATAAAAAAAGTGATGATCTCCTTATTGGGATTGTGCGATCGACACCACACCCCCTCTTCCTCCCTTCCCCCTTCCCCACCCCCACCCCCCACCCACCCAACAGTCAGCGGGGAAAGACAAACAAATTTACTGGAAGATCTCAGTTATCTGAGAGAATAATGTGATTGTAATGATAAGGAGTTTTAACTTTTCAATATGAGCCTCGGAATCCTGTAAAGTGCTTGGATGGAAAGGTGTCTGTTCAGTGTACACGAGAAAATGTTTGGTTCATATTGTAGGATGTACCTACTAGAGAAGGAATAAAACTTAACCTTGTTTCTTCATTTGTCACCGGATGAGGACGTCACTGGCTGGGTCAGCATTTATTGCCTATCCCTAATTATCCAGAAGGCAGTTAAGAGACTACCACGTTGCTATAGGTCAGGAGTCACATGTAAACCAGATTAGATAAGGATGGCAGATTCCTTCCCTGAGCGACATTAGAGAATGACTTATATACATGACTTGGATGTGAATATATGTGGTATGATCAGTAGGTTACAGATTATATCAAAATTGGAGGTGTAGTGGAAATTGATGAAAGTTAGTTCAGATACAACAGGAGGGTGATTCCCTGGGCGACAGGGAAAGACTGAATAAATTGGGTCTATTTTCTCTGGAGAGTCAAAGACTGAAAGGTGACCTAATGTAGATTTATAAATTAATGAGGGGCACGGATAAGGTGAACAGCTGGGGTATTTTCTCCCCAGGTTAGGTGGGTCCAAACAAGAGCAAATGGGTTAAAGTTGAGAGCGCAAAGATTTAAAAGGGATTCAAGGGGCATCGCTTTCAAGCTGAGTGTGTTCTATGTATGGAGTGAGCTGCCAGATCAAGTAGTGGAGGCTGTTACAATTACAACATTTAAAAGGCATCCGACTGGGTTCATGAATATGAAGGGATTCGAGGGATATGAACCAATAGCTGGCAAATGGTACTCCATTTGCTTAGGATTTCTAGTTGGCTTGGACGAATTGTGCTGTACTTCTGTATGACACTAATAATTTAAACTAATCTGCATGCATCTTTAATGTCGAGCCAGCAGAAGCACAGATATTTGTCCTTAGAGCTGAGTAGGTTAAGCAGAGATTTCGACCAGGTGCAGATTTGTTTCCAGGATATTTAATTTGCAGACAGAGAGGAATTGTTAACACTGACACAATTTTTAGAATTTCAGATAATTGACAAATAATGCAGGGTTAAAATGAGAAGATTATTTTACTCAGTAAGTTCTGAGCATCTGGAACAGTCTGAATGGCAGCTGGAGACAGATTCAGCAGTTATTCTAAAATAGATTTGGAATTCTCATTTTTAAGGAACGATTTGGAAGGCTATGGGCAAATGACAAGGGAATTGCGACAGATTTTCAGCAACTCCAGACTCAGAGACAACAGCCCCAATGGGTTGTATAGACCCAACCCCTGTGCTCTGTCCTACTGCCCCATTTCAATAACGAAGCTCATCGCAGGGCAGAGAGAGGAACGATCCCACCACTCACCTCACAACGGTGCCCGCCTGATTGAAAGCAGCTCATCAACTAAGAGAAGGAGAGTTGGTGTGGCCCTGCAGACAATGAGAGTGAACAGCAGCATGACACGTGACCATGATCTGACCAGGGGCAGAGTCACTGTGAGGGGGCACTCAATGCGTGTGAAGGGAGTGGGAGAGACTGCAGAGACTGTGACGGACACTGCTACAAATGAATTAGTAACTCCCGGTAAATTAAAACCAAAAGAAATGTGAACACTGTAATCAGAAACAACAACCAGGAGGTTCTGGAAAAGGTCAGCAGTTCTAGTAACATATGTGAAGAGAAATCAAAGATAAAGTTTCAGATCTCAGTGATCCTGAGCTGATGTTACCGGAAAGAAAATGGTTTATATGCAGAAGGTAGGGTGGGGTGGGGGCGGATGTAAGGAATAAAGGATAGGTGGGGATAGAGCGATAAGAATGGTTGTGTAAAGGAATGGATAATGATGTGGCGGGGAGGGTGAATAGCTGTTAATGGAGAGTGTTAGTGGCCAACCATAGGTAGTGTATAATGGCAGGCTGCGATAAGAAGGTGTGGTGTGTGGGTAGTAGGCTAGGACAAGGGGTTGTTAACCTACTGTTAGCCATTCACTGCCTCCATTATAAACTGCTCCACACCTACATCACTCCATGATTGGAGCTGCCGAAGACATAATCTTCTGGGATATCCTCCCTAACCGCTCTGACCTCCTTTAAGATGAATTTTATATCGTTCTCTTTAATCAACGTTTCCATCATTCATGAAGCACTTTCGGAGATTTGTCAATGTCGAAAGCTCCATTCAATGCAAATAGTTGTTGTTATTTTCTGACAATGGGAGAAACAGGAATGAACCTTCTCTCTTCTACCTGATGAGCAGGAGTAAAGCAGAAGCGCTGTGCAAGCAACAGCCAGCAATGGTGCACGGGTGATTGATGTCAGCGCCGGACCACTAAGAGGACAGGGCGGTGGATGAGAGCGTCAAACAATCGGAGTGAATGAGGGGCGGGGCTATACTTGACCACATGATCAGCCTCGCGAGCAGCACAGTATTGTTGTGAACAAGGCATTGGGAATGTGAATGTGCAGAACAGGCGAAAGGTAAGAAATGAACAGCAGAAAGAGGGAGGGAAATGGTGTTGGTATGTGCTCAGAAGTTTTACAGCAACTTAGAGCACATCGGAAAACAAAAATTTGAAATTCCCAGGCCTGTGTTTGCCTCAGATGGCAATAGGCCCGAGTGAGCGCCGGATTCTTTATTTGGAGGGTAGTGATCCTCGGCTGTCAAGTTTGTGAGGGGCAAGCTGCAGCAGCACGGATGCGCAGCCTTCCCTAACAGGGAGTGATTGTGTAAATCCTGCACTCTGTGCCAGAACCAGGATGTTTTCAAAGTCCAAGAGCGCGATGCTGGAAAGCACAGCAGGTCAGGCAGCAGCCGATCGGTGGGAAGGAAAATGGACTGGAAAGACATGTCAAGAGGGCGGTGCCAAATTGGAAGTTTGTGTCTAAGATGAAGTGGGGGGAGGGTAAATGTAGACACTGCTCAAATCCACATTGATCCCAATTCATTGGAGGGTACCAAGGGCGGAAGATGAAGCATTCTTCCTTCAGGCATCATATGATTTGGATTTGGGTGTGGAGGAGGCCCAGGAGCTAAATATCCTTGGTGATGTGCGAGGGGATGTTAGAGTTTTCGGACTCATCATGTTGGCTTGTTTAGTGTTTTACTGTTACTTTCACGGAACTTTTATAAATAAGTCCTCCACTGCTGCTCAGCCTATGAGCATTTGCTGCTATCTTAACGGATTACATTTACAACAATATCTGTAACAATCAATAATTCGTTTTTTCCAAAATAAGTGGATTTTCCTTCCATTTCTGACTGTCACATTCTGCACCATTTTCATTCACTCTAATTCATTTTGCACTCCCTTAAACATCAGCTGTTTTTCTCCCTCCACAGATACCAAAAATCAATGCCACGGTTGGCTGTGGAGAATGTGTTGTTTGACTTCCTTGTACTGCTGCAGTTCCTGTGGTGAAGGTGTTCCCAAAATTTAGTTCGCTCAGAGATGTTACAGATTATTCACTCAGAAGAGGTGACAACATGTGTGCAAATCAAACCAGTTTGTACTTTTACTATTTTTATAACTTCTGACACAAGGGATATTAGGCCAGGTGATCAAAAACATTGCCAAATAAGCAGGAATTCAGGATTAGCTTCAAGGAGGAAAGCACACCTGAGAGCGTGAAGGTGGGAATTCCAGATCGTGTTGCCTTGGTAACAGTAGAAAGAGCCAGGCAGGTGAAGCAATGCATAAGCATGGCTGGGAATCTGAAAGAAAATAAGTTGTCAAGATCTCAAATGTTGTGTGGTGCAGGTAGATCGCAATGTTCACAGCCAAGAATTAAATCAAGGGTGAGAATTTTAAGTTCTTGTTGCTTATGAATGCTTATCTTTTGTTGGATCAACAAGTTTTGGTACAGGTGAGCACTTGGGCAGCTGAGTTAAAGATATCCTTGAGGTTACCTGTAAGTTGAATGTGAGAGTCTGGCCAGGAGTGTGTTTGGATAATAAAGTCTGGAGATAGCATTGGGATGGATAAGAGATTCAACAAATGAGCTCAGACTGGGGTGGAGTTGGGCGAAGTGACTGATGTAGAAATAGCGGTTTTGGAGTGGGATTAGGCTGTCACCCTCAGCTCATCTCTTGAATTCAGCTGATTGTACGTTTTTTGAATCAGGTCTGCGAAAAGATCAGGAACTGAATAGCCCTGGCAGAACCTAAATAGGGCATCTCTGAGCAGGCTATTGCTGAGCAGCTGCTGCTTGAGAGCACTTTTGGCGTCACCTTCCATTACTTTACTACTGATCGAGTGTGGACTGATCGATGGAAATTGGCTGGGTTGGCTGTTTCCTGTGAATCTGCATTGAACACACCAAGGCAGCGTTCTGCATTGTCAGTCCATGCCAGTGCTGGAGCAGTACTGGGGTTTGTGGTTGGAAAGTTCTGGAGCACAAGCCATCAGTACCGTAGCCCGAATGTTGGCAGGGATCATACCCCTTACACTCTTTGTCCATTTCTTGATATTATTTGAAATGATTGGTTGAGCAACTATGATGTTGAGGACCACTGCAGAAGGCTGAGATGAAAAATTGCTGCAAAAGCTGTCGTCATAGCTTTTGCATGAATGTGTGAGGCCCCTCCATCAGTAAGGGTGGGGATATTCTGTGATGCTTCCTCCAATGTGTTATTTAATTGTCCATCACCATTCATGACTGTTGCAGAATTTCAGAGCTCTGATTTAATCCATTGGTTGTGAGATCGCTTAGTTCTATTTCTTGTCGCTTGTGCTGTTTGGCATGCTGGTTTGGTAGGTCTTTTAGGTATGATACAAGATTACAGTGGTGCTGGAAAAGCACAGCGCGTCAGGCAGCATCTGAGGAGCAGGGAAATCGAAGTTTTTGGCAGGATCGTTTCATCCTGTTGAAAGGGTCCTGCCCAGAACATCGATTTTCCTGTTCCTCAGATGCTGCCTGACCCGCTGTGCTTTTCCAGCACACTCTAATTTTGTCTGATCTGCATCACCTGCAGTCCTCACATTCACTTACCTCTTTTAAGTATGCCTGACGGTCCTCCTGTTGAAAGGATCCTGCCCAGAACATCGATTTTCCTGTTCCTCAGATGCTGCCTGACCCGCTGTGCTTTTCCAGCACACTCTAATTTTGTCTGATCTGCATCACCTGCAGTCCTCACTTTCACCTCCCTCTTTTAGGTATGCCTGACGGTCCTCCTGACATACCATCCTGCACTTTGCACTGAAACTGGATTGATCCACTATTTTGATGGTAATGGTTAAGTGGGGGTATGCCAGGCCATGAGATTTCAGGTTGTGCTGGAGTGCAATTCTGCTATTGTTCAACAGTGCCTTAGAGATGCACCGTTTTGAGGTCCGCCATCTGAACGAGGTATATCCCATTCAGCAAAGTGATAGTGTCTGTTAACACACTGGAGACTACTCTCCACTTGAATGCAAGGCATTGTCTCCAAAGGACTGTGTGAGGGTCGTTCTTACTGATGCTGTTATGGACAGATTTTATCTGTAGCTCGTCAATTCATAACAATGAGATCAAGTATGTTTTTCCCTCGTCTTGGTTCTCTCACCACCTGCTGCAGGCCAAGTTGAGCAGCTACGTCCTTTAGGACCCAACCAGCTGAGTAACTGTTAGTGGTGCATATTGAAAACCCATATGCAGAGTACGGTTGGCATCATTTACACCCTCAGTGCTTCCTTCAAGTGTTGCTCAACATGAAGGAGTACTGATTCATCAGCCAAGGGAGGACGGTATATGGTAATCAGCAGGAGCCATGAGACATCCTGCTGTCTTCTGTTAATGTTGAGTACTCCCTGGGCAAGTCCTTCCTGTCTGTACACCACTGTGCCACCACCTCTGTCTGGTCTGTCCTACTAGTGGGATAGGACATATCTAGGAATGGTCATGGTAGGTTCTCGTTATTGTCAGCAATTTAGTCTTACGCACGGAATCATATGTCAAGCTATTCACATATTCGCACTAGCGCCAGATGTTAGTGAAGAGAAATTTGCAGGGTCGAGAGGCCTGACTCTGTGGTTGTATTTTCTGGTGCCTTGGTAGATGTCATGTGGTCCAACCAATTTATTTTCTTTGCTGAGACTTTACAGTGATGAAGACAATGAGTAACTTGCTGGGCCACTGCCACTTTGGCAGTTATCTTTCCCGGGAGGGCATTAGAGATTTATTCTGCCATTGGCAATTGTTCAATGGAGATCAGTTGGAGATCAGTCTGACTGAGATAGTCAGTTGTATTTTTTATTGAATTCAGATTCCACCATCAACAGAGGTGGGATTCAAATCCGGACTTCAGTTGTACATTTTAATATTCCAGATAGAAGCTAAATACATCAGTTTTTTTTCACTCATTTTAAATATCACTAACCCAGGATTTGTTTCTTTGTTAAATACTGTCCATCATCCTGTCTTCTCCATTCTCCCCAATAAGTGAGAAGCACATGCAGTTTCTCTGTCACTAATATTGAGGCAATCCGATAGGCTGCCTCTGCTGCTTCCATCCCTTCCATTGGCCTACCAAGCCAAACTGCCTCATGTGATGCTCACCGTTTTAGTCTTAAACTAACAGCTTTCTCCATTTTCTTGTCAAGCTTAATTAGAGCTCATCTTGACCCTTTCCCCCAGCCTCACTAAACTACATACACTACAACTTTGTCTTCTCGTCCTCCTCATCAGTCTCCCTTACCACATCACAGATACTGGTCTTTGTTCTGTCTGTCTGTCCTTTCTAATTATGTCCTTCTCACTCATTCTGTGAAATCTAGTATTTGACATCACTATCGTTGGAAACTCTTGCTCCATCTCCACTCACCCTTTCCTTTCTGAATTCCTTTATTTTTGTCCCTCCAGGAATAATCCTTAGTCCCTTCTGTTTCTCACCTACATACTTCCAGGAGGTGCCATCGTTCAAAATATCGTGTTCACACGTACTTTAACAATGCCCAGTTGTACCTCATCATCATCATCATCATCATCATCATCATCACCAGGTGGCATAATGGCACTGTGTGTAGCACTGCTGCCTCACAGCACCAGGGTCCTGGTTCGAATCCAGCCTTGGGTGACTGTCGATGTGGAATGTGTACATTCTCCCTGCGTGGGCTTCCTCCGGGTATTCCAGTTTCCTCCCACAGTCCAAAGATGTGCAGGTCAGGTGAATTGGCCATGTTAAATTGCCCGTAGTGTTAGGTACATTAGTCAGATGGAACTCGGTCTGATTGGGTTCGTCTTCGGAGGGTCGGTGTGCACTGGTTGGGACGAAGGGCCTGTTTTCACACTGTATGTAATCTAATCTATTCGAATCTCTCTCCATTGCTGCACTGTTACAGTTATCAAAATGCTTATCACGCTTTTTTCTACCTGATTCAGTGCAAGTTCTTCCAATGAAACGTTGCAATGTTTGAACCTACTGCGTTCAGTTGCTATTACAAATTCATTTCTCTTACAGCTGAGCCCCTCCCTCTGACTGGGATCTCTCTGAGGCAGAAGTACGCTCTGCACAATATTGCTCGAAATTCTGACCCCAAGGTAAGCTTCTGATCAGACTTCCACACAATCACACACACCAAAAATTACAATCTCTTAAATGTTGCTTATCTCCTCCTCACCCCAGCTCCATCGCTACAGAAACCCCCTACCCGTGTCTATGTTGCCGTAAGCCTGATGAATCCAAAACAGAACCACTGATTCCGTAAATGATGCAGAATCTGGTTCTGGACACCATCATGTTTGAAAACATCTTCTGAGTATATACCCTTTCAAACCCCTTAAGAATCACATATTTTTCAATCGGATCACCTCTCATTGTCCCAAAATCCAGGGGGAAGTTTCCCAACTTCAACAGCCATTGCTTAAATGATAATCCCTCCAAATCAGGGATTATCCCAGACAATGTTCTCTGAAATGCCTCCAATGAAGTGATGCATATCATCAAATAAACGGACTAAAATGTCTTACATTACTCGAGATGCGGTCTCATTCGCACTTCGGACAGTTGCCCTAAGTATATACTCCGAACACTTACACTGCAAACCCTTTGAAATAAGGAACAACATTCTTATTCACCTTCTTGATGACCTGTTGTAACTGCGTGCTAGCTTTCTGTGTTTTCTGCACAATTACCTGTAGCTTTCTACAGTTTACGCCATTTAAATAGTACGCTGTTCTTTTACTATCTCCCCAAAATGAACAACTTCGCAACTTCCCAAGTTATATTTCATTTTCGAACTTGTTGCTCACTTCTCCTGTGAATATCTCTCTGTATTATAATCCTTTTGGAACATTAATGTTATCCTTTTCTCGGAGAATTCCCACCTCATTCTTCTAAACATTTCCTGGGAGCTCTGGACAGGGAGCAGCATGCTCAGTTGTTATCCTTTTCGGCATATTCTATGGAATGACTGCAAGGACATTGCTGACCATTCTTCTGAATGCCGATAACCTGCCCATTAAGATGCATTCGCCTTTCACACCCAATGTCTTATTCGTGCGGTGCAGAGGCAGCTCGGAAGGAATGAAATGAAGGAAATCCTGCTCATTGCATCTCACCAACTCTTGGAATATTCTGTTCCATGTGTCAAAACTCTCTTCTGTTCAGTCACATGAAGTCCCAAGGTGCAAACTCCTAGAAACCCACATCGATTTTCCCCTGTATTGACTGCTGATGTCCACAAGGGGTAATGTCTCCAGTCATCCTGCAGCAGGAGGAAGGGATGGTTTGAGTTTCCAATCTTAACCGACAGTGACGGGTTTTACAAACTTGTATTAGAGGATATTACAGGTGGACATTCAGATGGTAATCGCAGTAATTGCAACGCCAAACTCTAACAGAATTACACAATTCATCAGCACCTGGATATTTGCATTGTATATGAGTATTGCTTTCCAGTTCGTTCTCATTTGCTGCATAATAGTTTTCCTTTGAATCGAACCATTTTCTAAATAGATCTCCCCGAAATCTTCAATATCTGTCCTGTAATCCTTTTATGATGAGCTGATGAGTGTTAAGTTTATCAACTTGATGTATGTCTTTTGTAAACACCTATCTCACAACTCTCCACAATTTCCTTTGCGACAAGGAGAACAATTTCAGTTTCTCTAAACCCCTGATTCCCCAATGTCTCTTTGCTATCTATAAGGTCACAACAGGTTGTGTTGGACGATTCTCCACTTGTCTGCATCAGTGCAGCTCCCAACAATATGAAACAAAGTGAACATCCTCCACGATAAAGTACTGTGCCTGAATAGTGTCCTATCCACCACCTTCAACATTTCCCCTCCCCATCCCCGAGGCACTGTAGCATCACTGTGTAAAAGGTAAAGACAACATTGCCTTAGCAGACCGTAAGACTGCTCTTTCACTAGGGAGAGGTGACTGGTGGCATTTTAACCTGAAAGTTATACCAGCCCAGGCAAGGGGAGAGGTTGAGAAGGAGAGACCATCTCTTGCAGATGTATATAGTTGATGTGTATCATCAAGACCCATGTCTCTGCAACTAAATTTCCCCATTCTTTGAACCATCCTGGTAAATCTCCTATGCACTCTCTCTGGGATCCTGCCAAATTTACCAACGTGTGAGTGATCTCTGGATGGACAGACCCAGCTGCTCCGTATTCTTGTGTGTAATGCCATCTTAGAGCAACAATTGCACTAAACCTCACTGTCTGTAAGGGTGGGAGACAAGGATTCCCGAAAACATTTAATATGCATTTAGGTGTACACTGGCGATGCCATGACAGATAGCACTTTGGACCAACTACTGGAAATTATATTTGGATAGGTTGGTAGTAGATTTCTTTGTCACAAGTTCAATAGATCACACAGTCCTTTTTCTGTCTTGTAGACCACTGAGATGATTGACAGAGGAATATGACAAGCCACATTTGAATTTCAGGTCAGAGAGGTGATATTAGATAAGATGAAAAATGATTGTTTGACGATTTGGGGAGTAAAGTGAGATGAAGGGGTTCAGGAGGTAAATCTGGAGCCTGGGGAGAGGGTACAGGAATCTGATATGCCATCGTCACATGCAAAGTAAAAAGAAGGTATTCTCAAGGTTGGAATTGCACAAATAGCAGCGCATTGAGAGACTCTAAGAGATTAGAGATTGGGAGGATAATGAGGCTGGAAGAGATTAGAGTTCGGGAGGACTGTGAGGTTTGAGAAAGTCATAGCGATGGAGATGCTAGTGACAGCAGAGCTAGTGTGGGTTTTGAGCCTGCAGAAGAATTAGAGATAAGGAGGAGTTCTGAGGCTGGATGAGGTGACAGTGATAGACTTGTGAAGAAAGAGGAATTCACAGATATTGAGAGTTAGTGGTAGAGATATACAGAACCAAAACAGACCTTTTCATCCAACCAATCCACGTGAACAATCACTCCAAACTGAACTATTCCCACGTGCCTCCGCTTTGTCTAAACCCAAACAAAAAACGTCGCTGGCCAAAGGTCCTTCTCAAAGAATCCCTTTCCCCTACTTTATATCCACCCATGACTAATTCACCTAACCTACACCTCCCTGAACCTGGACGAAACCCACACAGACACGGGAAGAATGTGGAAATCCCACAGAGACAGTCGCCTATGTCTGGAATCGAACCTGGGACCTTGGCGCTGTGGTAGCAATGCTAACCACTGAGCCACTGTGCAACCCTACAATTGTAATTGTATTCACAACTACCACTTCCTCTCGAAGCTCATTTCACACACGAACTACTGTCTGTACAAAATAATAAAAAATCCCGAACGTCTTCTTAAAGCCATTCGCCTCTCAACTTAAAAGGTATTTATCCAGTCTTGAATGGCGCACCCTCCTGGATGAGGAGACAGTGATAGAGTTGTGAAGATAGAGGAATTCACAGACAGTGAGAGTTAGTCATAAAGATATACAGCACAAAAACATACCCGGTAATCCAACCAATCAATGGAAAGGAAACCAGCTATTGACATTATCCGTCCCCCTCTTGATTTTATAGACCTCTAATACGATCACTCCACAGACACCTTCGCTCCAGTGAAAGTAGTTCCAATCTATCCAGCCTCTGCTTATAGTTCAAATCATCCATTCCCATTAACATCCTGGTAAATCTCTTCTGAACGAGCTCCAATTTAATAATATCCTCCTGATAACAGCGCAACCAGAATTTGACACAGAATTTCAGAAGAAGCCTCACCAACATTCTGTATAACCGCAGCAAAGCGATTTCCTAGACCTAAAGATCTCAAAAATGGAGGTATGTGTTTCATCACCTTTTTAACCACCCTGTCTACATGTGACAGAAACTTACAAGACCTGCACCCCGTGGTGTCTTTGTTCTCTATCACTAATCAAGGCTCGACTGCCCTCGTTTGCTTTATCAGGATGTAAAAGTTTGCATTTATTCAAATCCAAAAATCCAAAAGATCCTGGGATTACAAAGACAGTAGAAGTAACTTAAGAGGGAAGTAAAGACGGCAAAAAGGTGACATGAGATAGCTTTGTCAAATAGGTAAGGATAATCATATGGAATTTATTTTATATAAATACCTTAAGAACAAAACGTTAACTGGAGATCCCTCTAAGAGTAACGAGGCAGCCTATATGTGGAGTCACAGGAGATGGGGGAGATACTCACCAAACATTTGGCATCAGTGTTTACTGTGAAGAAGGAGATGGAATATATGGAATTGGGGAATAGATGGTGGCAATTTGAAAATATCCAACTTATAGAGGAGGAGATGTTGGATATCTTGTAATGCATAAAGTTTGGTAAATTTCCAGGACATGATCAGGTGTACCCTTGAATTCTGTGGAAGCTGGTGATGTGATTGTTGGGCCCCTTGCTGAGATATTTGCCTCATTGATAGCCAAATGTGAGATGCCGGAAGACTAGTAGTTGCTTAAGAAAGGTGGTAAGGACAAGCCATGGAACTATCAAACGGTGAGCCAGATGTAGGTGCAGCACAAGTTGTTGGAGTGAATCCTGAGGGAGAGGATTTACAGTATTTGGAAAGGGAAGGACTGATTAGTGATAGTCAGCATGGCTTTGTGTGTGGGAAATCATGTCTCTCAAATTTGAGGTTTTTTGGAGAAGTAACAAAGAGAATTGATGACGGCCGATTTGTGGACATGATCGATATGGACTTCAGTAAGATGATCGACAATGTTTCCGATAGGAGACTTGTTAGCATGGTTGGATCTCATTGAATACAGGGAGATTCAGTGATTTGAATACAGAGCTGGCTCAAAGTTATAAAACAGAGGATGGTGGTGGAGGGTTGCTTTTCAAATTGAAGTTCTGAGACCAGTGAAGTGCCACAAGGATCGGTGCTGGGGCCACTACTTTTCATCGTACTTATAAATGATTTAGATGTGAACATAGGAGGCATACTTAGTAAGTTTGCAGAGGACACCGAAATTGGAGGTGTCGTGGACAGTGAAGAAGGTTACCTCGGATTGCAATGGCACCTTAATTGGATGGTCCAATGGGCTGAACAGTGGTAGATGAAGTTCAATTCAGGTAAATGAGAGGTGCTGCATTTTGGAAAAGCAATCTTAGCTGGACTAATACATAGAACATAGAACAATGCAGCTCAGAACAGGTCCTTCGGCCCTCGATGTTGCACAGACCTGTCAGAGCAATCTGAAGCACATCTAACGTACACTATTCCATGTACGTCCATATGCTTGTCCAATGATGACTTCAATGTACTTAAAGTTGGCGAATCTACTACCGTTGCAGGCAAAGAATTCCATACCCTTACTTCTCTCGGCGTGATGAAACTACCTCTGACATCTGTCCTATAGCTATCAACCCTCGATTTAAAGATATGCCCCCTCGTGCTCGCTGTCACCATATTTGAAAAAAAAAGCTCTGTCCACCCTATCTCAGCCTCTGATTATCTTATATTTATTTTTAAAGGAAAATTCCTAGGTGTTGTTGCTGAACAAATAGACCTTGCAGTGCAGGGTCATATTTCTTTTAAAGTGGAGTCGCAGGTAGATGGAATAGCGAAGAAGCTGTTTGGTCTGCTTCCCATTATTGGTAGAGCATTGAGTATAGTCGTTGGAAGGTCATGTTGCATTTGTACGTTACAATGGATACGTTTGGAAAATTGTGTGCTGTTCTGTACTCGGCCTATTAGAAGAATGTTGTGAAAAGTGGAAGAGTCCAAAAAAGAATTACAAGGATGTTGGCATGGTTAGAGGGTTTTAGCTGTAGGAAGAGGCCGAATAGGCTGGGACGTCTTTCCCTGGAGCATCAGAGGTTGAGGGGTGACCTCATAGAGGTGTATAAAACCATGAGGGGCTTGCATAGCATTATCAGAAAAGTTCTTATTCCTGGGGTAGGGGAGTCCAGAAATAGAGGGTGTAGGTTTGGGTGAGAGGGGAAAGAGATAAAAGGGAACTAAGGCACAACTTTTTCACGCAAAGGGTGGTGGGTGTATGGAATGAGCTGCCAGAGGAAGTGATGGAGGCTCGTACAATTTGTGCATTTTAAAGGCACCTGGATAGTTAATTGAAACAGTTTAGAAGGACATGGCCCAGGTGCTGGCAAAAGGGACTACATTAGGTGACGATATCTGCTCGGCATGGACAAATTTGACAGAAGGTTCCATAATGTGCTGTTCACCTCTGTGACTCACAGCTCAGTGTCTTTCAGTCTCTTAAAAGATAAAACTTCGTCTGTTTTATTTTAATAAAGTTATAACATTCAGAGCGGTGAGGGTTTATTTCTTTAAATACACATCTTATGATATTTTGAATAAATCTCTATAATATAAAATATTAGTTCTAATATATTCTAAAATAATATTTTGTGAAGCAGCAAGACTGCCTTTTCGAGTCTGTGGAATGTTAGGGTGCAGAGACGACCATTCATAGAGTGATGTGTCCTTTCTGTCGGACGTGGGAGATTAGGGAGAGTTTTAATGATCCTGATGATTGTCTGCAGGAAGTGAGCGTGCAAATCATATAGGATTTCATGGATCAGAGGGAGCAGTCGTTAAATGTTATGAAGAATTTACAGGAATCGGGGGTTTGATCGATGCAGTTTCAGAAAGGTAGGAAAAACTTCACATCCAGTCAGGTAGATGGGTAAACTCTCTGAAGGATAGGAGTAGAGGGCAGTTAGTGCATGATTCTCCTATGGCTATCTCCGTCTCAAACATGTATACTGTTTCAGAAAACGTCGGGGTGACAGACTCTCAGGAGAATGGAGCACTGACAGCCAAGTTACTAGTACTGAGACTGACCCTAGTACAATGAGAGGTATATAAGGTTCCAGGTAATCGATGGTGATAGGAGACTGTCTGGTCAGGAGCGTTGACTGCCGTTTATGTAGCTGAGAGTGAAACATCAGAATGGGGTGGTGCCTTAGAACCAGAGTCAAGTATGTCTCACAGAGGGTGCAGAATATTCTGAAAAGGGAAGAATAACCCATAGGAGATCATTGTACATTGATACCAATGACACAGGAAGGAAAAAAGGATGAAGTTCTGAT
This sequence comes from Chiloscyllium punctatum, assembly GCF_047496795.1. Taxonomy (NCBI): domain Eukaryota; kingdom Metazoa; phylum Chordata; class Chondrichthyes; order Orectolobiformes; family Hemiscylliidae; genus Chiloscyllium; species Chiloscyllium punctatum. The sequence goes on from NC_092756.1 coordinate 14,402,665, forward strand.
GAGAAAATTTAGCAAATTAGCCTGGAAGACAAAAAGTAGTTTAATGTGAGTAATAATATCTGGATTCCTCCCAGTGCCACATACTAGTGAGAATAAGAATATTAGGATAGAGACAATGAACGTGTGCAGAAGGATCTTGTGCAAGGGAGAAGGTTCCCCGCTTTTGGATCATTGGAATCTCTGCAGTGGTAGAATTGACCTGCATAAGAAGGACGGATTGTATCTGAATTGGAATGGAAGATTTGCTGATGCTACTCGGGGGGCATTAAACCAGTGAGGAAGTGGAGTTAAATCCAAAGACATTGAGAAAAGGGAGAATTCTGAGGCTGATACTGTCCAGAAATCAAACAGCTAAGGCAGGCAAGGGTAAGTGACAGAATGAGGTACGACTGACCAGTTACAATGCATTTATTTCATTGCAAGAGGCCTGACAGGGAAGGCAACTGGTATGGCTTTAATTATGGGACTGCGATGTCATGGGCATAACATAAACGTGGCTCAGGAATGGATAGAATGGGAAGCGTAATGTTCCAGGGTATAGATGTAAGAGGAAGGATAGAAAGGGGGAATCAGAGACGAAGCTGAGTGGCGTTTTTAATTAGGGATAGCATTATGGTTGTGCTTAGGGAGGATATTCATGACAGTACGTCCAGTGATGTCATTTGGATGGAACAGGGAATTGGAAAGTGATGATCACTTTAGAACGTAGAACATAGAAAGGTACATCACAGAACAGACCCTTAGGCCCACGATGTTGTGCTGAGACTTAATCCTAATGTAAAATGTAGTAACTTAACCTACGCATCTCTCAACTCACTGCTATTCATGTGAGCTTAAATGTCCCTGATGACTTCGCTTCCACCACCTTAGCTGGCAACACATTGCATGCATTTACAACTCTCTGCGTAAAGAACTTACATCTGATGTCTCTTTTACACTTTCCCCTAATATCATCAGACTATGACTTCTCGTATCTGTCAATCCTGCCCTGCGGAAAAGTCTTTGGCTGTTGACTCGATCTATTGTTCTCATTATTTTGTACACCTCGATTAGGTGTCCTCTCTTCGTCTGTCTCTCCAGAGAGAAAAGTCTGAGCTTATTAACCTTTCTTCATAAGGCAAGCCCTCAAGTCCAGGCAGCATCCTGGTAAACCTTCTTTTCACCCTCTCCAAAGTCTCTATATCTTTCCTACAGTACAGCGACAAGAACTGGACACAATATTCCAAGTGTGGTCTCACTAGGGACTTGTAGAGCTACAGCAAAACCTCGCGGCTCTTAAACTCGATACCCATGTTAATGAAAGCCAAAACACCATATGCTTTCTTAACAATCCCATTCACTTGGGTGGCAACTTTGAGGGATCTATGTACTTGCACATCCAGATCCCTCTGTTCCTCCACACTGCCAAGAATTCTGTCTTTCATCCTATATTTATCATTCAAGCTAGACCTCCCAAAATGTATCACTTTTCATTTATCCAGTTTGAATTCCATCCGCCATTTCTCAGCCCAGCTCTGCATCCTGTCTATGTCGCGCTGCAGCCTGCAGTATCCCTTGATACTATTGGCGACACCTCCAACCTTTATGTCATCTGCAAATTTACTAATCAACCCCTCAACTTCTTCATCCAAGTCATTTCTAAACACTACTAAGAGCTGAGGCACAAGAACAGAGCCCTGCAGGACCCCACTCAACACTGACCTCCAGGGCAACTACTTTCTATCGACAACCGCTCTCTTCCTTCTGTCCGCTAGCCAATTCTGAATCCAAATAGCGAAATCTTCCTGTCTCCCATACTTCCTGACATTTTTGAATAAGCCTATCATGGGGAACCCTGTCAAATGCCTTCCTGAAATGCATATACAGTGTATCTACTGCTCGACCTACGTCAACCTGTCTTGTCACTTCCTCTAAGAACATAATAATATTTGTGAGTCATGACTTGTCCTTCACAAAGCCATGCAGATTGCCTTTAATGTCACTATGCTTTGCCAAATAGTCATAAATCCTATCCCTCAGAATTATTTGCACAACTTTGCTGACCACAGATGTGAGACTGACCAGTCTGTAATTGCCAAGGATTTCTATATTACCCTTCTTGCAAAGTGGAACAACATTTACCTCCTTCCCATCGTCCGGTACGACTCCCATGGGGGGTGAGGAGGCACAAATCCTTGCAAGCAGCTTAGCAGCTGCCTTTCTCGCTTCCCAGAGCAGCCTTGGATAAACGTAGTCTGGCCCTGGGGTGTTATCAATCTTAATGTTTTCAAAAAAATTCTAGCACATCATCTTCATCAACCTTGATCTGGTCAAGAGTGTATCCCAGCTCCTCTAAGTTTTCATTTGTAACAAATTATCTTTCATTGGTGAAGACCAAAGCAAAAAAAAAACTCTTTTCGGGCTTCCCCTGTCTGCTCAGACTCCACGCATAAGTTTCCATCACTATCCCTGACCGGCCCTACCTTCTCCCTAATCATTCAGTTATTCCTCACGTAGGAGTGAAACTCCTTTGGATCCTCCCTAATACTTCTTGCCAAGCCTTCTTCATGCCCCCTCCTGGTTTTCCTCAGTCCATTTTTGAGCTCCTTTCAAGTAAGCCTGTAATCTCTAAACTTGTGCTAGATCCTTGCTTCCTCTACCTTACGTAAGCTGCCTTCTTCCTTTTGACGATAAGCTCTTCTGCACTCGTCATCCAAGGTTCCTTAATCTTATCATTTCTTACTTTTCTCAGAGGAACAGATTTGTCCATCACTCGCAAAAATGTCTCCTTAAATAGTCACCACATGTCTGCTGTGCCCTTCCAGTGGAAAAATTGCTCCCAGTCTGTACTTCCCAACTCCTGCCTGACAGATTCATAAATTCCTTTTCCCCAATTAAATACATTTCCTCGGTAATTGCGCCTTTCACTCTCCCGGACAATGCTAAATGTAAGGCAGTTGTGATCACTTTCACCAAAGTGTTCTCCCACCACGAGATCTGAAACCTGTCCTGGTTCGTTGCCGAGCACCAAATTCAAATTGGCCTCTCCCCTCGTCGGACTGTCTGGACACTGAGTAAGGAAACCTTCCTAAACACAACTGACAAAAAGGCTCCATACGATCCATCTGCACTGAGGAGGTTCCACTTGATATTGGGAAAGTTGAAATCACCCATAACAACAATCCTGCTACTTTTGCATTTTTCCAGAATCTGCCCACCTATGTAATCTTCAGTCTCTCTCCTGCTATTAGGTGGTCTCTCGAAAACTCAATGCGGTGGCTGTTCCCTCTCTTTTCTTTTTAAACGTTCTAAACCCTGAAACATCAAGCAAACATCCCTGCCCCTGTGAAACCCACGTCTCCGTTATGGCCACAACATTGTAGCCCCAAGTCCAGATCCATGCTCTTAGTTCGTCACTCTCATGCCGGACATTCCTTGCAATAAAGCAGACACACTTTAACTGATCCCTTTGTTTCATTGCGTAAGAAACCTTCCGATAGATTCAATATATCCTGTCACTGTCCTGTCTGCAACTGACCACCTGTCCGACATGTGGCTCTGATTCCCACGCCCCTGCCAAACTAGGTTAAACCCTCGTGAATCGCACGAGCAAATCTCCCACCCAGGACAGTTGTATCCATCCAGTTCAGATGCAACCCTTCCTTCATGTACAGGTCCCAAGTTCCCCAGATTTTATCCCAATGGTCTACGTATCTGTAGTCCTCCCTCATGCACCAGCCGTTCAGCCACGTGTTAAGCTGCATTCGCTGATTGTTCCTCATCTCACCACCTCGTGGCACCGGTAGCAAACCTGAGATCCCTATTCTACCTGTCCTGCTCTTCAGCTTCCAATCTCACTCTCTGTAGTCACTTTTAAGATCCTCAGTCCCTTTCCTGGCTATATCATTGGTGCCAAAATGTACCACGATTTCTGGCTGTTCACCCCCCTTCAGAATCTTGTAAACTCGATTGGCGACAGTCCTGACCTTGGCACCAGGAAGGCCACAGACCTTCCGGGAGTCCCGTTCTTGACCACAAATTCTACTGTCAATCCGTCTCAGTATTGAGTCCCATACCTGTAGCGTTTTTCAATTGTCCCCCCCCCCCCCACCCCTTCTGATCACAGTGCCATGCTCAGTGCTAGAGACCTGGCACCTATGGCTTTTTCCTGGTAGGCAGTATCCAAAACGATATACTTTATTGGCTGACTCGTAGTACCTGCCTACCAGCGTGATACTGAGTAGTCTCCTTATCTTCCTGTGTATGAGTAGACGAACAAGAGGGTAGAAGAAAACCAGTAGCTTAGCAGCATCAGGAGATGTAAAAGTCAACATTTTAGGTCTAACCGTTCTTCCTGACTGAGGGCGAGAGTTGGGGATCTTCAGATAAAGGGAGAAGGAGATGTTTGTGGTGGGAAGAACAACAGATTGCTGAAGTAGGGATAGGTGGACACAAATGATAAATGCAATATGGTTGGTCGATGAGAGAGAATCCGGTTGGTAAATGAAACGAAGGGTCGTTAGGCGGAATGGAAGGGAGGAGGTGGACTTGAAATGGTGTTGCTGTATGGCTGGGAAGGCTATTTCAAATTACAGAACTCATTATTGTGTCCTTCGAGCTATAGGCTGCCCAGGCGAACAATGAAGTGTTGTTCCTCCAATTTGCGATCTGACTCACCGTGGCAATAGAGGAGCCCAAGGATGGTAATGTGAGAAAGGGATTGGGAAGGGGGGTTGAAATGGGTCGTGAGAAGATCATATCAGGAGCGCAGGATGCAGTAAAGTAGGAGAGAAGAGAGGCAAGTGAATGTCTGTCTCACCTGGATAGACACGGAGAGCTCTGTAGGTAGGTGAGGGGAGTGGTGTGCTGATAGGTGATGCATCTATTCCAGTTGCAGGGGATGTTTCGGGTGGGGGGAACTGGAGGAATGGGTGAGGAGTGTGGCACAAAGATTATCAAGCGAATGGCCCTTGTGAAATATGTGCCAGGTGGTAAGATCCAACCTAATGTACTGTATCTGGTGCTCAGGATGTGGTCTTCTCTACATCGGGGAGACCAAACGTAAACGAAGGGAATGTTTTACTGCACATCTCAGCTGGGCCCATCAGCGCTGACCTGACATCCTAGTCACTGCCTATTTCAATTCTCCCTCCCAACCCCTTTCCAACACTGCCTTCCTTGGCCTCCTCCATTGCCACAACGAACCAAACGGCAAATTGGAGGAACAACACTACATCTTCCTCCTGGGAAGCCTACAGCCTGGAGGAATCAACAGTGAGTTCTCCAACTTCAAATAGTCTCCCTCCCAATCCCCCGACTAGTTTCCCAGCCCGTTCCATTACTTCCATTAGTCTGATCAAACCTTTTTACAGCCACCAACTGGATTCAGTCCTCCGGTCGACAAGCCTGATTGTACCCTCTACCTGTGTTCAGCCATCCACACCTCACCACACTGCCTCCTCCTCTCTCACCCGCCTCTTTATCTGTAGCTCCCTTACTCCCACCTCCCAGTCTTAAAGAATGGTTTTATGTAAGGAGTTGACTTCTTCACCTCCTGCTGCTGTCTGGCTTGTTGTGTTCTTCCAGTCTTATGTCTGTTTCCTTTTGATTTAACATTTGAAGTTTAAAAACAAATGTCTTCTTGTGTATTAGGCAGGAGATAGTGAAAGGGTTGTGTCTCTTCTTATCCAATAGTTTCGATGGTTTGTAGGGCTTCTCACATGCCTGTGAAACCAGGAGATGCTGCATGCGCTTCTCTTTATTTTCTGTGGAAATGTGCAGGGTCTAACGGTACTGTTACATGCATGCTTGCCACGCGTTAACAGCACATGTTTGAATGTCGTCAAGGTTTTGACACTTTAGCACCTGTGTCGTGATAAATTGTTCTGAACATTGTGTGATAGTCACTGAACATGCTCAACTCTGATTGTATGATGTAGGGAAAGACATTGATGAAGCAAGTGAAGATGTTTGTTCCAAACAAGCCACTCTGAGGATCGCCCACAGAGATATCCAGGGATTGAAAGGATTGACCTCCACCAGCCAACCAGTTTACACCTAATTCCCATTAAGTTCATTTTTAGTTCAGGTTCCTTGACACCTTGCTCAGTCAAATCCTGCTGTGATGTTATTGCCAGTCATTCTTACACAGTGTTCATAGCTTTGTTCATGTCAATACGACAAGGTCCATGTGTGGGGAACATTTTCTTCTCTCAGAGGTTAGTAAATAATGGGGTCTCCCTATCCCAAACAGTTACAGGAGCTATATCACTGAAATGTTTGGTGGGATGGGGGGAAGATGGTGTCAATGGTTTTTGTCGCATCAGAGAGTTGAGGGCGACAATGAACTGGGATGAAAGCGAAATCGAGGCCTTCAGCAAATCAGCCCTGCCGTTACTGGAAATGAAGGCAGGGTTGAGGGGGGAAAGGGTCTCCTGTTATTCCAGTATACCACATATGCCAGTCTATTTGTGAACTTATTCTGTTCTTGTCCAACAGACTTGAGGAGCTGAATGGACTGATCTTGTTTCTGTGTCCATGAGTAGTGGTGCTGAATGGCCTAATCTGGGTACAGTGTTATAGGTTTGAGGTGCTGATTGGCCTGTGAATGTGATTGCATATCAGACTTCAGGGGTGAATGGCTTCATCCTGTTCTGGTGTGACTGAATTCCGTATAGACTAAGTCTACGACGCTCGGAGAAAGTGAGGACTGCAGATGCTGGAGGTCAGACTCGAAACGTGTGGCACTAGAAAAGCACAGCCTGTCAAGAAGCATCTGAGGAGCATTTCAGGTATCCACACTTCATCAGAAATGTCTGAACATCGATTCTCCTGATCCTCGTATGCTATCTGAACTGCTGTGCTTTACCAGCGCTACACGTTTTGACTTCTACCTGGTCAACTTTCCTGTTTACTTCATCAAATAACTTGAACAAATTTGTCAGGCATGTTCTCCCATGCACAACGCCATGCTAACGATTCCTAACCAAATTCTGTCTTCCCAAATGCATTATATTTACTAGCCCTTATAATCTTCTCAAGTAGCGTACCTACCACCGATGTTAAGCTTAACAGTCTACGGTTCCCAAACTGTTTTTTTTTCTCTTTTACAGTCCTTCATGAAAAAGGGAACAACATTTGCTACCCTGTATTCACCACGGACCTCACATGCAATTAATAGTGATGCAAAAATATCGGCCAAGTCCCCTGTAAATTCTTGTCTATCTACTTGCAGTGTGTATTTAGCATTTATCTGATCAAAGCCAGGAGATTTATCTAACGTCATGAATTTCAACACCTCCTCTACTATGATATGGACTGTCGCCAATATCGTACCACGAATCACCTCAAGTTCCAAAGTCTTCATGTTTTTCTACATGGTGAACAGGGGAGAAATATGCATTGAGGACTTCGCCCATCTCCTGCAGTTCTGCAAATACATACCCTCCTTGATCCTTGAGAGGTCCGATTCTCTTTCTTTGGAGATGCTGGTGTTGGACTGGAGTGTTAAAAATCACACAATACCAGATTATAGTCCAAGAGGTTTAATTGGAAGCACACCAGCTTTCGAGCGTCGCTCCTTCATCAGGTGATAGTGGAGGACTCGATCCTGAGACAAAGAATGTATAGCAAAAAATTACAGTGTGATGCAACTGAAATTATACATTGAAAAATAACTTGATTGTCTGTTGATTCTTTCATCTGTGTGAATAACATGATAGTTTCACTTCTTTCATGTGTAAATCACAAAACATTTTTTAAAGTTGCATTCTCAGGTTAGCTGTTACAATGTGTGATAGCTAGACCAGTATGTTGAAGGTGTTCGCCCCCCTCCGCCCCCCGTGGTCTCTGTCTATGTCATAGTGTTTAGATTGATTCTAATCTAAAAAGTGAGATAACAGTGGATTGCATGACTTCATGCAGTTTTTGAGAAAAGTTTTTGTAACTGTGGAAGTACAAATTCACCCCAAAAATTTATGTGTGCGTCTGGGTCTTGGTATGTGTGTGTCTGCCGGGTTGGAGGTTGTGATTGTGAGAGAGAGTGTATGTGTGTGTGTGTGTGTAGTGAGTGTAGAGTGGTCTACGTCTCTGAGAGGATGCCTGTGTGAATGTGGGAGTGTGTGTGTGTCCATAACGGTGTGTGTGTGTGTGTGTGTGTGTGTGTGTGTGTGTGTGTGTGTGTGTGTGTGTGTGTGTGTGTGTGTGTGTGTGTGTGTGTGATAGAGAGAGAGAGAGAGAGAAAATGTGTGTGTGTACGAGTGTCTGTGTGTGTGTGTCCCGGTTGAGCACCTCTCTATGGGTATCAAACTTAGCTATCAGCATCTGCTCAGCCACTTATTCACTCTACAGTCACTACACACACACACACACATATACACTCTCTCTCACACTTACAACCCTCAGCCCAGACACACACACACACATGCAAACACACACACACAAAGACCCACATTCACACACATATATTTTGTAGGGTGAATTTGTACTTGCAGAGGTACGTTATACTTTGCTTAAAAACGGCATGATTTCATGTAATCATCTGTTATTTCACTTTTTAGATTAGAATCAATGTAAACATCATGGCATAGACAGAGAACATTGGGGGCTAAGACCGTCCACATATTGTCTTGCTTTCACATATTTTTACAGCTAACCTGAGAATGCAACTGTTAAGAAAAGGTTGTATGGTTTACCATGAAACAAGTGAAACTATCATAGTATTCAAATCGATGAAAGACTCAACAGACAATCAAGGTATTGTTCAATGTATAATTTCAGTTACATCGTACTGTAAATTTTTGCGATAAATTCTGTGTCTTAGTATTGATTCCTCCTCTATCACCTGATGAAGGAGCGACGCTCCGAAAACTAGTGTGGTTCCAATCCAACCTGTTGGACGATATTCTGTGGTTGTGTGAATTTAACTTCTACTCTCTCGAGTTATTTTTTTTTCTTTAATATACTTAAAGTACCTAATTGGATCACCCAATCTTCTCACCCAATACTACTTTGTGCTCCCTTACCGCGCTCCTGATTTCCTTCTTCAGTGAACTCCAATATCTCCTGTACTTCTCCCCTTTATCTCAACTGCCTGTACTTGAGCCATGCCTTCTTTATTCTGGTCAAAGCCTCAATTTTTCGTGTCACCCATGGTTCTCTATTCTTCCCAACATTTCCGTTCGCCCTCACGGGAGCATATAGACCTTGAACTCCCGCTATCTCACTTTTAAATGCCTCCCACTCGCGCGAGTGCCCATTGCCTGCAAACAACACTTCAATCAACCCCTACAAACTCCTGTCTAATTCCGTCAAAGTTCACGTTGCATGAATTTAAAACTTGAACATGTGGACCAATTTGTCCCTCTCAATAACGATTTTAAAATATAATAGAACATCGCTCGTTTGTCCTCCAATCTAAAAATTGGAAATGAGTCTGATTTTGTAACGGTGTTGACCTGTCGATAATCCACGCAGATTTGTTGAGTCTTTTCCAGTCTGAGAACTAAGCTGTTTGCCGAACTCTGTACTTTCAGGCTTGGTTCAATGATACCCTCATCGCGCAGACCTCTGCCTCCATCTGGATCGGTCTAGCTTTGAAAGTAATAATCTGATTTATCAGAGCAATATTCCCGATGTCTACTTCATGTATAGCAGCATTAGTCTTAACCGTCTGACTCTTACATATGTCCTTCTCATGCAGTAACAGATCTTTCACCTGCGTTTTATCCTCATGAGTCATATATTTGACTAACCTATCCCACTCCTGAAGGACTCCTTCGTTTGTTAATCGATTTTGAGGCAACTCAAAAACCACATCATCTGGATTTGATTCCTCACTGTGCGGAGAAGCAACTCACATCTGTTTCTCTAGTTCGTTTTCTCACCTAATTCTCTGGAGGGGACCTACACAATCAACAATCACCCGTTTGAAAGGTTCTTCAAATATGGGAATTGGCAACAAAGGTGCTGGTCTTTGGTTGTGGATTACTGAGCATTTGGCATGTATGAAACGTACACAAAAGATAATCACATCCTTATGCATTCCAGGGCAAACAAAAATGTTTCTGTAACTTATCCATAGTTTTTCATGCACGTAGGTGATCTCCTACAGGTAGTGTATGTGTTATCAGTAACACCTCCTGTCTGTATCCGACCGCTAACATAATGTGGTGCACTTCGGCCCAATTTCTATTTTACACTGATCTGTTGTTGTCTCCATTACTGTCTTAGCATTTTATCTTTCAGATAATAACTCTCCAGAATATTCTCTGCTAACTTTCTGAAGTACGCATCCTAAAATATAATTTTGATCGTCTCGTCGTGCTGTTGCGAAGTCCTTAGCCTTTCAGGACTACAAACTTCTGTCTGATCCTCTGCCTGTTCTCATTTTTGCTGCACCGTTATGTCAACAGGACATTCGCTAACTGAATCTCAACTCCTTCATCTTTTAGCTAGTTTTGAGAAGATTTGCAGCTCGGTTGAGGTTCTGGAGGTAGGTTAGCTCACTGAGTTGGAACGTTCATTTCCAAATATTTCGTCACCCTATTAGGTAAAATTTTCTTTGGGCCTCCGGGCGAAGCACTGTTGATAATTCCTGCTATCTATTTATAAATAGAATAAATTTAAAACATATAAATAGAAAGGCAGAATTATCGAAAGTGCTTCACCCAGACTGCCACTGAAAATATTACCGAGTAGGGTGAAGGAACGTCTGGGAATGGATCTTCCAGCTCAGCGAGCAAACCTCATCAGGTCCTTTAACTTTCTCTTCACGTTTCGCTTCGGGCTGTGACTTATGATAGTGGGACCAGTTACTACACAGTCTGGGAAGATACCAGGATACTTCTATTTTAACTCCTCAGTTTCGTAGTCTTCCTTGGGCTTCTCCACAGCAAGAGTTTGATTCTTCCACCTTGGATTCTGCCAAATCATTCCAAAGAACAAACTGAATTCCTGGAATGGACACTCTGTCAATGATTCGTACTGTAACCTGCCTAGTCTTGAGTTGGCACTCCAACCTAATCTTACATTGGGAGGGCTAAATATCTGTCCATCTATCCCACAAATTGCCGCACTCTCGTGTAACAGATCAGAAAGAGTGTAAATTCACTCATCCTTTACTATCAGCGTTAGATCCATTGCCTTTCAAAACCATAACTTCTTGTCATTTCCCCCGTTCTTTAGAGTAAACTTTAACCACGGAGGGGAAATATTTGTATAGATCAGGCACTAACGTCATACGCAGAGCATTGTTGATAACTCCTGCTATCTATTTACAAATAGAATAAATAGAAAAACATAAATAGAAAGGAAGAATTATCAACAGTGCTTCACCCGAAGGCCCACTGAAAATGTTGCCTACTCGGCTGAGGCTGTGCTCTCTCCTGCACTTCCTCGGCTCTTTTTAGGGTGTCCTTCACTACCTTCACGAATGCCACTGTCTTACGTTATTTTTTCTACATCTTTTCTCACAGCGCCTTTCTTTAACTACCCACACTGTGACTTTACATGTCTGACGTTACCACAGTGGAAAAACCTAAGACACTTCCAACCTCTTAGCCTTTTTTTTTATCCTGTGATAAATTCTTACCAGTCTTCTCTGCACTTTGTTCGCAGTGAGGGAGCTCCTTTTCACCCAACGTCTTTCCATCACACGACGAAATGCAGGCCAGGAACTTGCCTTGTGCATTACGATATATTATCTGCTAATTCTGCTCTCGTTTTCATTTCCTGAATTTTCTTTTCCTCCACTGAAATTATTTCCATCTCTGCAAGTGGGATTGTAAACGCCTCCAACGTATAATCGTTCGGACAGCCTCGAAGGTTCTTATGTATTTTAACGCACGCATCCATCCATCAAATTGACTATGTTTAATTCCTTCCAACTCAACATAAGTCTGACTTGATTCCTACTTTATGTTCCTCAACCTCAGTCTATATACTTTTGTTACCAGGTCAGAACACTTATACGAACCTGATTGAACTCTTCGTAATGCCTTGACCGCTCATCTGACAGCGCCACAAAAACCTCACATGTTCGGCCTCCAAGTTTATTCTGAACTAGCAATACTCATAAATCCTCTGACCCCTCCATATACCTAGCCAAATTTTCAAATGAAATAAATAAGATTTCAACGTCTTTCTCATCGAAATGTGGCAGAGGTTTGACATATTTGTTTATATGATGACCATCCTTTAGTCTTCGACCGGTTAACTTGACTTTGCTGACTAAGTTGCAACTTCTCAAGTTTGAGTTCTCCTTCTCGTTATTTCTCCCTTTCTTCTCTCTCTCTATCTCTTTCTGCCAAACTGAGAACCATTTCTCTCTCTGTCTTTTTCCTCTCTCTATTCCTTTTTTTCTCTATCGCTCTCCCTCTCTTTCTCTTTGTTTATCTTCTAACTCCATTTTCCTCAATTGTAATTTATATTTATTCTAGATCGACTGCTTTCTTTCTCTGACACACATAAGAGTTTGGTTTGTGTAACTTACTTTTACATTGTCAACTTTACTTTGTCTTTAGTTGAACACAAATCTAACTTCTTAGTTAAATCTAAAAGTATGTTCTTTTTCTTTATTTATAAGCTGTTTGGAATAATTTGAGAATCATCTTCAAATTCTTGAACTGCTTTCACAATTTTAAGAGCCATTTCTCTCACTTTTAATTGAAGCAATCACAAGTCAAGGGAATTAAACAAATTGTCTGACCTACATTTTATTGAAAGATCCAGGGCACTAACTTGCAAGTGTTCAAATCTGCTGGTATTATTTCCGTTCCTTCAAATCTGTCTCAGCCAGTTTAAATCTCAGATGAAAGACCACAAGCTGTTAAATTCCAGCACCGAGACCCAAATTAAGACACGGGGTTAGCCCCAGGCCCTCCCGCCCCTATCCCCCTGATTTAAACCAGAAACACAGAAACGATTTAACGAGCGTCGTAATCTGTGAAAATTCGAGAAGCCAAGACCATTCAAAATGTCACTGTTTCAAGTAAAATCTCGCAATATTTTTTGGTCTAACAGAGAATAATTAATTACTCCATCTACTGCTCTGTTAGGGAAATTATTAAGCCTATTGTCTCTGCAAGTCTCCCCTCTCACCCTGCATAATTATTCCGTTAATTCCAGTTGTCTATTTGGGGACCTACAGTACAAATCCGACAACGTCAACATCCCCTACTTATTTCTTTGCTCCACTCACAAAACTATCCCTGATCACTGCTGTGGTGCTCACCTGAAACAAACAGGCAACACCTCCTCCGCTCCTTGCAAGACGCCTGGCCCTACTTCAGCACCTGTACACTGGTTCATTAAGTTGTCAGTCCTATCACTTCATTAGCCATTTTTCTGTAATGGCCATGATATCCCTATCCAATGTATCTGTCCACACTCTGAGTTTATCAGCCTTACCTGTCAGCCATCTTGCTTTGAAACAGAACCAATTTAATCCAACAGATATTCCTTGCTCACTGTTGTGTTCCAGCCTGACCTGTATGTCCAAATTACTATCTTTTGATTACTATGTCTCCTTCCTGCCTCGGACTTGCTTCCCAACTATTCAGGATCTCACTTCTCCTACCCAATCATAGTTTTAACCCTCTTTTGCAGCACTGCCAAACCTTGGTGCAATGTTATGGCCCCCCTTCCAATCCAGGTACAAACCGTCCAACTTGAATCGGTCACCTCTGCCACAGAAGAGATGCCAGTGATCGAAAAATCTGAATCCCTGAACACTGCACTAATTCTTCAGCTACGCATTTATCTGCCATATCCTCCTGTTCATGCTCTCACTAGCATATGACACTGGAAATAAACTTGTACTATCACTGTCATTGTTCTGGTTTTTAACGATTTCCCTCGCTCTCTGCAGTAACTCTACAGGACCTCATCGATGTTTCTATCTATATCATTTATTCCAAATGTACAATGGCGTCTGGCTGCTCACGCCCCCCACCCACACCCACACGCTCCGAGGACGTTCTGCAGCCACTTGTACATAACGTGTACCCTGGCACCTGTGAGTCAACACACCATGCTAGATTCCCATTTGCGGCCACAACGTTTCCTGTCTGTCCCCCTAACTATTGAGTCTCCTATCTCTAAGCAAACCCCCTTACTTTTACCCTTTCCTGCCGGGTCTCAGAGCCAGTTGTCGTGCAAACCGACATTGCTACCGCTGCTTTCTCCTGAATGGTCATCCGCCTGAAACAAGTTTACTAGTTTATGAGGGGAATAGCCACAACGGATTCCTTCACTCTGCCTTCTCCCTTTGCCTTTCAGGGTGGTAACACGGCTACTCTTTGCCTGGAACACGACAAGTAGCAAGGAACACCTGATGGATTAAATTGCATCTATTTCAATGCAAGAGGGCTGACAGGAAAGGCTGACGAATGCAGGGCATGAATTGGTATGTGGGACTGGGATACCACAGTCATTACAAAAGGAGGGACGTGGGTGTGATCACCTCACTAAATCTCTTCTCTATGAAGTTTTCAGCATCTCGAATGACCCTGAATGAATCCAGCTCCAGCTCCCGAAAACGTTCTCCCAGGAGTTGCGGATGGGTGAACCTCAAACGCGTATAGTCATCAGGGATAGTAGCAGTCTCCCTGAGCTCCAACATCCAGCAGAAGAAACAGGCAACTGCTCTAACTGCCGTCTCAACTCTTATAAGACTGAAGTTTAAAGGACTTTGCCTGAGTTAACCTGTACTTTTGGCTGAGCAGTCGCTATCCAAAATCTCTCGAACCAAACCCTTACTTCTGACGCTGTTACCAACAACGTTAGCAAAAGCATATCACTCCTTCCCTCCACACCTCCACAACTCCACCCCTCCACCTGTCCGTTTAGATTTGGTTTGGGAAGGAGGGAGACACGACAGTGATTGGATCTTCAGCACTCCTCAACAACAGGCCCAGGATGTTCTACTGCACACTGCAGGTCACTGGTTGGCCTTGGAGGGTATCTACCTGAGGTCTTCCATAACAATCTGCATAATCACAGTCCTCTGCTGGTCCTTTCTGGCTATTAGTATTGCATTTATGAATTCCTTGAATCCGTTCCTGGAATTTCAAACTGTGCCTCACGCTAGAGGGAGAGGGGTTCATATTCCAGTGAACACAGGGCTATTGGAAAGAGAATATCATAAGACAGAGGCGCAAGAGCATTCCCACCACTCACTGAGTCTGACTTTCCTTTCAATAACATTACATTTATTCTGATATTCCCTTTTCTACTTCCCTGCAATTTTCCCCATAACCGTTGTTTAAAAAAAATCTGTCTCTCTCAGCCTTGATGATATTTAATGATTCCATAAGTCCATTAGTAATAGGAGTGGAAGTAAGGCCATTCGGCCAATCGAGTCAACTCTGCTATTCAATCATTGCGGACATGCATTTCAAACTCCGTATAACTTAATTCCTTGTGAGATTAAACATTATATTTATCTCTGCCTTGAAGACATTTAATGTCCCGGCCTCCACTGCGCTCTGTGGCCATGAACTCTCCAGGGCCGCCACTCTCTGGTTGAAGTAATGTCTCCTCATTTCCGTTTGAAATTGACGCCCACCAATTTTTAAGTCTGTTTCCACGAGTACTAGTATCCTCACCTGAAGGAAACAATTTCCAGTGTCCACTCTTTCTCAGCCATACATTATCTTGTAAGCTTCTAATAGATTTCTCCTCCAACGAATATTATTCCAGGATCTTCAGCAGTTCGTCTTGTGTCAGGCCTATCATTCCAGCAAGCATTCGTGTGAATCTTCGCGAGACACGCTCCAGTGACAGTATGTCCTTCCTGAGGGCGTCCAAAACTGGACACAATATTCTAAATGCTGCCTAACTAGAGCTTTATCAAGGATCAGTCGCACTTCACTGCTTTTACATGCCAACCCTCCCGAAATAAATGACAACATTACATTTGCTTTCTTAACCACGGACTCAACCTGTAAATCATCCAATATAGAATCCCATATGTGGACTGTTATATACCTTTGTAGTATGGCTTTATGCATTTTCTCACCGTCTATAAAATAATCCATGCTTGTGCTCTTTTTACCAAAGTGCATGATCTCACATTTGCTCACGTTGAACTTCATCAGCCATTTCTTGCACCTTTCTTCTGAACTTTCCAAATCTTTCTGTAGCCTCCACACCTCCTCAGACCTACCTGTCTGTCCACCTAATTTCATATCATCGACGAACTTCGCCAGAATGCCCTCAGTCTCTTCATTCAGATCATTAATATATAAAGTGAAGTGCTGTGAACAAACACTGAACCCTGCCGGACACCACTTGTCACCAGCTGCCATTCCGAAAAAGAACATTTTTTTTCCCAAATATCTGCCTTCTGTCAGACAACCAATCCTCAGTATATGCCAGTAGCTCACGTCGAACACCATGGGCCCTCACCTAATTCAGCAGCCTCCAGTCAGGCATCTTTCCATGACCCTTTTGGAAGGCTAGGTAGATAACATCCACCGGGTTTCTCTTGTCTAACTTGCTTGTTACTTCTTCAAGGAATTCCAACAGTTTTGTCAGGCACAACCTCCTCTTACAAAATCCATGCTAACTAGTTCTAATTCGCCCCTGTACTTTCAAGAATTTAGAAATCTCATCCTTAACAATAGATTTTGATTTTTTTCGCCAAACGAAATTAGTCTAATCGGCCTATAACTTTCCATCTTCTGTCTTGATCCTTCCTTGAACAAGACGGTTACAACAGCGATTTTCCAACCACCTGGGACTTTCCCTGAATCCAGTGATTTTTGAAAGATTAAAAACAACGCCTCCACTATTTCTTCAGCCACATTTCTAAAACTCATCCAGGCAAGCAGATTTATCAATTTTCGATCTTTCCGCTTATAATTACTTTCTCCTTTGTAATGGCCACCATACTCAAACCTGCCCCTTGACTCTCCTTAATTGTTTGGATATTACTCATCTTTTCCACTGCGATGACTGACACAAAGATTTTATATCGTTCTTCAGCTATTTCCTTATGTCCCATCACTAGCCTTCCTGCATAATTTGGAGAGGCCAATCTCGACTTTTCACTCTCGTTTTTTTCTTATGTTTTGAAAGAATTTATAAATTTAATTTCTAATATTACTGGCTTGCTTACATTCATAGTTGATCCTTTACTTTCTTATTTCTCTCTTTGTTATCCTTTGTTTGCTTTTGTAGCCTTTCCAATCCTCTGATTTCCCAGTGCTCTCATCCACTTTAGAGGCTCGCTCTTTTTTCTGTGATACTTTTCCTGAGTACCTTCATCAGCCATAATTGTCTAATCCCAACCCAGGTAATCTTTCTTTTCTTTGGGTTTCCACCTGAACAGCCTTCAGAATTTTCTCAATTATTTCACCACCACGGATGACAGAATTGATAGTCTTTATTCCGATGGCCCATTTCTCACACTCTGAAAATTGAACCTGCATTAGATGTTATCCTGTCCTATCAAACCTTCTCAGTGGCTTGAGGCAAAACGAAAAGGAAAGAAATTCAAGAACCTGTAATCTCTTCGCTCATCTCCGACATCAGCTGAAGATACAGCTGATCCAGATCTGGGAATTTGCCCACTCTTTATCGCGCATAAACTTCGAATTCTTCCTTGGCTTTTGCATGAATCTGTTCGAGGATCGCGCTGTAATTCTCCCTGAATCCAGTCACTGCTTCTCCAAAGTGAATACCGATATGAATTGCGTATTTAACATCTTTTCTGGCTCTGTGCACATGCTGCCTCCTTGGTCCTCAATACAATCAATTCTTTCACGTGTTATCCTCTTCACCTTCACAAACCAATTCAATATCGTTGGATTGTTGCTAATTTTACCCGTTAATGTTTTATCACATCACCTTTTTCTTTTCTACTCACTTTCTTAAGTTCAGCCCCATACTTTCTGTACTCTTCTTGTTCCTCCACTGATCTGCTCACATTATACCTGCTTTAAGCTTTCATTCATATTTTTTATTCCATTTTGAAAATTTGTTGACATACGAGGGTCTCTGTGCTGGTTTTCCAAACTTTCAGCTTCGATGTAACATGTTGTGCCGGCACTGACATCATTTCAATTTAAATCATGTGATCCCATCTCTCACTGTTCTGCTGCAATGTTAAAACAGATATAACTGCACTTTCGCCAGTTCCTGTCATTTTAAAAAAGTAAAATCTGCCTCTGCATTCCAAAAACATCTTATTTCTCAGCCCTTTTGTTTTGACTTTTCCTGGACAAATTTAAAATGTATGAGACATGGTTAGTGGTCCTATAATGGTCTCCAAATCCTGCCTAGAATAACTGACTGGCTTCACTCCCCATAATGAGGTCCCAGTATTCCACCATCCCTTGTTGCGGCTTTCACATTTTAATATAAGAAACTCCCTGGAATAAATTTCAAACCATCTGGCTACTCTAAAAATAGTTATCACGGCCCCAATAAATGTTAGAATTTAAATATCGTAGTATAATGGTCGTATTACTGTTTTACACACCTCAATGATTTGTGTTTATAGCTGCTCCTGTATTTTAGTTCATATGGTGAGTCATGATATATCCCCAGCATTTGTCTGTCATCGTTTTAATCCTAAGCTCCAACCACAAAGCCGCACTTGAAAATACTTCCAAGATATCATCCCTCCTTAAATCAGTAACTCCATGATTAATAAACAAAACCACCTCCACTTTTACCCCTCTTCTGTCCTGGCTATGCCTCCTGTACAATAGAATACTGATTTACGAGTCCTGCTCTCCCTCAGCCACATCTCTGATAGCAAAAGTGTCACACCTCCACATGTAAAAGAACAAAGAACAAAGAAGAACAAAGAAATTTTGCAGCCCAGAGACAGGCCCTTCGGTCCTCCATCCAGAGTCGATCCAAATGTAAAGTCCAAACCAGTCAGTCAATTCGTTAGCATCTGTATCCCTCTGCTCCCCACCTACTCAAGCATTTGTCCAGATGCATTTTGAATGAATCTGCCGTGCCTGACTCTGCCATCTCTGCTGGCAACGTGTTCCAAACGCCCACCATTCTCTGTGTGAAGTACTTACCGTGTGAAACCCTCTTAACCTTTCTACATTTTAGCTTGAAAGTGGGACCTCTAGTTATTGAATGCCTTACCAGAGGAAAATGCTTGTCTCTATCCATCCTGTCTTTGCTCTTCATGGTTTTGTTCACCTCAATCAGGTCACCCTCAACCTCCTTTTTTTCGAATGAAAATAAGGTAACCGACTCAACCTTTCTTCATAGATTCACCTTCCATACCATGCAACATCCTCGTAAACCTTCTCTGCACTCTTTCCAAGTTGTCCACATCCTTTTGGTAATGTGGTGACCAGAACTGTACACAGTATTCGAAATTCGGCTGAATCAACGTATTGGACAATTTTAACATAACATGACAGCTCTTATCACTCAATACCACGTCCGAAGAAGGCAAGTGTACCATATGACTTCTTGATCACTCTATCTGCTTGTGCAGCCACCTTCAGGGTACAATGGATCTGTACTCCCAGATCTCTCTTTTCATCGACATTTCCCAAAGCTCTTCCATTTGCAGTAAACTTTGCTCTAGAAATAGACCTCCCAAAATGCATCACCTCACATTTGCCCGGAGTTGACCTTTATCAGCCATTCTCCACTCAAATCTCCAGTTTATCCATATTTTCCTGCATTCTTCGACAGTCCCCTCTGTTTTCTGCTACTCCACCAATCTTCGTGTCGTCTGCAAACTTGCCAATCAGACCATCAACGTCCTCTTGCAGATCATTTATCATTTATCCTCTTGCATATCACAAACAACAATGGCCCCAGAACTGATCCATGCAGAACACCATTGGTCGCCTTTCTCCACTTCGAGAAACTCCTTTCAACCACCAGTCTCTGACTCCTATTGCTCAACCAGGTCTTAATTCACCTAGGTTGAAGACCGTGCGCTCTATGTAACTTTACTTTCTTCATTAGTTTAACATGGAGAAACTTATCGAACTCCATACCAAAGTCCAAGTATATGACATAGACATCACATCCTTCATCTATGAACTTGGTCACTTCCTCAAAGAATTCGAAAAAGTTGGTAAGGCACGAACGCCAACGCACATAACCATGTTGCCTATCACAGTTTAGACCATTATCTACCAAATAGAAATGGATCCTAGCCCTCCGTCCCTTCACCATCAGCTTTCCCACCACTGACATCAAGCAAACGGGTCTGTAGTTACCTGAACTATCCTGAGAACCCTCTTGAACAGGGGAACAACATTAATAATGCTCCAGTCCTCCGGCACTTCACCTGTGTTTACGTTAGCAACAAAGATCTCTCTCAGAGCCCCTGCTATTTTCTCTCTCACCTCCATCAGCAACTTGGGATTGATCCCATCCAGTCCTGGGGATTTGTCCACCTTAATATCATTTAGCGTACCCAACACATCATCTCTCCTTATGTCACTCATGATACCAGTACTTTATAAGAATTGTAACGTTGCCTTCTTCAAAAAACCTCCGATGCAATGCATTCTGGACAGATACCATCCTCTTTATTGAAAGCAGATTCAACAAGTACTTTCACAATACCTTGTCTTTCACTTTAATCGTTTGTCCTCTGGTTTTTAACTCATTTACTAAGGGGAACAGCTACTGTCTATTCACTCTGTCCGTACCACTCACGACCTCTGTCAGGTTCATTCTTCAATCTTCACTGCTTGAAAAGCAAATCTCGCTTATTTTCATTGTTGAGTACTCTCTTGTCTTTATTTCTATTCCAAAGTACAGCATTCACATATTCCAGCGTTAAGATTTTTTTTGGGTCATTGATCTGGCCATTTGAGCAATCTGTTTGTACCCTCCGGTAACCTAACACGGTCCTCCTGGTTGTGAACGACCGGCTAAGCATTGTGTCAACTGTAGCATTGTTTATCATTCTACAACACCCCCTCCATCGCACACATTCTAACCATCAACATTTATGAATATCAGAAACAAAACTTGATTTTCTCTGTAACAAGTTGTTACAAAGGAAGAAGTCAGAATACCATTCTCCTGATTTTTTTTTCTCCATTCGTGAATTTGGAGCGTGATGCCGTTGAGGTTTTCTATGAGGGAGCCACAAATAGTATTTTGGACATGGAGCTAAATTCTGCCTTTATACTCTGCTCCGCGGTGGCACAGTGGTAAGCACAGCTGCCTCAAAGCACCAGAGGACCGTGTTGAATTCACCATTTCAGGCTACTGTCTGTGTGGAGTTTGCACATTCTCCCCGTGTCTGCGTGGGTTTCCTCCGGGTGCCCTGGTTTCCTCCCACAGTCCAAAAATATACAGGTTCGGTGAATTGGCCACGCTATATTGCCCGTAGTGTTAGGTGAAGGGATAAAATGTAGGGGAAATGGGTCTGGGTGAGATGCTCTTCGGAGGTCGTTGTGCACTTGTTGGGATGAAGGGCCTGTTTCCACACTGTAAGTAATCTCATTTAATGTATTATGCATAAGGCTAGTACATCATCAATTTTAGACAAGCTCTTGGCACTGATCCTTGTAACATTTCCGTTTTATGTGCACCTGCAGCATATTCTTTATGTCATTCACTGCAATCGTCAGATCTGAAGATCTTTTTGCATCTACAGGATGGACACAGACACTTTCGTTAAGTGTGCTTGAAAGAGCGAGAGCGATGAGAATAAAATTTGCATTAATTTCTCCAGTTAAACACTCGGTAAAAGATCAATTTTCTCGTTCTCATCCCTGAGTTAAGTTGTAAGCAAAATTAATAGAAGAAACAACCACCGTTCTGAATATTGTTTTTTTAAAATGACGTCATGTTGAAATAATGCATTGGGGAGAAAGGAAATGTTGTGTGCACTTGGTCGACATTCAGAAATGCAGAGTGAATGCACAATATGAAGAAGAATGTAGTGTTAATTTTAAAAGTAGGAGAAATCTTTTCTTAATTTTCAAAGGAAACCAGACCCAAGATTTTCTGAACAGTGATATTTGTCCATCAATGTCACTTTTCCAAATACAGGCTTTTCTTTGCCACTGATGCTTTTTCAGTCAGAATTACTCCTCGCCTTCCTACTCTTTCCTTTAACATACACTTCCCTTGTATTGTGCGGTTTGATGCTGTAGACGCTTCCACTGACCATCTCCCTTAACACCTCCTGCACTGTATGTCACTCCACTACGCCTATTATCCCCCTTTCCCTGACCATCACTTTCGCTTTTTGCTCTCACCTAGATGCTGAAAGTTGCTAATTTTTGTGCTACTGCAGGTCATCAATGAATGATGAGTTTGGAATGATCAATTTTCAACAGCTATAGACAATAATATGTTCCCAACTACTGCTGCACCGTGAACTGAATAGTTTTGGCCAATACTGATACGAAATGGAGTTTCCTTCCGACCCTCTTTCACAAAGCTAACCAAAGAATCTTATTGCCAATAGGACAAAAATATTCGGACAGAATTAAAAGTCAGTGCCCAATTTACATCTGAAATTTTTGAGGACATTATTAAATGAAACAGCCATCTCATCGTTTGCTCTTTATTCTTTCAATGGAGCTTCCAGTGTAATTTGAGGTGAGATCATAAGACATAGGCGTGGAAGTAAGGTCATTCGGCCCATCGAGTCCACTCCGCCAAAGACATAAGAGTAAACTCCCTTTCCAGCGAAGGAGGACTTGATGGAAGTCATGGACCCTTACCAAATTATGACAAATCTGAATTAGAGAATATTCTGCACTAGTATTGCGAATAGTAAATAAAAACAACCTCTGCAAGTTATCTTCCAAGTTACATGTCATTCTGTCTCGAGACTAATTTGTTATGAATTCACTATCAGTTGTGAAAAACATCTCGAAATGTCCCTAAAAACAGTTGTGTGCGTATGTGCATCGTTCAGACAGCTCTCTGTCACCTTCTGCAAAATGATTCGGTTTAACAATTACAATCTCCCCATTCTAGTGTGTTCAATACTCATGGATGAATATGTCCTGTATAAATATGCCAAGGTATTTTACGTTTCATAATGTTTGAGAACTTGCTAGATGAGTCCGAACTCAGTAACATCAGGAAACGATATGACATTGAGGTAATGTTCGGGGTTTTTACTTCAATCGATTACCTTCAGAGGGTTGATTGTGCGACATCATAGCCACTGATTTCAACATATTCATGGCAAGTTATGACAGATTGTGACGTGAACGTTATTGAGAAAATTGTCAAACACGTTTTTTTTTAATTTTACGTTCAAATTCTGTCACCAAATTCTTGAGTTTCAACTGAAATAGCAGCTTCACAATTTCCTTTTAGAACAGAAATATGTCCAGTCCAAAAGAAAAAAGACACTTGAAAGCGCAGGAAACCATTAGGACATCTGTCAGCATCTGAGCAGCGAGAAACAGAATTTACGTTTTGAGACCAATATGAGCTTTTCAGAAAAGAGTCACATCAGACACAATATGCCAATTCTGTTTCACTCTTCGATCCTGACTCTTCTGATGAATTTCGCCACTATTTTCTGTTTGCATTTCAGATTTCCATGTTCCCCAGTTTTTCTTGTCACAGTAACGCAGTTGTGATCGTGGCAAGGTGGCTCAAGGGTAAGCGCTGCTGTCGTATAACATTAAGGGCCTTGGTAAAATTGTACCCTTATCCTATCTAGTCCTTGTATTGAGCTTTCACATTCTTCCGTTGTTTGTACGTGCTTCCTTTAGCTGCTCCTGATTCCTCCCACAGTCCAAACATGTAATGTTTAATAGAATTGACCATGTTAAATTGCTCATCTGCAGCTACTTGAGTTGGCATTGAGAGTACAGGGATAGGGGAGGTGTCAGGAGAGCCTTAGGAAATACATGGATAGGTTAGCAGGTGGTTCTGGGTGCAGTGCTCTTCAGAGGTAAGTGTTGGTTCGATGGACCGAATAACTCACTGTTACAATTTAGGGATGCACGTGAAAATTACAACAAAGGTCGCAGTTACTGAGACCATCATCTCTGCACCAGCTCGGAATGAGTTATTTCTTGATGGTTGTTGTTCTGTATTCTCGCATGGCCCTGCGCATTGGGTTCTCTGTGTCTGTGTTTTTAATTCCGAATATCATGTATATATGCTCAATCGTATCGATTTGTATATCCAGTGATTTAAGTTTATACATAACATACTCTTCTCTCCTTTTCAACTTATCCTGTTTGGTTCGCATTGCACTACGTTCTATCTGGCAGAAAGAGAGACGATGACTGAGGCAATATCTCCAGCCACTGTTCGCATTTCTTTCTGTCTCCGAGTTAATCGTATATACACACTGTTCCTGACTCATGAATCCATGGTTTTTAATGAACAAGGTCTTTGTACATGCCACGTTTGACTTTGATCTGAAGTCAAGAAAAGTCAATTATTGTTTTATAACAAGTAATACAACAACAAGATGCTTGTCTTTTTATTGAGAAAGTATCCTGACCAGCATTGTGGGTTGATATTACAACGTGGCCTTCTCAGGGCAGTGAGAGAACGTCCAGACAAATCCAAGCTCCTTCTGTAATGCCAGGGCAACTCTGTCATTTGACAATCTTTTGGTTGGCATTTGTTGCAGCGGAGGAGAGAACAGCACAGTAACAAAAAGTTGGTTGTGTGATTTTGAGGGAGGCAAGCGGTTACAGCATTGTACATGGACAACATTCTGAATCGTATCGCCTGCGAAAAGAAAACATCCATCATTTCTCCTCACCACTAACTTTTCTAGAGCAATCAGTGACAGGAGATTAAATCAATTCTTAGTGATGTTGACATCCAATCCAGTCCAGTTGTTAATGTGAGCTGGAATTTCTGTAGTGTAGTGGAACTGTTTGTTCAGAGACTGTGATTGATGTCAGTCTCCATGGATCCTAACTGTGTCACTGGAGGGTTTCTCTCTCCTATTAGTAAGGGACTTCTTTCAATGTGTTATGCCAGTGTAGAAAGAGATGCATCAACTCTGTCACGAACAGAGTTCAGCAGCTCCAGAGACAAGGAAGGAGAGATCAGAATCTGAGAACATTCGACTGGAATATTCCAACAATCGATCAGAATCTGAGAACAATGGACTGGAATGTTACAATTACGGACAGGCGTATATCCGAAGGTTTTTACTGGATACACAGAGCTAAGTCAGATTTACCAAGATTGATACAATCTGTACTCTTGATTATTCAGGCAGGTTATTATCCAGTCCTCGCTATTATTGGTATTCCTGGTAAGTCCCTCTAATTCTGCTCATTCATTAATTACAGAAACCATGTTGAAATTCGTTTTTTTTTCTGTTTTGTATATCTGGTAAATAAATAAGCTATTGTATTTAGTTTCATTATAAACTCCATTCATTATCTGTATATTTCAGTACCTTTCCTCACAAATGTCTGAGAACAAGACAGCAAACACCTTTTTTATCTTGAATTGAATTATACCTTGAATTATCGTCCATCACCAAACCTGTCCACTACCTGTTCCTTAATACCCCGAATCTCCAACTCTGCATCAGTGTGGTTGCTGATTAAACAAGTATCTAAGCCAAGGTGAAGATCAGACTTTGCAGTTCCAGTTCTCTGCTGGTCACTGATCCAGTTACACATATTATAATCACAAACTTGTTCTTGTCTCCAAATTCACTTCGTAATGGGGACAATGTGTCAGAGTAGGAAAGTCGCTGTTTGGATAATTCAGTGTCAGAGGACATTGCACAAAAGACCCTGTTTAAAAGCCTACCATAGCTGAAGCAGAACTTACATTCAAATAATAAGTACCCAAATTAAAAAAAAAACAAATTTCACGAACTGTAACCATAAAATCAGCAGCATTTTGTCTAATATCCTACTGTTTTACTGATATCCTTTGGTAATGAAATATAACATTGTTACTGAGTTTGTATTAAGAGTGATTCATACCCATCACAATGTGTTTGGTTCTATACACCCTTGTGGAATGGTCACGGTCAACGGAAATTAGTGATGGTCATCAAATGCTGCCATAGTCAGAGATGCTGAAATCCCGTAAAATAACAAAATAAAGGGTAAATCACACAAAGAAAAATACTGGCGATCTGAAACAGAAATAAACAGAGTGCTGGGGAAACGGGACAGGTTTTCCAACCTCTGTTGACAGATAAACAGAGTTTTGAGTACACTGATCACGGGTCAGGTCTAAAAGTCGCTGGGAAATTGTGTAATGTATGTTGGTGGAGTGATCGAATGTATGAAGAAATAGAGAGAAAGAAAAAGGAATCAGCAAAGGAATTGTTGACAATCATCAGGGATGGAATTAAAATATGAGAATAATATCACTGATTTTTCACTTTTTCCCATATTCCTGAGTATCAGGCCAAGGTTAGTCTATGCCCCTCTGAAAAAGTGAGTTATCTTTCCTCTGTTTCTATTCCTTGAATGTGGTCATCGTCTTTTATTCACTAATGGTTCATCAGTGTTATTTCTGAGTCCGTATATGTTTCCTTTTCGCAGTTACCCTTGATAAGGTGTTGGTGAGCTGCTTTCTTGAACCACTGCAGGCTGCCAGTGCTTAGGCAGGAATGTAAACTCATGAGAGGATGACATTTTTTACGCTGAGCGGGTGTACCATGTACGTGGAGATTTGACTTATTCCTGTTATTGGAAAGTCAGAGGAAGTTCACTGGATGGGAATCTTGGATTTGTGTTGTCAGTTGCTCTGATTGTTCAGGGAGATCTGAGGGTCTTGTATCTCCACAATGGACAAGGTGCACACACTGCATTTACAAATTGTCTGGGTCTGCAGAGACGTCACAGCGAGGGCCAAGTCACTCCATTATCATTTTAGTTATTTCCCAATGTTGTGTCTTATCCAGGTCCAAAGTGAGAAGCCAGTTTATTTCAACAGTGTGGAGGTCACAGAGCTTTGTAACCTCATTCAGTATATACTTCAATTTCATACCAGAGAGAAGACTGTACTGACAATACTCAACAAATGTTTTGGTTCTAGAACATTCCGGACATGTGTGGGTGATTTATCCAATATGCCACAGTGTCAACTTCTCACGTGTTCGCTACGTGACAGAGGCCATCTCTGTTCGAGGTAAAAAGGTTGGTTGCGTCTCCACAGAGGAAGCAACAGAAAATCATTTGGAAGTTGGGTATAGGTTTCCTCGCTGAGCTGTAGGTTTGGTATCCAGATGTTTCATTTCCTGACTCGGTAACATCATCAGTGGCGACCTCCAAGCGAAGCGAAGCTGTTGTCTCCTGCTTTCTGTTTATATGTTTGTCCTAGATGGGGTTCCTAGGTTTGTGGTAATGTCATTTCCTGTTCGTTTTCTGAGAGGTTGTTTGATGGTATCTAGATCTGTATGTTTGTTTATGGCGTTGTGGTTGGAGGGCCAGGCCTCTAGGAATTCTCTGGCACGCCTTTGCTTAGCCTGTCCCAGGATAGATGTGATCTCTCTGTCGAAATTGTGTTTTTTTTTAATACGTGTGTCGGGCTACGATGGAGAGAGGGTCGTGTCTTTTTGTGGCGAGCTAGTGTTCGTGTATCCTGGTGGCTAACTTTCTTTCAGTTTGTCCTACGTTGTGTATGTGGCAGTCCTTGCATTGAATTTTGTAGATGACGTTGGTTTCGTCCATGGGTTGGACTGGTTCTTTTAAATTTGTTAGCTTTTGTTTCAGAGTGTTGGTCAGTCTGTGTGCTATGAGCATTCCTAGATGTCATAGTAGCGTGACTGTAATTTCTGAGACTTCTTTGATGTGTGGTAAGGTGGTTAGGGTTTCTGGCTGTGTTTGGTCTGCTTGTCGTGGTTTATTCCTGAGGAATCTGCGGACTGTATTTTTTGAGTATCCTTTCTTCTTGAATAAGTTGTGTAGGTGATTCTCCTCTGTTTTCGGAAATTTGTGCTGCAGTATGTGGTGGCTCGTTGGAACAGTGTTCTGATACAGCTTCGTGTGTGTGTATTGGGATGGTTGCTGGTGGAGTTAAGTATTTGGTCAGCGTTTCTCGGTTATCTGTATACAGGTTTGTAGTTCTCCGTTATCCATTTTTTCGACTGTGACGACCAGGAATGCGGGTTTGTTGTCGGTTTCTTCCTCCTTGCTGAACTTTATGCCTGTGAGGGTGTTGTTGATGATGTTTCCTGTGTCTTCCATCTTGTTTCGTTTTGTGATGACAAAGGTGTCATCTCCGTAGCGGACCCAGATTTTTGGTTTGATGATTGGTAGGGCTGTCTGTTCTAGACTTTTGGAAACGTTAGAGAACAGGGTGATTGGCGAAAGTGAGGAACTCCCAAAAGCTAGAGTTATGAAAGTTTCTGTATTGGAAAGGTTCGTGTTACTGAAGGTTGGTAAGCTGCTGGACAAGGTGAATGATGAATTTAGAGTGCTGCAGAGATACTGTTGGAGAATTGAGCTCACTTGATAACACATTTGGGATGCCGTAGAGACAAGACGGGTCAATGGACTCCTTCTGCACTGTCATTTCCTTAATTCTACGAGGGAGGAAAAAGTTCATTCAAAACTCTTTAGATGATGGAAAAGCATCCTAGAGACTGTAAGGTAATCTATCTGATCACAAAGTGGAAAAACAGAAAACCAAAAGGTAGATAACTTGACGTCGGGTATGAGGAATATGCAGTCAGAGAGACCGAAAGATTTTAAAGAGTCATGACTGGGTGTGGCATCAGGCATGTATTCATAGTAAATCTGGGTGTACAACATGGCTAATAAATGAAGACAGGTGAACTTCTGCAAGAAGAAACGAAACTAGGGGAATGTAATACCTGCTTTACCTCCCAGAACGTTTTCCAATCCATATTAAACCATGCTTTACTGTGGGCAGGGGCTGAATTTTTTCCACTTTATTTGTGCATCAGTTACAAGGAGAAAGTGGTCTTCAACTGCTCCTGTCTAGCGATTTTGAGGAGCTGTCTGAAATGAGGTGACGTAGAACTGAGGCGTAGGAGTTACTCCATGCTCCACCTGGCACAAAGATTGTGGCTGATCAGATTGTGGCTTCACTTTCCCACCTGTGGTTCATGATCATCGAGTCACTTTTCCGAAATATATTTAACTAACGCGCAGCTTTGAATAAATGTACATACACAGGTACCACAGACTTGTGAAGAAGAGAATTCCCATCAAACGGCCTTTTGAGAATTTCTCCTGATTCCTCTTCCTACTGTAGTTGGCGAGTCACAGTTTCCTTTTCTAGTCCCACTTCTCCATAGATCCCAACAAATTCGATAGGTGACCAAATTAGTCATGTGGCAGTTGATATCGGTCTCAGACGGTTTAGGTTCGATGTTACTAGCATGTCATGCAGATTGTTAAATATTTAAAAGATAAGTCCAAAAACAAAGTTACTCGAGCTAAGATGGAAAGATAAATGAGAAACAATTTCGACATTAACAATATGTACATCAATAGTCATTTTTCTGAGACACAGAAATGTGCACAATCCTGCAAAATATTAGTTAAGAAGAGCTTCGTCCAAATAATAGTCAATTTCATGACAAAAAGAAAATTGCGATTGTCTCAGTTGTAATGCTACCACTGAAGTTATTCTGTTCACACAAGCTGATAACTTTGGGGTGTTTTCGTGGAACAGTTTGATTTCGCTCAATTTCCTTTGCTGCAGGCAGTAGAGAGATTCCATTGAATCCTCAACAGGGATCCTACATAAGTGAAAAAGATGTCTGATTGGTTTTCAGCTCTCATATGTTGCTGTCACGCGAAAATCAACCTGAACCATGTACAGTCTCGTTGAAAGTTCCACTGACTGCATGACTCCATCATCGGTCTTTCTCAATTTATGAGTGATTGATAGTTTAAATGAAAATACGTGTATACATGTGCCTGCATGAATTTATTTACGATAAATCATGTCTTCACAGTACCTGCCATAAAATTAATGGATGTTTTCTGAAGATTGAGTCATTACCTTCATTTTCTCATCCGTCGGCTATGCTTCTGATGCACTCTACTCAGATTAGATGGTTCGATACGAATATCTCCCACTTTCATACCTGAACTGCCCTGGACTTGTATAGGCCACGAGGGGTTTAGATACGGTAAACAGCTAAAGTTATTTTCAGGTTCTATAAATGCGAGGGCAGAAATCAAGTTGATAGGGGCAAGATTTTCATGCAGAGGGTAGTGTATGTATGGAACAAGCTGCCAGAGGAAGTGGTAGAGTGGGATACAATTACAAATTTTATTAGGCATCTGGATGGGTATATGAATAAGAAGAGTTTAGACGGTTATGTGCCTAATGCGGCAAATGGAATTACATCAGATTGAAATATCTGGTGGGTGCAGATGAGCTGGACCGAATGGTCTATTTACTAGCTGCATGACTCTATGCATCCATCAGACCTTCATTTGAGTAACGAGTAAAGTGCAACATCTTTGAAAAGCTTCTAAATCAATTGCATATGTTTCTAACAGTATAGGATTTCAGAACTACCACAATGCATCAGATTATAATCGAAGCATTGCCATGTACAAATGAAATAAAACATCCCATGATTATACCTGATAGCTTTTGTCGGAAACTGCATCATTGCATACATTTTCTTCATCACTTGCTAAATCTCCTGACTAAGTTTAAGTGATTCTTGTACTGGAACATACAAGTCCCTGAGTACCACAGAATATTGTGATTTTTTCCTCCATTTAAGCATTTCAATATTGTTTTGTACGTCCGTCACAGCACGAATTGTCATTATACCATTACTGCTGAAGATTTTCTCACTAACCTCCCCTGTCCTTTTTTGCCCATTGCAGAGTCTCCATGTCCAATTAAATGACTATCTCAGTGAATGAACTGATTGAGCTCCAATCCAATGAATCCCCTCATCCAATTAATTGGTATTGATTATAAATAGTCGATAGCCTCACACTGATTCCTGAGGCACTCCATTACGTTACCGCTTCACAACATGAAAATAAATATTTATCGTGAATATTTTTTCCCTTATAGTTAACCAGGCTCACCTGTTGCAGGGCAGCTGACTCGAAACTTTTCGCCCCCCACCCCTCCCCCAGCCCCCCGCCCCCCGCCACCAATACTGTGTAATATACTTAAAGGGCTGAAAAAATTCCAACTATTCTTGTGTAAATCCATCGAGGCAGAATGGGTGAATGGTATCTTCATCTACCGCTTCAACAGCCATGATAAGTGCACATGGGTGAGGAGAACCAGTTATCCCTTCAGTCCGTCGATCCTGCTGCACCATTCAGAATGCTCATTGATGTGAGTGTGGCTGAACATCCCTTTTGAGCCTGTTTTCTTTTTGAACCCAACCTTGAATGCTTTCACTCGTCCAGTCCTCACAGCATATTGAAAATGAGAACATCACAGATTGCACAATCCTAAAGAGAAAGCAACATCTCTATCCCAGTCTGAAATGGGAATGCCTTATTCTCAAAGATTGTTCCCTTCAAATCAATCACTGCCCTTTTGAAACACAACAATTAGGAACAGATATAGACCTTTCGGCCCCTCAAACCTGACCACACCCCCATTAATGCGCTTCACTCAAATACTTTCCAAATTTAGCCTCCACTTAATTCGCAGAAAGAGAATTCTGTACACCATAAGTTTGTATGCGAATGAGAAACTGGAGCATAATTAGGCTGTTCGACATATAATTGCTGAAATGCTTTTCCAAGTCATTCACCTGCTTTCTCCGACTGACCATTGATTGCCTGTTATTTGTTGTGTAGTCTTAGTCTTTCCACATCATAGGGTCTGGTCTTTTATTAGCGAGAAACGACTGGTGGTGAGTCAACCTGAGGGCCACCAGACCGCAGGTGAGGGAAACGGTGGCGAAGGAGGGTCCTTCATGTGGAACTCAAACCAGTAATGGAAATTGACCCCATTCTGTTAGCGTCACTCTGCTCATAAAACAACAACTCAGCCAACTGAAGTAAACCAATTCTCTGCCTACTGATTATATATACACACACATACACACAAACACAAATAATTCTATATACACACATACATATACCCTTGTGGGTGCGTGATTGGGGGGCGGGGATTCATGTGTTTGTGTGTATATGTCCATATTTGTGTGTATCTCTTTGTGCATGTGTTCTGTGTATTAGTGTCAATGTCTCTGCTTGTGTGTACTTCTGTCTGCAGCTCTGCAATCTTGTATTCGGAGTAATTCCATTAAATTGGAATCAAAGTATCCCACCTGTCTCTCTGTCTGTCCGTTTTTTAATATATTCATACAACACTCCACTCTGCTGGAGTCCGCACACGATAGCAAGAGTGGCAGTTTTTTCTTCGAGAAGACACCAAATGATGTGAATCTCGAACGTTGCACAGTTGTTTGGTTTTCCAAATAGTATATTTAGAAGCACAGAGCAGTTTAGGTGATAGTAAGCAATGTTGTTCCTTGCGATATTTCGACCACTATTGAGCCTTTTTTCAGCCTTTTCGATTCTTTCTCGTAGAATGTTTAAGCATTAGAAAACATTGCAAGTTACTGAATGTGCAATAAATTATCTCATCCCCTGATAAAATGGTTCAGTCTGAGGTGCACACTTCTATTCTGACGGACTCAAGTCTATTTGCAACTCTTCCGTATGTGTGTTTGTGTGTGTGCACACGCGCTGTCAGGTTGGATGGTGCTGTGACGTGTAATCCTGCCTGTCTGCCTCCCAGACTGAATCATTGAGGCCTATCACCCTCTGTCCCTGTCGCTGTGGGCGACGATGTATCTCTTTTAGCATCACATAGGCTGCTAGACCTGCATCAATCGCAGACTCACGCAGAGAAAAATACACAAAAACTTTCACAATCAGGACTCCGGCCAACCTTCTGAGGATCCTTTCGCCCACCTCCAACACACTGCATCCACCTGGACACCCTGCGCTGGCCTATTACCTGCCCTCGACATCTTCATTTCCAACTGCCGCCGGGACATTAACCACCTCAACCTGTCTACCCCCTCCCCACTCCAACCTCTCACCCTCACAACGCGGAGCCCTCCAATCCCTCTGCTCCAATCCCAACAGCACCAACAAGCTAGCAGATAAAGGGGGCTCAGTGGTAATCTGGCACACTGACCTGTACACCACTGAAGCCAAACGCCAACTCGACGACACCTCTTCCTACCACTCCTTCGACAATGACCGCACCCCCATCAACAAACCATCATCTCCCAGACCATACAGAACCTCATCACCTCAGGAGACCTCCCACCCGCAGCTTCCAACCTCAGCCCGGGAACCCTGCTCTGCCCGGTTCTACCTCCTTCCCAAGATCCACAAGCCTGACCACCCTGGCCGACCCATTCAGCATGCTCCTGCCCCACTGAACTCATCTCTACCTACCTCGACACTGTCCTATCCCCTCGAGTCCAGGAACTCCCCACATATGTTCGAGATAACACCCACGCCCTCCATTTCCTCCAAGACTTCCATTTACCCGGCCCCCAACGCCTCATCTTCACCATGGATATCCAATCCCTCTACACCTCCATCCGCCATGACCAGGACCTCCAAGCCGTACATGTTTTTCCTCTATCGACGTCCCCAACAGTACCCTTCCACGTACACTCTCATTCATTTGGCTGAACTGATCCTTACCCATAACAATATTTCCTTCGTATCCTCACCTTCCTCCAGACCAAAGGGGTAGCCATGGGAACCTGCATGGGCCCCAGATATGCCTGTCTCTTTGTTGGCGACTTATAACAGTCGATCTTCCGTAATTACACCAGCACCACTCCCGACCTCTTCCTCCGCTACATTGATGACTGCATTGGCGCCACCTCATGCTCTCGCGAGGAGGTTGAGCAATTTATCAACTTCACCAACATATTCCACCCTGACCTTAAATTTACCTGGACCATCTCTGACACCTCCCTCCCCTTCCTGGACCTCTCCATCTCCATTAATGACGACTGACTTGACACTGATATTTTTTTACAAACCCCACCGACTCCCACAGCTACCTGGATTACACTTCTTCCCACCCTACCTCTTGCAAAAATGTCATCCTGTATTCCCAAATCCTCTGCCTCTGCCGTATCTGCTCATAGGAGGACCAGTTCAACCACAGAACACACCAGATGGCCTCCTTCTTTGGAGGCCGCAATTTCCCCTCCCACATGGTTAAAGATGCCTTCTAACGCATCTCGTCCACATCCCGCACCTCCACCCTCAGACCCCACCTCTCCAACCGTAACAAGGACAGAACGCCCCTGGGTACTCACCTTCCACCCTACCAACCTTCGTATAAACCAAATCATCCGCCGACATTTCCACCACCTCCAAAACGACCCCACCACCAGGAATATATTTCCCTCCCCACCCCTTTCCGCCTTCTGCAAAGACCGTTCCCTCCGTGACTACCTGGACATGTCCACGCCCCCCAAACCCACCCTCCCATCCTGGCACCTTCCCCTGCCACCGCAGGAACTGTAAAACCTGCGCCCGCACCTCCTCCCTCACTGACATCCAAGGCCCAAAAGGAGCCTTCCACCTCCATCAAAGTTTTATTTGCACATCCACTAATATCATATATTGTATCCGTTGCTCATGATGCGGTCTCCTCTACATTAGGGAGACTGGATGCCTCCTAGCAGACAGCTCTAGGGAACATCTCCAGGACACCCACACGAATAAACTAGACCACCCCGTGGCGCAACATTTCAACTCCCCCTCCCACTCTACCGAGGGCATGGAGGCCGTGGGCCTCCTTCACCGCCGCTGCCTCACCACCCGACGCCTGAAGGAAGAACACCTCATCTTCTGCCTCGGAACACTTAAACCCCAGAGCATCAATGTGGACTTGAACAGTTTCCTCATTTCCCCTTCCCCCACCTCACCCCAGTTCCAAACTTCCAGCTCAGCACTGTCCCCATGACTTGGCTTGACTTGCCCAACCTGCCTATTTTCTTTTCCACCTATCCATTCGACCCTCCCCCGCCCCCGACCTATCACCTTCATCCCCTCCCCAACTCACCTATTGAACTCTATGCTCCTTTCTCCCCACCCCACCCTCCTCTCGCTTATCTCTCCACCCTTCTGACTCTCTGCCTTTATTCCTGATGAAGGGTTTTTGCCCTAACGTCAATTTTACTGCACCTCCGATGCTGCCTGAACTGCTGTGCTCTTCCAGCACCACTAATCCAGACACATATAAATGTACCTACACTTAAATACACATTGATACAGATACACAAACAATAATACAGAAACACAGGCATACACAATAATGCCTTGACATTTATACAGACGTAGGGAATCTGTAAGTATATATTTTGATCTTTGGTTATTTTATCCCTATTTCACTCGCTGTGTCGTGCTTTCTCAGCATTACTCTTAGGTGTTTGAGTTTGTCACTATGGCAGTTGTCTTGCGTGGAGCACGATGTAGTACAATTTCCATGCTTGCAGATGTGTGACAGATGAGATTCAAAGTAGAGCTTAATAATGTGGTGCACTTTGGCAGGGATGACTTTGAAAGACAGCATAAAACAATCTGTATCTTTCTCTACGGGGTCCAAGAGCAGAGGGTCCTGGGTGTATATGAGCACAGATTATTAGAGATGTCAGGACAGATAGAGAGAGCAGTAACTACCACATACACGTTTCAGTTTCTGGGCTGTTTACAGTAGTATGTGTAAGAGAGTGCCACCGTCCTTCCTTCCTGGGAGGTGTTGGAGACAATGTGTTGTGAGAACCCCCTCGTGCCCACTGACACAATGGGGATTCCATTTTTACCAACTCAACACAAAAGGTAGATGGCATCATGGCCACACCTTCTGAATTATGCCGTGGGTAAACGGAACTGCCAGTCGTTTAAAAGTGAGAATTGTCCTTCAATGAACATTGCTTCAGACTCAACTGTAGGCGTGGATATCTCCGAATCTCCACGCGAGGCATCCTACTCCTTTCCGAATTGTACCAGGATCCCCTCCACATGGTGGCAGGAAGGGGGTGAGGACACAGATATTGGGCACTCCAACACTCAGCTTGGCACTTTCCATCCTATTCCATGCTTTTTCCTCTGGAATGGGAGATAGGAAAGGAGGGAGTGAGGGTGGGTGTGGGTGGCCGTGCTGTTTGTGTTGGCATATGTATTAGCGTAGTGTCCATACGTAGTCAAACTGCAGTGTTGAATCCATGCAGTATTATTAATGTGGGAGAATAGCAGAAGGTTGTTGGGGGTTTGGAGAGAAAGAGACAAAGTGAGAGAGAGAGAGGTAGGAAAGATGCTGTATGCAATGGAGACAGTGGTGGAGAATGAGCCTTATTCACGGGTCAGGTGCTATAATAGAAATGGAGGGAGCAGAGCGAATATGGTGAAGGTCGTTGATGCCTGTCCTGTATTGCTGGGCATTTCTTCAGAGTGCAGATACTGCACTGGGCTGGGTCGTGAGCTCAGACCATGCTTGGTGGGTCTGGTTGTGTGGCCCCATCTGGGAAGAGAATGGTCCGTTTCTGTACTATCCCAACCACCAAGGTTTCGGTGCCCCCGTCAACAAAACATTGTGTAATTGCCGCTTGTCTGGAATGCTTACGGTAAACTGTGCAGGATAGCTCCAAACTGCGAAACCTCCGTTGTCCTTTTAAGGATAGGCGCTAGTGCCAGGGATCGCGGGATATCCAGGAATATCCGGGCGATGGTGAGAATCACCAGCCATTATGGGTGGGAGAATTGAACTGTCATTGAATGACAGGGACACCATTGAGTGGGGTATGTAGTTACTGAAGTGAGTTCGAAAGGAAACTAGCAGACGATTCCCTGTCACACTCAATGAAAATGT
Organism: Chiloscyllium punctatum; assembly: GCF_047496795.1. NCBI lineage: Eukaryota > Metazoa > Chordata > Chondrichthyes > Orectolobiformes > Hemiscylliidae > Chiloscyllium > Chiloscyllium punctatum. Next base: position 14,439,397 of record NC_092756.1, read on the forward strand.
AACTGAGATAAAGTATTGTTAGATTCAGCACAATGAGACTTAGACTTTGCTGAGCTCCCCCACTCACCCACCCCCCACCCCCCATTTTTCAAAGCAGCAGCTGCCTGTCCATTACTCCCTATCAGAGAGAAGGAGCTAAACGTGACTTATCTTTGGCAGGGTGGGGGTGGTGTGGTCGGGCGGAATTATTTGTGGCAAGTCATCATAAATCTATTAGTTTTGAAATTGAGGTCGAAACGGACGAACTGGATCTAAAAGGTAAAGTTCAAAATTGGAGGAAAGTCAAATTTGATAGTATTAAGCACGAACTTTCAAAATACGATTGGACATCATAGTGGCAGGTCAGTGGCCAGCTGGGAAGGGGGACGCCTGCAAAAACGAGATGTCAAGAGTTCAGAGTCATTCTGCTCCTGTTAGTGTGAAAGGTAAAGGTGGGAGGTGTGAGAAATGCCGGATGACTCGAGGAGTTGAGGTTCTGTTCCTGGGTAAGTGGGGGATAATATGTCAGATAAATCCAGCAGAAATCAAGTTTTTTCAATCGTCATTTGATGAAGTGTCATTGGGTAGGCAGAATTTATTGGCCATCTCTAATTTCCCATAGGGCAGTTCAGAGTTAAACACATTGTTGTGTGTTTGGAGATCACATGTAGACCAGACCAGGTTTGTATTGCAGTTTGCTTCCTTAAAGGACATTCGTATATCAGATGGGTTTTCCAAACCATTGAAAATGGATTAATCATCGTCATTAGACTCTTAATTCCAGATTTAAAGTGAATCGCCAGAGGAATCTAAAGGCTGTAGGAATGCACCTCAGAAGGAAATCAGGAGGGCAAACAGGGTACATGAGGTAGCTGTGGCAAGTAAAGTTAAGGGGAATCCAAAGGCATTGTAGAAATGCGTTAAAGAGAAAATAGCAACTCGGGAGATCAATAACGTTGCCGATTTGCAGAACTGCAAGGGATGAAGGACGTATTTAAAAAACAATTTGTCTCATATTGACTGTGCAGGAGGACATCGACGCGAGAGAATTCCGAAATAATCAATGACATCATGGGAAGTGTCTGTATTACAGAGGAGTTCTTATAACGTATAAAGTTGGAAAAATCTCCAGGACCTAATCAGACGTACCTTAGAAATCGTGGAAAGATAGGAAAGTGAATGCTGGGCCCCATGCTGAGATATATGCATCATGGATAGCCACAGGTCAGGTGTTGGAAGGCTATAGCTTGTCTAACGTGGTGTCAAGACTAAAAGAATCTAAGAAGGGTGATAAGGAAAAGCGGTGAGCCTGACGCCAGTGGTGGACAAGTTGTTGGGAGAGGATTATGAGGCACAGGATTTGCATGGATTTTGAAAGGCATGGACTGATTAGGAGTAGTCAACATAGATTTAAGCATGGAACATCCCGTCTCCCTATCCTGACTGAGTTTTCTGAACAAGTGACAATGCTTCATTGAGGCAGAGAAATGTACATCGTTGAAATGTACCTCAGTAAGTGATGTGACAACTTTCCACATGGTAGATCAGTTAACAAGATTAGGATATATGGAATACAGGGAGAACTGGCCATTTTATTAGAAAATCGACTTGAAGGTAGGAGTTGAGGGTTCTGGTGTAGACTTGATTTTGAACTGCTAGGCTGTGACCAGAGGTGTGCCACAAGGATTGATGCTGATTGTACTAGTGTTCATTGCTTATATGAATGTGTTGGAAATGAGCATAGGAGGACCAGTTGGTAAGCTTGAAGATATCACCAAAATTTATGGTGTAGTGGACAGGGAAGACGGTTACCTCAGAGTACAACGGGATCTTGATTATATGGGCCGGCCAATAGGCTGAAGAGTGGGATATGGTGTTTACAATAGATAAATGTAAAGTGCGATATTTTGGAAAGGCAAATCGTTGCAAGACCTATCCACTCAATGAGCAGGTCCTGCGTCGATAAACAAAGAGACCTGGGAGTGCAGATTCATGGCTCCTTGAAAGTACAGTCACAGTTAGATAGAATTATGAAAAGGCTTTGGTATGTTTGTCGTTATTGGTCAGCGCTTTGACTCTAGGAGTCGGGAGGTCATGTACTGGACAGTAGTTCCATCACTTTTCAAATACTGCATTCAATTCCATCTCTCCTCCTGTGGGAAAGACGTTGTGAATATTGAAGTGGGTCAGAAAATATTTACAAGAATATTGCTGGGACTTGAGCTTTAGAGAGAGGTTGAATAGTTTGGGGCTACTTTGCCTGGAGTGTGAGGGGCATGGACAGGGTGAATATCAAAGGTCTTTTCCCCAAAGCTAGAGGGTTTCAATCTAAGGTGAGAGGGGAAAACAATTAAAAGGGATATAAGGAGCAACTTTTTCATGCAGTGGGTGGTGTATGTTTGGAATGAACTACTACAGGATGTGGTGGAGGCGGGTACAACTACAACATTTAAAATGCATTTGGATAGGTATATGACGACAAACGGTTTAGACCGATATAGGCAAAATGCTGGCAAGTGTGACTAGATTGTTTTAGGATATCTGTTCAGCAGAGATCACTTGGATAGAAGCATTTATTTCAATGTTATACGTCTCCATGATTCTCTGACTCTGCCTGAGCTCACACTAAAATTCTGTTTCTGCATCATTACTGGAAATGCTGCAAAATGCTGTTCAACTGTCTTAATTTCAGCATACTGAAACCTGTGAACACACCCATCGACAATGCTCTCTCCCAGTGTCTCTCCCGCTGTCTACTTTCCAAACCCTCACATTTGTTGTTAATCAAACTGACATTCAGTTTTTTTTAGTGAATAACTGTCCTGTATCTTTCCCTGGCCTTTAGTGATGCTTACCGTCGAGCATCAGATTCCACTATTAAGAAGCTGAGGAAAAGTTTTATTTTAAAACATAGCTTGCGGTTACTTTGTCCTGCACGGTGCTTCATGTTGGACAGTGGGATTTCGGCAGCTTTCAGACACGTCTTTGTAACTTGTGCTGAGCCTATTTACTGAAAGCCAGTGTTAACCATTCTTTGCTGATCATTTGCTCAGTTGCATGTGGAATCCCTTCAACTGTGTTTGATTTAGACTAGGATTCAAACTTGACATTCAGTGACATTTAATTTAATTCGTTTATTGAAAATTTTCTAGAAATGCTGGGGAGTGTTCACGTGGAAGTTGTGTTTTAAGCTACTGTGTACATTCAAGAAGCTTCGAGTATTTGGTGACCCACTCTGGAGAAGTTATAAAGTGATGAAGTTGAAAGAATACTTTTAAGAGTAAGTTGAAAAGCTGTTATGTGGCTGACTGCAGACACAAAGTGTCCTGAACAAATTTAAAATGAAACATTTTGGCTGTAACATAAGAAACCTTGTTGTTTTCACAGCACTTCGAATTCAAACAACCTGTTTAAATTATGACCCAATATTCTAAAAGTGAATTGAATTTGAATTTTATTGTTTTGACAGCATCGAACCAATTTGACGATCCACTGTTTTGGGGGTATAAAACGCCAACAGTACAGACAGTTAGCAATAAAAAAGAGCACCTTCTGCCATTGAACAAAAGCAACTCTCCCTAAAAATTACCTTTTTTACCCATATATAAAGAAAAATCTGCAGCAGAAGGCCGAAGATGACCCGGGGCGTTCTGCAGTGGAGGATCGACACTGCTGGCTGGCTTTGAAAATTATAGGCTGTAAATTAAATAGGGGCTTTATTGGATCAATATATTGTTACAGTTAGCTAAATATTTTAGACAAAGGACGCTCGGAGTTGGAATATTTTGTTGTTTAATGGTCACTTTTGGAGTTAAAGAATACAATTCTTAGTTTTTTTGTTGAATAGTGATATTTGGGGTAGTTCTCTGTCACCCATGCTTTAAAAGATTACGAGGCAAGATGAGATTTTCTGTGTACGTGGTTTAATTAGCGTAAGCTTTTACTGGCGTGTTGCAACAACAGAATTGATGACGGTTGCTGACGGATAGACGATAAATCTTTCAATCATTTTAATTCTTGTATGTGTGAATAGTGCCAGATCAGTGCAGGGTTGTATATGTCCCAACCTGTTTATAAAACAAGACAGAGATAAAACAACAGACCAGCTGTATAAAATGTCTGATGCGGCCATGTCTAGAGGCCATAAAGGTACGTAAAAATATTTATTGTTCACTGACTTTGTGCAATGCTGCTCCAAGTTTTAAATGCCCAGTTATTAAGCCCTTTCAGAACATCTAAACATCTTTCAGAGCAACGAGACTGCTGCTCAGGAACGGAGAGAAACAAATCTAACAACATGAGGAGGTTATTCAGTCCATACGAGCCTCATCAAAGAGGTGGAAAGCTGAAATTTGGCACATTTTGCAAAATGAATGAGTCAAAACATAGAGAAGTGTTGCTGCAGCTGTACGAGGTGTTAATGAAAGGACACCTGGAGTAAATAGTGCTATTTGTTTTTCCATCACTGAGAAGGGTGAGAGCTCCAGTAAATACTGTTTACTGGCTGTTCATCATCCAAGGGTTGCTGCGTCATTTAATGCCTCGGGCCTGCTATACACGCTAAGGCCATTCAGCCTATTGAGCCTGGTACACGGGGATAGGCTGACGCCATTCCATCTAGACCGAGTAAATGTTCCCTTTTATTATGGTATAAAAATTCTGTAAGGAAAGGGTTAACGGGACCTATTCGTTCAGTCATGATTTGAAGACGCTGGTGTTGGACTGGGGTGTGCAAAGTTGAAAGTCACCAAGTTACAGTCCAACAGAATTTGTAGCAAAAGTTTACAGTGTGATGTAGTTGAAATTATAAATTGAAAAAGACCCAGATTATTCCTTTCATATGTAAATCGCAAAACATTTTTAAAAAGATGCATTCTCTGTTTATAACACGGGGCTTAATCTCTCTATGTTGATGACCAAAATCTTTGGCAGTTGTTCACATTTAAACTGATTTCCTCCATGCGTATTCTATCTCAAAAACAAACGGTTTGATATCGACTGCCAACAACACACCAACACAAATACACATAATGTGCAAATGAGATACAGAAATATACATTTATGGGAGTTCATTTACTGTCACTCGATGGATTGAAAATCGTCCCATGCCATACAATTCTCAAATAAAGCATATGAGTTATATACTGCAATGGTTTACAATGGTCCCCATGCTGGGCAGTTAGCCCAATTTATGGAGTACTCCACTAGAACGACCTGCACAGCTCTCTCTCCTTCTCGGAGAAACTGAGGACTTCAGATGCTGGAGATCAGAGCTGAAAATGTGTTGCTGGAAAAGCGCAGCAGGTCAGACAGCATCCAAGGAGCAGGAGAATCGACATTTTGAGCATGAGCCCGAAAGAAGTCCTGAAGAAGGGTTCATGCCCGAAACGTCGATTCTCCTGCTCCTTGGATGCTGCCTGACCTGCTGCGCTTTTTTCCAGCAACACAATTTCTGCACAGCTCTCCATTCTGGATGGTATCATGCCCCTTTTATGTTGTCTTAGCGGTTCTTTGAGGCAGATACGGACCTTGATGTAACAAACCATTTCTACTGATCTGACAATGTCTTTATTGAATTTTCTCATCCTTGTGATTGGGCCAACCATTGTCTCACTTCTCCAGTTAGTTCTACTCTCCTGTCTCCTTATCTATAAGTTCACAACATGTTAGCAGATAATCAATTACTTGTCTTTATGTGTCTTTCCCTGACCTCGTCTTTTGACTCCCCAGTGTGTCGAGTGTTGGCATTTTGGAGAACAGTAAAAATGAAATGGCATATGTTGGGACGTTGTTCTCTTCCCTGTGTGTCCCATATGGTACTCCACCTTGGATAGAGGGGCTTTCAGCAGCTTTGACGCATGTCTTTGCAACTTGGTCTGTGCCTGCCCGCGGATCACCTGTTTATCCCTCTAAGCTGATTGTGTGGTCAGTAACACGAGGAAGTCCCTCGAGTATTATTCTAAAGGGTCAGGCATCTATGTTGCAGCTTAGGGACTTCTGACTGTCTCCTGTTATTGAAAAGGTAATGCAGGTGGTGGGGATGTTATTTTGTAGGTTGTACTGTGAGCTGCCTCAGTCATTCAGGGAGACATGCGGAATCTGGAAAGGGAGGCAAGGCGCTCTGTCTTCCCTTCTTGTGGATCGTTTCACAGAACATCTCTGGGTCACCCGCACCCACCAACCCCACAGCGCTGTGGCTGAACACTTCAGCACCCGCTCCCTCTCCATCAACAATATGCAGATCCAGCCAACAGTTGCTACTCGACGCCTGGGTGAAGAATGCTTCATATTTCGCCTTTGGACCCGACAAACACATGGGATCAATGTGGATTTAAACAGCCTCCTCACTTCCTCTCCCCTACATTATTCTAGTCTCAACCCTCCAACTCGACACCGCCCACCAGGACTGTCCATCCCTCCTCCCTCAGACCTATCACCTTTTCCTTCACCTTAACACACACATCGCCTTCTCAGCTAACTTCCTCCCAACCCTAACCCCGTCCCATTTATCTCTCAGATTTGTCCCACAAGCCTCATTCCTGATGAAGAGCTGATGCCTGAAACATTGATTCCCCTGCTCCTCGGTTGCTGCCTGACCTGCTGTGCATTCCCAGCAACACATTCTCGACAACACAATGATGTTTGTTCGTAAACGGTTTGGGAGAAACGTTTTGTGTTGCAAGTAATAGTTATCAGCAAAGTTAACATGACTGTCCGATGCAGTATCTATAAATAATGGATGCAGTGCATTTGAGTTTTTCGGAATATTTTTCATAAAGTCCCAAGCCTAGAGTGCAAAATCAAACTGATTAGTATTGGGGACAATACATGAACATGGTTTTAGAATGGGCGAGCTGACATGAAGCAGTGTATCAGTTTAAAGATATCCTTGTTTTGTAGCAGAAGCATCATGGGATACCACAGACAGTGGTACTTCGGCCTCAGCTATTCCCAGTACATCTCAAAGATTTGATTGAGAGGATCAAATGCAATATTTCCAATTCTGCTGCTGGCACTAACCGATGTTGGATGGGAGTGGGTGAGGAATGTGTAATAAAGCTCCAAGGTGATTGAGACAAGTGGAGTGACTGGGCAAATACGTGGCAGATGAATAGCAATGTGTGTCGATCTGACGTTGTGCACTTTCGTGGGAAAAATAGAATGTCAAAATGCCATTTGAAAAGGCATTGGTGAAAGAACGTTGTTAGAATAAGGTGAATTACGGTCATTTTCTTTTTTCCTGCTGCAAACCCCTCCGAGGTCCATGCAGGACAGTGAGTTTTTGAAACCAGAAGTGAATACTGGGAATGGCATTGGCATGCTGACCAGCGTACATAGACCCACGTGGGTATCTGTATCAATGAAAAGGATTTGGATCTCCTTTCACAACAGTCACTGAAAGCAACATTGCAGGAACGGAAAACAGTTAAGAACAGAAATGCTGTGTTGCACTTCATTTCCAGGGGATTTGAGTCCAGCAGTGATGGTGTCTCACTGCAACTGTACAGTGGCTTGTTGATACCTCATCTCGAACATTGTGGAGGATTGTGTGAAGTTTTAGACTACTTAACCACCAAACGACACCAGACATTGAGGGAGAGCAGCGAAGTAGAGCCGGGATTGATCTCTGGGATGAAAGGATTGTGTAGGAGAGGAGTATTGGACGAATGAGCCTGTATTCCTTAGGGTTTAGGAAAATTTGTGGAGATCTCAGTGATATATATAACTCTTTGACAGGGTGAGACCGCTTGGAAGCAGGGATGATAATTCCTCTTGCTGGAACGTCGAAAACAAGTGCCCACAGTATTAGATACAGACAGGTCACTCTTCACTGAGATGACAATTAATGTCTGTGCTCAGATACTGGTGAACCTGGGGGACTTTCTCGCACATAAGGCTGTGGAAGTCAAGGCACATAATATAAATGAGGATTTCTATACACGAGAGGGAGAGAACAGGCTAATGGTGTGGAGAGAGAGCAACAGCCATCATTTTTGGATTATGGTAGAACACTCAGTGAACAAAAGGGATTAATCAAATGTCTATTTTTATATTTTTATAATAGTTAATCATATTAAGAAATACGCACATTGTGTGGGCAAAGTGCATTCATGTGATATTCTCAAATGAACTAGAATGAGGGAGGCTCAATGTGTTGAATGACCTACTCCTTTCCCGATGTTTCTGTGCAGTCTATGGGAAAACTCTGCAAATGTTGTCACAAGCTGTCACGTGCTCGGAAGGAGGGCTCTGCAGGTCTACAGGACTATGTATCGGGATACCTTTTCCAATTCTGAGCCTGGTGATGGTTGTTCTATCTGGTTTGTTCTTGAAGACCTCAGAGCAATTTGATATAATTGGTGGTCTTGCTTGGCCCTTTCGGAAACTATTGAAGAGTTCATCATATTTCTGCTTGTCTGACGTCACGTTTAGGCCAGACCAGGAAATCACGCGTGCTTTGATTCCTGAAAGTGCACTGGGAAATAAAGTGGTGCTTCCTGTCGACGCTGAATTCAGGGTCACTGTTACTGACACTAGATTTTAGATCTCGAGATTTTATTAAATGATTTTTAACTTTTACCAGCTGCCAGAGCATTAGCCTGGCGTGGATTATTAATCAAATGACATTACCACAACAGCACCATCTCAACATGGGAAGCTATCAGAAACCACACTGAGCAGGTTATTTCTGAGCTGCTTGAAAGCTCTGTCAAAAAGAACTCCCACCAATGTTATTGTCTTGATGAGACTGAAGCTGTGGTAATTGGTCAAATTGTAATTATTCTTCTCTTAGGGGATGGGACACAGCTAAATAACTTTCCACGTTGTTAGGGAGCTGTAAGATTTGGAACTGGAATGAAACGGTTTCACCAAGGACAGCATGCAACAGAAGTTTTCAGTCCTATTGCAGGAATGGTGTCACGACCCATTGTCTTTGACATATCTATTTTGTTCAGCTGTTTCTTCACGTCAGGTGCAGTGAATCGAATTGATTGAAGATGGAAATCTGTGATACTATGGGTATCCTGGCGAGGGTGAGGTGGATCATCGACTGAACACTTCTGGCTGATGATAGTTCAAATACTGCATTCTTTGCTTTTATCCTGATGCGCAGGGCTATTCCATTCTTAATAATTGGGATATTTGTGGAGCCATCTATTCCAGTAAGTTGTTTATTCGTCCATATCCATTTATGACTAGATGGGGCAGGACTGAAGAGTTTCATCTGATCTGTTGGTCTTAAAAGCATTTCGCTTTCTCTTTCAGATGTTAGTTTTGCTGTTTGGAATGTAACCAGTCCAGTCCAGTAACATTAACAGGTTGTGATCAGGTTTCAGTACACCCAGTTCCAACCATGACATGTGCAACACATTCATCACTGAATCATATATCGGCTTGGTGGTGATGGTAGACTGAGGGAGTATACCAGGCAAAAGGTTGCAGGTTGTGGTTCAATACCTATTTGATGTTGCTGCTGTGGCTTACATTACTACATCAAAATGTTAAGAATGTTATTTTCAAAGTAAGAGGAGCACGATCTTTGAAGAGGCTTTTTGCCTTAGAAATGAGCTGAGAACAGCAATGCATTGGTAATGGAAGTGATTTATAATGTCATAGGTTCTTAGATTCACACAATATACAAAGAGACCCTTCAGGCCAACGTGTCCATGCTCACCAGGTCTCCTAAACGGAACTATCCCTGTTTGTCTGCATCTGGCATATAGCCTTCCAAATCTTTCCTACTCATGCATCCATGGAGTTGTATTTTAAATGTTGTAATTGTATTTCCCTGTACCGCATTCTCTAGCAGCTCATTACACATACACAGCATCCGTGTGCAACATCTAACTCTTCAATCTCATTTACATCTCTCCACTCTTAACTTAAACCTGTACCTTTGATTTTGGACACCTCTTCCCTGGGGAAAAGACCTTGGCTATTTACCCTATCCGTATCCATCATTATTATAACACTGCAAGTTCACCACTCAGTTTGCTACGCAAAAGGGACAATAATTCCCAGACTATCAAAGGCCGTGATCTCGGGATTACTACCGGTGCCACGTGCTAGCCAGCAGAAAAATGCAAGAATAGGCAGGATGCACACGTGGCTTGGGGGATGGTGTATGAGGTTCAGGTTTGTTGGACATTTGGACCAGTTCTGCGGAAGGTGGGACTATTAAAAATTCGATGATCTACTCCTGAACCAGACTGGAACTGACGTCCTTGGGGGAGTTTTTGCGACTACTGTTGGGGAGGTTTTAAAGTAAAGTGGCAGGGTGCTGGAAACCAGAACAGCAGAGAAGTAGACAACAAGGTGGAAACTGGAGACTATAATTATCATGAAGTTAACATTAATAATGGGAAGAGTCGGCAGAGAGCAAATGAACGCGAAGAACTGGTGCCCTTTAGTGCATATACTTTCATGCAAGGAGTATAGTGGAGAAGGCGGATGAACGTAGGGCTTGGGTTGGTGCCTGGAATTATGTCGTTATTACAGTCACAGACACTTGGTTGAAAGAAGGGCCTGATAAGCAACTAAATGCGCAGGATATAAACGCTTCAGACAGGGCAGGGAAAGAAGTAAAAAGGATGGGGAGGAGTTGCATTGCTGGTCAGGGATTAGATTAGATTAGATTAGATTAGATGATATCACGATTCTGCAAAAGGAGGGCATTATGGTAGGCTTTAGTCGTGAAGCATTGGAGGTGGAACTGAGAAATAAGAAGGGTGCAGTTACATTGTTGGAGCTGTATTACAGGCCTCCTAACAGTGTGTGTGAGGTAGAAAGACAAATAGGTGAACAGATTATTGAAAAATGTCGAGCCAACAGTGTGGTGGTGATCAGACATTTTAGTTTTCCCAACAGTGACACACAGACAATTAGAGTCTGAGGTCTGGATAGGATAGACTTTATAAGAAGCATCCAGGAGTGTTTTCTGGAGCGGTATGTCAATAGTCTGATGAAGGAAGAGGCCTTATTGGAGCTGTTGGGGAATGATCGAGGCCAGGTGGTAGAAGTTGCGTTGGGGGATTTCTTTGGGAACAGTGACCACAATTCTGTAGGCCTTAGAATACTCAAAGACAAAGATGAGAGTTGTCTGAAAGGAAAAGTACTAAACTTGGCCAAGGCCAATTATTCAAAATTAGGCAGCAGCTGGGCAATGCGGATTGGGAGCAGCTATTTGAAGGGAAGTCCACATTTCATATGTGGGAGGCTTTCAGATATAGTGTAAAGATAGTGCAGAATAAGCATGCCACGTTGAAAGCAAAGCATAGGAAAGGCAAAATTCGTGAACCGTGGGTGGCAGCAGAAATCGTACGAATAGCCACGAGGAAAAGGGAAGTGTACATAAAGTCCAGGTACCTAAGAACAGAACGGACCCTCGGGAAATATCGGGAGAGTAGGACCATTCTTAAACGAGGAATTAAGTGGACTAATAAGATTGAAGAATTCATTGTTGGGCAGTTTTTGGAAAAAATGCAGATGAAGCAAAGATGTTGTTATGGGTGATTTCAACTTTCCCAAAATCAACTGGAATCTCCTTAGAGAAGATTGTTTGGATGGAGCCGCTTTTGTCAGGTTTGTTCAGGAGGGTTTCCTTACTCAGTATGTAGGCAGGCCGACGAAGGGAGAGGCTATTTTAGATTTGGTGCTCGGAAATGAGCCAGGACGGGTGTCAGATCTCGCGGTGGGAGAACACTTTGGTGACAGTCATCATAGTTGCCTCACATTTATCAAAGTCTTGGAGAGGGTAGACAGCAGTTAAAGGTAGGGAAGATACTTAATTGGGGAAATGATGACGCTATCAGACAGGAGTTGGGAAGTACAGCATGGCAGCTATTGTTCCACAGAAAGGGCACAGTAGACATGTGATGACTGTTTGAGGAGAAGTTATTGCGAGTGATGCAAACATTTGTTTCTCTGAGACAGGTAAGAAGGGGAGGACTAGAACAGATGAACTTTTCATCCATGGGATGAAGGCAGCTCACGTAAGGTGGAGGAAGCAAGGATCTACCACGGTTTTAGAGGATCACAGGCTTGATAGAAAGGAGCTCAGAAACGGACTGAGGAGAGTCAGGAATGGGCATGAAAAAGGCATTTAACTCATACGTGAGGAATAAGAGAATGATCAGGGATAAAGTAGGGCCGATCAGGGATATCCTGGGAAACTTGTGCGTGGAATATGAGGAGACAGGGAAGCCCTACATGAGTCTTTTGCTTCGGTTATCACGAATGAAACGGACCTTTTTTCGAATGGGAGCTTTGAGAAACTGGTATACAGGCTTGATTCAATCAAGATCGATGAAGCTGATGTGCTGGAAGCTTTGGCAAACATTAAGATTGGTCAGTCCCCAGGGTAAGGCCAGATTTATCCTAAGCTACTCCAGGAAGCGAGAAAGGATGTTGTTCCACTTTTCAAAAAGGGTAATAAGGAACTCCCTGGCAATTATAGACTAATTAGTCTTACGTCTATGGTAAGCAAAGTTTTGGAAAGACTTCTGAGGGATAGGATTTATGTCTACGAGAAAGTGAGGACTGCAAATGCTGGAGTATCAGAGTGTAAAAACGTGGTGCTGGAAAAACACAGCAGGCCAGGCAGCATTCGAGGAGCAGGAGAATCGATGTTTCCGGCATAAGCCCTGCTTCATTCCTGAAGAAGAGCTTATGCCGGAAACGTCGATTCTCCTGCTCCTCGGATGTTGCCTGGGCTGCTGTGTTTTTTCCAGGACTACGTTTTTCAACAAAGGATTTATGACTATTTGGAAAAGCATAGCCTGACTAAAGGCAGTCAGCATGGCCTTTATTTTTCTTTGGGGAGGTGACAAGGCAGGTTTTCGAAGGTCGAGCAGTAGATGTGGCATTTGATAAGGTTCCCCATGATAGCCTCACTCATAAAGTCAGGAAGTATGGGATGCAGGGAGACTTGGCGATCTGGATTCAGAATTGTTTGGATTACAGAAGGCAGGGACTGCATGTAGGTGGAAAGAACTCTGTCTGGCGGTCAGTGTTGAGTGGGTCCCACAGAGCTCTGTTCTTGGGCCTCTACTCTTCCTACATTTTGTAAATGAGTTGGGTGAGGAGGTTGAGGAGTTGGTGAGTAAATTTGCAGAAGACACAAACGTTGGAGGTCTGTTTATAGTATCGAGGGATACTGCAGTTACAGCGTCGCTTCGGCAGAATATATTGCTGGGCTGATAATGACAAATGGATTTCAACCTTGACAATATGAAGTGACACATTTTGGAAGGTCGAATTCTAAAGCTGAATATAGGATTACAGATAAGATTCTGGAAGTGTGGAGGAACAGAGAGATCTTGGTGTTCAAGTAGATAGATCCCACATAGTTGCAACCCAAGTGGGTAGGAGTGTTAAAGAGCATATGATGTTTTGGCTTTCATTAACAGAGGGATCGAATTTAATGCCACGAGGTTTTGTTACAGCTCTAATGGTCACTGGTGAGACCACTAATGGAATATTGTGTCCAGTTCTGGTCACCCTATTGTAGGAAAGGTATAGAGGCTTTGGAAACGGTGCAACAAAGGTTTACCAGGATGCTGCCTGGACTGGAGGGCTTGCCTTGTGGAGAGAGGTTGACCAAGCTCGGACCTTTCCCTCTGGAGAGGAGGAAGAGACGTGACCTGATCGAGGTACGCAAGGTAATAGAAGAAATAGATAGAGTCAATAGCCTGAGACTTTTCCCCAGTGCAGGATTGACTGGTACGAGAACTCGTAGTTTTTAAGATATTAGGATAAAGGTATAGAGAGGATGTCAGAGGAAGGTTCCTCCTGCAGAGAGTTGTGAATGCATGGAATGCGTTGTCAACGGTGATGGTGGAAGCAGAGTCATTCGGGACATTTAAGCAACTGCTGGGCATGCAAATGGAGAACAGACAACTGAGGGATGTGTATCTGAAGTTATTTGATTTTACATTAGGATTAATACTCTGTACCACATCGTGGACCAAAGGGTCTCCTTTTCTATGTTCTATATTCTATTAAAAGTGGTCATGAAATAACTTTTGCGAGCACAATTAATGAGTATCCCAAAGCCTTTTATTCGGAAATAAGAAGCAAGTGAGAAACTGGAGAAAGGTTTGGTCCACTAAAGGATAAGGAAGGAAGGCAGAAAGGCTGAATTTTGAACCTGAGAAGCTGTGTGAAATTCTGAATGATTACTTTGCATCAGTGTTCACTGAGAAGAGGGACATGATGAATAATGAGATTAGAGATAGAAGATAGATTATTCTGGATCACATTCACAAAGGTAGGTACGATATGTTTGGTAGGCTAGAGATTATTAAGATGGACAAATCCACAAGACCGGGTGGGATGTATTCCAGGTTGCTAAGGGAGGCAAGAGAGAAAATACCTAGGCCCTGTCAGCTAACTTTGTAGCATCCTTAAACACAGGTGAGGTGCTGGAGGATTGGAAAATTGCTCATTTGCCCTCCAGTACAAGAGGGTACTACGAACATTTCGGTTAACTACAGACCAGTGAGCCCGACATCAGTGGTGGGAAGGTTGCTGGAGAAGGTACTGTGGGGTTAAATCTATTTATATTTGGAACAGGATGGACTTAGCAGTGATAGGCAAAATTATTTTGTGCGGGGGAGATCGTACCTTACCAACTGACTCGAATTATTTGAGTAAGTAACCGCCTTGATAGATGAAGGTTTGGTTGTAGATGTCATATGCATAGACTTTGACAAGGCGCTTGATAAGGTTCCCATGGTAAAGTAATGGAGAAAGTGAAGTCACATGGTGTGCAGAGTGTTCTCGCTAGGTGGATAAAGAACTAGTTGAAAAACAGGAGACCGAGAATAGTAGTTGAAGGGAGTATCTCGAAATGGAGAAAGGTGACGAGTGATGTTCCACAGGGATTAGTGCTGGCGCCAGTGCTGTTTGTGTTGTACATCAATGATCTGGAAAAGGGAACTGTTGTTATAATCAGCAAGTTTGCAGATGACACGAAGATTGGTGCAGGAGCAGAAACCATAGGACACTGTCAATACAGGAGAATATAGATAGACTGGAGGGTTGGCAGAGAAGTGGTAGATGGAGTTCAATCCAGGCAAATGTGAGTTGATGCATTTTGACAAGTCTAATTTTAGAACGACTTATAAGGTAAACAGAATAGCATTGTGAAAAGTTGACAAGCAGAGAGATCGGGGAGTGCAAGTCCATTGTACCCTGAAAGTCACTCACAGGTGAATGGATTGGTCAAGAAGGCATATAGTATGCTTGCCTTCATTGGATGGGGTATTGAGTATAAGAACTGCCAGGTCTGTTAAAATTGTACAAGACATTGGTTCGGCCGCATTTGGAATACTGTGTACAGTTCTGGTTGCCGCGTCACCAAACAGATGTGGAGGCTTTGGAGAGGGTGCAGGCAGGGTTTATGAGGATGTTGTCTGGTATGGAAGGTGCTAGCAATGAAAGTGGTTGAGTAGCTTTGGATTGTTTGCATTAGGAAAAAGGAGATTGGGGCGAAACATTATTGAAGGCTACAAAATCATAAAAGATATAGAAAGGGTAGATCGAGATAAACGCTTCCCCAGAGTGAAGGATTCAGTAATGAATGGTCACGCTTTCAAGCTGAGAGCTGAAAAGTTTAAAGGGGATACTAGTGGCAAACGCCTTACACAGAGGGTGATGGGTGTGTGGAACGCGTTGCCAGCAGAGGTAGAGAGGCAGGCACGTTAGATTCATTTCACATGCGTCTGAACAGATTGATGATTACATGGGGAGCAGAGGGATACAGATGCTTAGGAATTGGGCGACAGATTTACACAGTGGATTTTGATTGGCTCAGGCTTGGAGCGCCAAAGAGCATCCTGGGCTGTACATTTTCTTTGTTCTTTTCTCTTTGTTCTATCCAGGCTACCCTTATAACTCAAGACCTCCAGTCTCTTTCACATCATTGGAAATATTTTGCATCCTTTCTGGTTTATAACATTCTTCGTATATCAGAGCAACACGAATTGTACACAGTACTCCAAATTTGTCCTTACTGTCCTCTTGTGCAGCCACAGCATCATGTCCCAATTACGATATTCACTGCTCTGACTGATGAAGGTAATCGTACATACTGCCTTCCACACCACCCGGTCCACATGTGTAAGTCCTGTTCTGATTTGTCTAAAAAAAGGTTAGCACCTCATGTTTATCTGCAGGAAGCTCCACCTGCCAATCCTCGGCCTACTGGCGCAGTTAATCATGATCTCATTTTCCTTTTAAATGACCTTCTTGACTGCCATTTAACCGCAATTCGGTGCCATCCACAATGTTACCATCCATCCTTTGTATATTCTCATCCAAATCATTTCTCAAAATAACAAACAATGGCCCCAGCACTGGTTCTGTATTACACCGCTGGTCCCAGCAAATCTCTCCCTGCACCATCTGTCTCCTCCTTTATTTTAGAAGATCTTCCTGATCCCCTGTGATCTAACCTTATTAACCAGGCTACCACGTAGGATCTTGTTGGATCTCACCAAGGTCCAAGGAGAAAAACGTATGCTTGAACAGGCCCTGGGTGTTTATTTAACGTTTTGCATTTTCAAAATTCTGGCACTTCCTGTTCTGTGAGGTAGCCGCATTTCAAAACATCATTGCATCGATTTACTTCCCTAAATTCCCCAGCTTCCATGTCTTCCTCCACAGTAAATGCTGTCGAGATATTTTCATGGTCTATCTCGCCCACTGAGCAGGATCTAGCTCCAAAGCATCGGAGTGGGGTGAGTTCGATTCTTTGTGAGGACTGTGAACCCAGCATAGTCAGAGACATATGTGGTGTGTTGTTCAACTGTTAACTGTGTTTCTGTGCTTCAACGTTTACCAGAATGTCTATAATTTCTAACATTTTAACTTGTTTTCTTTACTTTTCTGCTTTATATCAAGATTCTGTACTTTGGTGGGGGAGGGGAACTTTGTTCCGAAGATTGCGTCATACATGGTGACTTGTACAGTTTTCCCTGTCCTCATGTGAGCACACGTGACAATAAACCTCATAAACGTAATGGTTTGTGTGGGTCCACACAAAGATGGCTGTCTAAGTTTTTAGGAGCCCTATTTTCTCTCTAGATTTTCTTTTTCCCTTAATATACTAAAATAATCACTTCTGCCTTTTCCTGACATATACTTGCTTGTTTTCCTTGACCAGACACTCAAATCCCCTGCCGTGCCCTGATCCCTAGTCCTGCCAACATTGCTCTTCACACGAACAAGAACATGCTGTCCCTGAAATCTCACTATCTCGTGATGAAAGACTCCCACTTGCCAGATGTCCTTTTAACTGCGAACAGCTTCTCCAAATATCTTTTGAACCTTGCTGCCTATTATCATCACAATTGGCTTTGCACTAATTTATAATGTTAACATCTGGATCAGGCTCATCCTTTTCCAGAACTATTTTCAAACTAATGGAATTACAGTAACTCATTTTAACAGCTGAACCGCATGCTCTGCCTTAATTCCCAGGAGGAAATAAAGGCGATGCCAGGATCAGATCAGCCATTAACTTATTGAATGGCAAGGCAGCGACGAGGAACCAAAGGTCTGCATTGGACTGTGTGTTTGCGTGTGTGTGTGTGTGTGTGTGTGTGTGTGTGTGTGTGTGTGTGTGTGTGTGTGTGTGTGTGTGTGTGTGTGCGCGCGCGCGCGTGTGTGTATTCATCTGTCGACGTGTTCGTGCTTTAGTGTGTTAATGTGTCTATTTCTGCATCTGCGTCTCTGAGCAATTGGATTTCTGTTGGTTTGCGAGTGAATCCATTGAAATGTGGATCAAAATGCATCTCCTCATTCTCTCACTCTCTCTTTTTGTCTCTCCATCTTGTGTTCTAAGTGATGTAATACCAGCCTCTGCTGTATGCCTCGTGACCCTGCACAAGCAGTAGCTTTGTTTGGAAAAGCCATCAAAGACAGTGAATCCCTCACATTTGAATTGAATTGGCTTCAATGTCACGTAAACTTTAATGAATGCAGTGGAAGCATTGCAATGGCTTCACTTATGGCGCCATCTTAGATACAAGGAATCTTGGTACAGATTCTTAGGTATTCGGTCCAAAAATGAAAGAATGAAAATTGAAAGTTCAGAATGAGAGTAAAAGGGAAAAAAACCCAACACAAATTACAGTCCCTGACACACAAGTTTGTGCCAGCAAAGAGTCTCCAGAACGCACCGGGCCAGTCTCCACACTGGGCCGGGCCCCGTTTCGAGACTGCACAGGGGCCAGTATCCAGAGTACATCGAGCCCAGTCTCCCTAGTCGTCTGTAAATATGGGGACCAGTCTCCAGAGTTCCACAGTCCTTGTCGCCAGACAACACTGGGCACAGTTTCCCGGTGGCCCCAGTCCAGTCTCCATACAATACCAGGCCCAGTTTCCAGAACGAACCAGACCCAGTATCCAGTCGTCACTGGGCTCAGTATCCAGACACTACCGAGTCCTGTCTCCAGGTTGCATCGGGCTCAGTAGCCAAACAGTGCCGGGCCCAGTCTCCAGACCGCACCGGGGCAAGTGTCTAGACTGCAGCGACCACAGTCTCCTGGCCACATCGTGGTAAGCCTCCAGGTCGTAATGGGCCCAGTCCCCAGGCTGTACGGGTCCCAGTCTCCAGACTGTACCTGACCTAGTCAACTGACCATACTGGCCTTGTCTCCATAGTTCCCCAGGCCTAGTCGCCACACAGCACCAGGTCCAGTCTACAGGCGGCCACTGGCATAGTTTCCACACTATGTCAGGCCCATTCTCCAGGCCATACCAGGCCAGGCTCCAGACCGCACCAGGCCCAGACTCCAGACCACATCAGGCCCATTCTCCAGGCCGCACCAAGTCCAGTATCCAGATTGTAGTCGGCCCTGTCTCCAGACCTCACCGTGCTTTATCGAGGCCTCCCATCCCGGCGACAGCCCCCCGGCTGGGACTCACCTCGTCCATGCTCATCGGAGGAAATTTAAAATTTTAAAAGTTTGCAAAGAAGAAGTCTCTTCAAAAAACAGAATAATAAAGGTAAATATAAAGAGCGGGCAGAGCAGAGAAGCTCCGGATGCAATGTTCTTACTCTGCCACTATCTTTAGGATATTTGTTTCCTTCTTCAAAGAATGACTTTGGAGACTCAACGCAGTTTTGTACAATTCCTGGCAATGCTGTCTCTTAGTAAAAGGAGATGAGCATGTCCATTGCTGGCCCACATGCTGACGTTGGGTTTGTTTACAATCGATTCTCACTAAAAATTGGAAGAGTATATCAAAAAATGTTGAAAGTTAGAGAAGGTGGCTGAATATCCATCTCAACCTCTTCCACTGTGCTTCACTAGGAGTAGCCTGAATACAATTGTGCTGCGGTGGTCTGCATAGCTCGTGGCGCTCGACGGATATCTCGTCCGGGTTTATGGATCACTGCACTGCTGTTATCTGCATCGCTGCCAGTGCTGGACAGATATCTGGTGTGTCTCGATGAATACACTGCTGTGGTGGGGATAGCTCCCAGCGTTAGACGCATATCTAGTCCGAGTTTATAGATTAATGCACTTGCATGGTCTGCACATTTTTCCGCACTCAGCAGATTGCTCATTTACACTGAACAGAGTTTGAATTTCACACTGTACTGAACAGATATCTCCTCTGAATTAGTGGTTCTCTGTGTTGGATTGAGAATAATTTCTAACTAACTATTTAAGCTGATCTGGCAATGCATTTAGTTCTCATTCTTGTGACTGGATCCTCCGTCCCTCCCTCAATTCATGTTGCAGTGTGACCATGCTCAGTACATCATGTTCGTGGAAACTCATTGTGCTGGCCTCTTCTTTCATTGTCCTGGAGTCTCCACGTCAAAAGAAAGGATTGCCTATCGAATAAAGGTTTTCCCCTTGATACACAGCACAAAACACACACTCCCAGCACTCCACACCGGCATCCAAGCACATAAAACTATCCGGAATGTACTGAGATCAACTGGGCCACTGAGAACATCAGGGAGCAGATCTCCAAGAAGATGGAGCAACACTTCATATTTGTGAACGACAGCGTGAATCCTCCATTATACACTTACCACGAAGTCCTGTAATCTCTCCATATTTATTAATATATAGCTTTTTATTCTTCCTGTAGAAGTAACAGGTTCGCAGTTACCCACGGTATATTCCAGGTACCAAATCATCATCCACTATTTATCCAATTAGAAATACTGCACCGCCTCCTGACAACTTAACTTCCTGCCTATCTTAGTTAGAATACATTTGTTAAATCTTTCGAAAACCTTGATATGAGTGGAAAGTAACTGAGGCCCCAGCATTGGTACTGCGTCACCGCAGTCGTTAATTTCTGTCAAACTGATCGAGACTGATTTATCCCTAATTTAGCCCAGCTCCCATCTCAGTAACCAGTCGTTCCAGTATTCTTGTGTCGCAGCTTTGCAAGGCTGAATATTCCTTTCCATTTTCCATGTAACAGACTTAAGAGATTAAAAGATCTGGTTCAATTGCTGAGCAAAAGACTCGAACGACTGAATGGCCTCATTCTGTTCTTGTTTAAATTTTCCGATAGTCTGTTTAACCTGTTTTTAGTATGGGTGTAGTTGTGAATGGTGCTGAACATTTTGGAACCATCAGTGAACAGCTCACTTCTGATTTTATGATGGAGGGAAGACCATTAATGCGAAACCAAAGTGCGTCATGGAGGGGCAGTTTCCATTTGCTCGGTTCTTTAGCAGTACGTCCTACTGCACAATGGGAGTGTCACATATGACAGTAGGCGGTATCTTCAATATGTGGCTGAGATTTTCCCTCCACCAGGACCGTGTGCTGGCTGGTCCTACAGATACTGGCTGGGCAGATCCATCTGTAACAATTGCTTTTGTGAAAATATTTTTTCCCTTGTTGGTTTCCCCAACACTTCCCCCAGTCTGGCTGCTGTGTATTTGAGGACTCTCCCTGCTCAGTCAGTGGTGGGCCTATGGCGAAACTCTTGGTGACAGACTTCGAAGTACCACACCCAGACTAAATTTTATGTCATTGGCACCCTCAGTGCTTCCTCCGATTTGTTTTCGACATCAAGAGGAACTGTGTTATCACCGAGGAATACTGTGGAGGGCAGTACGTGTCTATCATCGGTAGCTTTCCTTGACCATCTCTGACCTGTTTTCATGAGATTTCCCGGGTTCTGAAATCAATGTTGGGGATTTCCAGGGTATCTCCTTTCCCGATTGTATCCCACCATGTCGCCACCATTGGTGTGTCTGTCATGTCGGATGAACAGATATCCCTCGTGTTGGTGATGAGGCTTCTTGAAACATTACCCATCAAGCCTGATACTGTGAGTACGACGGTGTCACACTGTTTCCTGACAACGTCAGTATAAGAAATAAAGATGGAAGTGAAGAAGGGAATAATTATTTTTTAAAAGTTGATGAAAGGTACCCTATTGCAATTTTTTTAATATTCTCAAATGGGATTGAGAAATGGATATGATTTAATGCCATTAGAGAAACATAGTGATCGGGCGACCAACACTGAGAACTGAATCTTCACCCAATTTTAGATTTATGGATGATATACAAAACTAAAGATGAGGTAGGGTAGATCTCCTAACAAAGAATGACATCAGTATGATTGGAAAGTAGGATCTTAAATCTATTAATCAAGGTATTGCGAGGGGCGGCACGGTGGGCACAGTGGTTAGCACTGCTGCCTCACAGCGCCAGAGACCCGGGTTCAATTCCCTCCTCAGGCGACTGACTGTGTGGAGTTTGCACGTTCTCCCCGTGTCTGCGTGGGTTTCCTCCGGGTGCTCTGGTTTCCTCCCACAGTCTAAAGATGTGCAGGTCAGGTGAATTGGCCATGCTAAATTGCCCGTAGTGTTAGGTAAGGGGTAGATTATGGGTGGGTTACGCTTCGGCGGGGCGGTGTGGACTTGTTGGGCCGAAGGGCCTGTTTCCACACTGTACGTAATCTAATCTAATCTAACATCGTGTGTGACAAAGTTTGCAGGTGACAGAAAATAAGTGGGCTGGCGAAGTGTACAGAAGACACTGAACGTCTGCAGAGTGGTATAGATAGTATAGTGAGTGGGGAAGTTTCTCACAGATTGAGTACAATGTGAGTTCATCCATTTTGGCAGGAATAACAGTACACTGGACAACTTTTTAATGGTAAAAAATTGCAGCATGCTGCTATGCAGAGGGTCCTGGTTTACATTGTGCAGGATTCACAAAACATTGATTTGCAGATAACTAAGAAGGCAAATGGAATATTATCCTTCATTGCTGAAGAGATACAGTTTAAAAACATAAAGATTATGCTGGATCTGTAAATGGTGCTGATGACGCCACACCTCGAGTACCGCATACAGGTTTGGACGCCTTATTTGAGAAAGAACATACTCGCATTCGATGGGTGCAGAAGGGTTTCACTATGCTGATTCAAAAATTGAGAGCGTTGAATAATGAAGAGAGATTAAGTTGATTGGAACTATACTCTTGGGACTTAGAAGAATGATTGGCGATTTGTGCTAACATAAAATTGTGAAGTGAGTAGATACAGTAATATTCGGGAGGTTGTTCTTACTGTTGGGTGTAACTTAAACCTAGAGGGATCCTCAATATGAATGGGACCAGATTTTGGACAGAGTTGGGGAGGATCATCTTCACGTGACTCTGTAGAATACCCTGTTGTGTGAAATACGTGTGGCTAGTCTTCTGAAAGCTTTTACAGCAAAGCTAGATTTTGGAAGAGTAAAGGGATCACGGGTAATGGTGAGAAGGCGGGTAAGTGGAGCTGAGTACATGAAAAGATCCGCCCTGAGGTTATTGCAGTGCAGGCTTGAGGGGCTAGGTGGCCGACTCCTGCTCCAATTCTTTATGATCTTATGGATTCATCTTCATAATTAATGTTTTGTTATGCAAAGTGCCAATTGATTTGGGTTTGGGGAGAGATTTCAAACATGAGGCTGAGGGGATCTCACCAAACTCCCCACATTAACTGTTGTTTGGGTCCTCACCATGAGAATCACATCAGTCTTCCCCCACTTCTTACTGCACACAATTCCCATCACGAGAGACCCTGGAATTATCCAGCATCCCAAGGAACATGTGCCATCTTTGAAAATCCATAGTGCACTGGGACAAGCACAGTCGTGTGAAGAGAACCTGCACAGCCCTGATATTGAGCCTGTACGTGGCAGGCAGGGTGACGTTACTGCCCTCCCCAAACCTTTGGGCATGGGAATAACCTCCTCTCGGTTGAGAAGGGTCACAGGCAGGACTTCCCCTTCCCCGAGGTCCAGGAGTGAGGGCCATGAGAGTAGACCATGCCTATCTGCTCTAAATTTACTCCCAAGATTAGAGCAGGTATCGAGAGCAGCGTACATAATTGTTGGGAGATCATTGTGATTCTCCACTCAGCCAGCACAAGGGGAGCCCCGGGAAGAATCTCACCATTCCCCTTGAGAACGACAAATCAGATGCAGCGAACTTATCTTAACATCAAGGAAGGCCTCAGGGAACATCTCGCTTAATCTATAATTAATCTCACCACAGGCGCTCAGAATATGCAGAAACAATTTGTCTGGACCTTAGAAATAGCAAGAAGAATCAAACACTGGTGGGAGTTATCTCTCAAAGTCAAACCTGCAAATTATGTGCATGTTGGAAGTAGGGCATTAGATATGCAAGAAGTTGCTGGCAAACTCAGAGAAAAGGTGGGCATGCCGAAAGTAAACCACTGGAACTCGACATCAACTGAACAGATGCGAAGGTTCCAGAGAAAGTAGGAGAATGCAGTCACTCTGCGCTGGTCACTGGGGTAGAATGTGGCTCAGTGGTTACCACTGCTGGCTCACTGCAACAAGGGCCTAGCTTTGATTCCAAACTTGGGTGACTGCATGTGTGGTGTTTGCACATTCTCCCTGGGTCTGTGTGGGTTTCAACACTGTTTTTGGCTTTCGTACCACAGTACAACATGCGCAGTGACCTTGCTAACCAACTGTGCAGTATCCTTGTTGTGGTGGATTGGCTGTAGGAAATGTCAGGTTAGCGAGTTAATACATGGCTGCATTAGTCGAGATGCTGTTTGGCGGGTCAGTGTAAAACAATGTGCCGAATGGCCTGCTTCCATACTAGAGAGCTTCTAGGATTTACATTTTGGTGTATGTGGCTGGCAATATTTCCCAAGATCCTACCTATAACTTCTGCCCCCAGTTGCCTCATCACACCGTTACACCTTAAGATTGTAGAACATAAATTCCATTAGCAAGTCTTCGACATTTTGACCCATCTGATCAGTGTCCCGTTGTACTCTGAATTAACGATCTTCACTGTTCACTAAATCACGAACGTTGATGTTACCTGCACATCCACGAAGCATTCCTACCTTATTCACATCCAAATCATTTATGTTCATTCCAAAATCCAATAGATCCTATGGCACTCAGGTGGAAACAGGCCTCCAGTGCAAAACAAAAACTCTCCACATCCATTTCCTTCATCTCTTACCTTCTGGTCAATGACCTCCAACTCTCCCAGTATTTCATATGATCTCACAAGTGCTATCCAGTTTACCATGAGGAGTCTTTTTCAACACCTTACTGAAGACCATATGGCCAACCCATATTTCCGTCCCTTCGCCAATCTACTTCGTCACATCTTCAAGAAACTAAATCAAATTTGTGAAATATGATTTCCCTCACAAAACAAACCATATTGACTATCTTGCTCAGTCCTTGCCTTTCCAAAAATAAATCTCTCGGAATCCCTTGGAGCAAGTTACCCACCAATGACATCTGGCAGACCGGTCTACAGTTCCTGGCTTTTTCTTCCCAGTTGTTCTTTAAAAATCAAACAATGCAAGCCACCCTGCCGTCTTCTGGCAGCTTACCTATGACTGTCCATGATACAAGTATCTCAGCGAGAGGCTGAGCAATTATTTTTCGACCTTCCCAACGTGTTCTCTGAAACACCTGATCAGGTCAGAGAACATCGAACAGTACAGGCCATTTAGACTTTGATATTGTGCAGGTCTTTCATGCTTCTCTAAAACCAAACTAAACCTACATGCCTTTCATTGTACTAAGTTCCGCGGGCATATCCAGGAGTCGCGTTAAAGACAGGGAGTTACAACACTGTTTTGATCTAATCCCTGTCCTCCGCTTCCCCGTTTGATCAAGCAGCATTGCCCTTTGGTGTGAAGGGCACTGCTGGTCACTGGCCACTTGGGTGTTTCTTTTCTTCCTGATCGTGGAAATGAAAGAAAGATTTATACACCTTGTGAATTTCACTGTCTCATACCTGCACACACACAAAAAAAACAGGAATCGAAAAAATAAACGGGGTGTCAGTGGTTCTGTCACCCTGAGAGCTGCCTCTGAGGGAGCTGGATCAGTGTCAAGTACTCTCTCTGGTGATGGGATGCCGGACTCTGTGGAGTCATTTTAGTAGCATCAAGAATAAAGCTCATTCCCGAAACGTGACTCTGTTACGTCACGGGGGAAAGCCCCTGCAACAAAAGGGGAAGAAAAGACAGGAACTCATTCACCTCAATGCATTTTAACATGGACAGCTCCTCATCTTCTGTCATAGGAACACTTGTCAAGATATCATTGTTCATTTCCTCAAATTATCTGCATCACGTATCCTTCTCCACAGTACATACGAACGCGAAATATCGATTTAGTGTCTCCCCAAATCCTGTGGTTCCACATGTTGGTAGCCTTGCTGAACTTTAAGAGGGCCTATTCTCTCCCAGTTACTCGTTTGACCTTAATGTTTGCAGAAACTATTTGGATCATTGCTTACCCTATTTTCCAAAATTATATTATGTAGCCATGTTTCCCTCCTTATTTCCGTCTTGAGTATTATCCTGCTGTCCTTGTATTCCTCAATGGATTCATTGGATCTTTGCTATCTGCACCTATCATATGCTTCTTTCTTTTTGTTGACCAGAGCCTCCATCCTTTTAGTCATCCAGCATTTTCTACAGCGACCAGCCTTACCCTTCTCATGAAAGAACGATACTGTCGCTAGACTCTTCAATCTAATTTGTGAAGGCCTCCTAATTTCATGCCAATAGCTTCTCTCAAGCAGTTTTTCAAAGTACCAGCCTAAAACTTACAAAGTTGTCCTGACTCAACATTTAACGTTTATGTCAGGACTAATTTCTCCATAAGTATTTTAAAACTAACATTTACTGCATAATAGACTAAAGAAGTAAAATGGCTTCCTCCTGTTCCTCTGTGACAGGGTCAAGGGGCTGATTGGCCTCTTTCTGTCCCACTGTAACAGACTCGAGAGTCTGAATTATCCTGATAAAACAGGCAAGAGATGCTGATGGTCTTCTCCTATCCTTCTGCAAATGGCACATGGGGACAGAATTGCTTCCTCCTGTTCCTTCGCAGCAGTTCAAATGCTTTGGATGATTCCTCGAGGCTTTGGAAGGATTTGTAAAAGGGCACTCAATAATAGGAGTGAAAGTACTAAAGGCAATGGACAGTAAGTCTTGTTACCCTATTTTACGGTCTCGAGAAAATGCCCGGCAAATACTTTGTGCAGGTAGTCTGTTATTTTATCTCTGTCATATACAATGCTGTAGTGTTCTGACAGTGCTCCTACATACAAGGAGGTAAGATTTATAATATTGAAAGTTTATGGTCAGCCAACCTCATCCATTCCATCATATCGAGGAAATGTTTCTTTTATTGTGATACGTAAAGTGATGGAAGGAAAGGGTTAATTTCACCTCCTCCTTTAGTGACTGTGATTAATGTCAATCTCCAAATAATGTAAGCATTCCAGTGGAGGGTTTCCATCTGTTAGTCATAAGTCGGCTCCATTCAATGTGTAAACCCATTGAATGAGCGGAAACATCACCAACAGTACTAACAGGGATCAGCAGCTCCACAGAGATGGGGTGGAGAGATTAGAATATGAGAACGTTAGACTAGGATGTTCCAACAATTGATCACAATCTGAGAACATTAGACGGAATGTTCCCACAATGGACAGAAGTTTATACTGGGATATTTGGCTACCTTCGACCTATTGTGATCGAA
The DNA here is from genome assembly GCF_047496795.1 of Chiloscyllium punctatum. Classification (NCBI taxonomy): domain Eukaryota; kingdom Metazoa; phylum Chordata; class Chondrichthyes; order Orectolobiformes; family Hemiscylliidae; genus Chiloscyllium; species Chiloscyllium punctatum. The sequence goes on from NC_092756.1 coordinate 14,466,421, forward strand.
GATAATCATCATGTGTGATCAAATATTATTCAATAAATTGATTATGCAGTCCGAGCTTTCTTTGGTGTCTCTCGTAAGTCTCATAGCTCAGTCATTTATTCTATAAATCATGTTTGACTGTAACACTGTTCTTTTCATTGACACTACCATTCTTGCTGCTCCAAATGTTCCTGCTGAGACTCTGAATTCAGATATTCACTTTACAAACCAAAACTAACTGCATCAGTGAACTTGATAATTCACTATCTCCTTCATTGCTTCAGGCAGTGTTACTCATGGGTCTCTATGTAGACCTACTCAATTTCAGCTGTGAACCATGTTTCATTGTATCACTGCCCTTGATATTTAAATATTGGGAGCAGAGAGCACTGTTTTCTATTCTAATTGCAAACTCAATTTCCTTCCTTTGACTCCATCCCATCCCCGATCAATATCTGAACCTGAAACAGACAAATGACAACAGTCGTGATCCCTTTGGCCCTGATTTGATCCCTGACACCATAACCTGCCCACTCCTAAATATAATTACTGACACCTGTGGGATATACTTCACTGGTTCATCCTATCTGCTGTTTGAACTATGCGCTGTGATGGACAGTCTTAATGAAGCCAATAATCTGTTGCGAAAACTCCCAGCTTCAAGCCTGCAGAAGCTGATCTGCGTCGATTACATACAGCTCTTATCTGAACTCTCAAAAAAATCCCCATCGTTCTGTCATTCCTTTGCGCACTGATCTATGTTGTTATTGGGTCCAGCAATGCCTTTACTTTAATACTCTCAAGCGTATCCTCACATCTGTTCATGAACTGTTTCTCAGTCCATCTCTGTCCATCATCCCAACCCCTGCCAGTTGTTCAGACTTAAATTGATTATCTTCATATATGTTCTCTCTCAGACAATGATTTTCACATCTATCATCGCCTCTATCATACACACACGCATGCACACACAAATAAACCCTGCTTTTTATTCATGAGAGGATTGGGAGCATATGCAAACTTGCTGCAGCAGTGCACCATTTCAAATGGCTGAAGTGTCTCCTCATGTTTCTTCATAACAGGCTGGAGAAACTGAGCAGTCTCCTCCGATATCCCTGAAATCGCATACTACAGCGAGACTTCGGAGAACTAGGAAGAAGGCTAAAAAGCAGGACGTCCAGTGGTTATCTTCAGTTTGCTTCCAGTTCCTCGGGCTAGTGTGGCCAGAAACCGGGAGATAATGGACTTGAACGTGTGGCTGGGGAACTGATGCAGGAAGCAAGGTTTCAAGTTCTTGGATCACTGGGGTATAGTTTATGGCAACCATAAAATCTACAAGAGAGACTGCTTGCACCTTAATAGATCAGGGATCAGCATTCTGGCAGGCAGGTTTTCTGCTGCAACACCGCTACATTTAAACTAAGTAGCGGGGGGGAGGGGACAAGCTGGATGTTTAAAAAAGAAATTGAAGGGGTAGTTAGAACAAGAGAAGTCAAGAAAGACAACTGTATCAAGGAGGCAGAACATTGGAAAAGGCATCATGCTGTAAAGTTGAGTTAAATAAGGGTTGAGGGGAAGGGTGAGAGCAGTAACAAATTAAAAATTCTATATATGAATGCACGAAGCATTAGACACAAGGTAGATGAGCTCGAGGCTCTTTTGGAAATTGGCAGATGCGATATTGTGGGGATGACTGAGACGTGGCATCATGGGGACAGGGCCTGGGAAATGAATATTCAAGGCTACACGTGCTATCGTAAGGACAGACTGACGGGCAGAGGGGGTGGGGTGGCCTTGTTGGTAAGGGATGATATTCAGTCCCTTGCGCGGGGGGACCGAGAGTCAGGGGATGTAGAGTCAGTATGGATAGAGCTTCGAAACACTAAGGGTAAAAAGACCCTCATGGGAGTCATCTACAGGCCCCCAAACAGTAGTCTGGATGTCGGATGTAAGTTGAATCAGGAGCTGAAATTGGCTTGTCGCAAAGATGTTACTACAGTTGTTATGGGGGATTTTAACATGCAGGTAGACTGGGAGAATCAGGATGGTATCGGGCCTCAAGAAAGAGACTTTGTGGAGTGCCTCAGAGATGGATTTTTAGAGCAGCTGGTGCTGGAGCCGACCAGGGATAAGGCGATTCTGGATCTGGTATTGTGTAACGAACCAGAATTGGTCAGTGACCACGAAGTGAAGGAGCCATTGGGAAGTAGTGACCATAATACAATAAGCTTCAATCTGCAATTTGAGAGGGAGTGGGTACAATCGGAAGTGACAATATTTCAGTTGAATAAAGGGAAATATGGAGCTATGAGGGAGCAACTGGCCAAAGTTCAATGGTGCAATACCTTAACAGGGAAGACCGTGGAGGAACAATGGCGGATATTTCTGTGTATAATGCAGAAGTTGCAGGATCAGTTCATTCCTAAAAGGAAGAAAGATCCCAGGAGGAGACATGGGCGGCCGTGGCTGACGAGGGAAGTAAAGAAACATATAAAGTTAAAAGAGAAAAAGTATAACTTAGCGAAGATAAGTGGGAAAACTGAGTACTGGGAAGCTTTTAAAGAACAACAGAGGATTAGTAAGAAGGAAATACGCAGAGAAAAGATGAGGTACGAAGGTAAACTGGCCAAGAATATAAAGGAGGATAGTAAAAGCTTTTTTAGGTATGTCCAAGGCAAAAAAATGGTTAGGACAAAAATTGGACTCGTGAAGACAGAAACAGGGGAATATATTACTGGGAACAAAGAAATGGCAGGGGAATTAAATGGGTACTTCAGATCTGTGTTCACTAGGGAAGACACAAGCAATCTCCCTGAGGTAACAGTGGCTGAAGGACCTGAACTTAAGGGAATTTATATTTGCCAGAATTTGGTGTTGGAGAGACTGCTAGGTCTGAAGGTTGATAAGTCCCCCGGACCTGATGGCCTGCATCCCAGGGGACTGAAGGAGGTGGCTCGGGAAATCGTGGATGCGCTGGTGATTATTTTCCAGAGTTCAATAGAATCGGGGTCGGTTCCTGAGGATTGGAGGGCGGCTAATGTTGTGCCACTTTTTAAGAAGGGTGGGCGGGAGAAAGCAGGAAATTATAGACCAGTTAGTCTGAACTCAGTGGTGGGAAAGATGCTGGAGTCTATTATAAAGGATGAAATTACGGCACATCTGGATAATAGTAACAGGATAGGACAGAGTCAGCATGGATTTATGAAGGGCAAATCATGCTTGACTAATCTTCCTGAGTTTTTTTAGGATGTAACTTGGAAGATGGACGAGGGAGATCCAGTGGATGTAGTGTACCTGGACTTTCAGAAAGCTTTTGATAAAGTCCCACACAAAAGGTTAGTGAGTAAAATTAGAGCACACGGTATTGGGGGCAAAGTAATAGATTGGATAGAGAATTGGTTGGCTAATAGGAAACAAAGGGTAGTGATTAACGGCTCCATTTCGGAATGGCAGGCAGTGACCAGTGGGGTACCGCAGGGATCCGTGCTGGGACCGCAGCTTTTTACAATATATGTAAATGATATAGAAGATGGTATCAGCAATAACATTAGCAAATTTGCTGATGATACAAAGCTGGGTGGTAGGGTGAAATGTGATGAGGATATTAGGAGATTACAGGGTGACCTGGACAAGTTAGGTGAGTGGGCAGATGCATGGCAGATGCAGTTTAATGTGGATAAATGTCTGGTTATCCACTTTGGTGGCAACAACAGGAAGGCAGATTACTACCTCAATGGTATCAAATTAGGTAAAGGGGCTGTTCAGAGAGATCTGGGTGTTCTTGTCCACCAATCAATGAAGGCTAGCATGCAGGTACAGCAGGTCGTGAAGAAGGCAAATAGCATGCTGGCCTTCATAACAAGAGGAATTGAGTATAGAAGCAAAGAGGTGCTTCGGCAGCTGTACAGGGCCCTGGTGAGACCACACCTGGAGTACTGTGAACAGGTCTGGTCTCCAAATTTGAGGAAAGACATTCTGGCTATTGAGGGAATGCAGCGTAGGTTCACGAGGTCAATTCCTGGAATGGCAGGATTGCCTTACACGGAAAGTCTGATGCGACTGGGCTTGTATACCCTTGAGGTTAGAAGACTGAGAGGGGATCTGATTGAAACGTATAGGATTATGAAAGGATTGGACACTCTGGCAGGAGGAAACATATTTCCGCTGATGGGGGAGTGCCGAACCAGAGGACACAACTTAAAAATACGGGGTAGACCATTTAGGACAGAGATGAGGAGAACCTACTTCACCCAGAGAGTGGTGGCTCTGTGGAATGCTCTGCCCCAGAGGGCAGTGGAGGCCCAGTCTCTGGATTCATTTAAGAAAGAATTGGATAGAGCTCTTAAAGATAGTGGAGTCAAGGGTTATGGAGATAAGGCTGGAACAGGATACTGATTGGGAATGATCAGCCATGATCATATTGAATGGTGGTGCAGGCTCGAAGGGCTGAAGGGCCTACTCCTGCATCTGTTGTCTATTGTCTATTGTCTATTGTCTATTGAGGGTGTGATTGGTCTTCTCCTGTTCCCATAGAACATAAATGTGGATGAATTACCCCCTCCTGTTCACATTGTTAAAAACTCAAACGGTTTCATGTCAGTCTGCTATTCTTGTGCAATTGACTCAATCGGCTGAATAGTCTTAACCTAGTGTGAAAATTTTCAGTAACTTAGTGGCCTCTTCCAGTTCTTGTGCTGCAGCATTTAGAAGGATGAATGGCCTCATCCTGTTGTTGTGTAAAACGATACGGTGCTGAATGGTCTATTGTGGGTTCTGTGGTGGAGTGTGGAGGTGCTGAATGGACTCTTCCTGAAACCGTATATCAGGATCCATACACGAAACATCCTCCTCCTACATCTGTTGTAGCAGTTTCGAATAATCTCCTTCTGCTGTTCCAGGATCGAGAAGTGAAACGGATTCCTGAATATGATGTGTAATTGCTTTCCATTGCTGAGTCCTAAAACAAGACCATTGTCATTCTTACAAACTATAAGAGGAATTTGGATCAAACTGCTCATCCCTCCCTCCTAGGTTAACGTGACGCTGTGGGTTAGTTTATTGAAGTTCCTCCTTAATAAACAGGTAGATCTGGTGTTAAAAATCTAGCAGCGTCTGCACCTTACATGAACCATTCCTTGTTAAACCACTCTCAAATGCCGTGTTGCTGTTCCATCAGGTTGTTGATCCAACTTCATGATGCAGAACGAGACGGTTATTTGTTGAACATGTGTCGTGGAAATTAAATCGACATTACTCAAATGTTAGCAAGATGAAAGCAAAAGCTTTACTGTAACCTCTTCAGGGGGCCCAATACACTTTGCAAGATGCTGCATGTAAGGGGCTCTCCAACTTGTGCATATTCTTTTTATACTACATTTCACTTATCAATATCACACGCTCAAGGACATGAACTGGGAACATTCAGCTCTTGGCATCATTACGTATGTTTTCACTGACTCCTGTTGAATCTAACTGTTTTGCAAGACTTGAAAGGCCAAGCTGTCTGCTTGCAAAATCGAGCAAAGTCTTACCAAAGTTTTGGGTTTATCGAAGTATTAGATTTCGCAAAGTATTCTCTTTCAGATTTCACAGCAAATGTTAATTTTGTTAATTTTCCATTACATCTCTCCCTGTAAAATGCTGGCACTTTACAGCAATGGCAAAAACAATAAAAAAAACCTACACAAAGCGAGCTAGCTCTACATCAAAATTGCTTAGGTAGCACTAGGCTTTTCCTCAGACACCACCAACCTGTAGCACAGCTATGAGTTGGCGTCATCACTTGCCCTTGTGTGCCCTGTACACAGTCCGTTTTCACACGTCATACTCCTCAACGTCACAGTATGGTGTGGTCCTCGCAATCGGATCCTCCTGTTGCGGGGTCACTGAATGTTTTACCATTTGGAATCCCACTGCACTCATAAGCAAACAGCGTAGCCAGGTACTCAAGCAGGGTCTTATACAAAGCATTATGAGTATTACCAGTCCTACAACTAGTAGAACATGTAGTAGAAAATACTCTCAATCATCCCCAGAAAATGTTGAGCCTTTCTGTGCAAATACACCTTTCTGTCCTGCCTTCCAACATATAGAAGACTGTGGTCGGAAACGTGTCAGCCTTGGGATTGCAGTTGGCCTTGATTTCGGGAGGTGGCACGAGGTTTGCCATAATTGTTCCCCTTATCGGGGCAGGGTAGTCACCACCGCGGAAGCAGACAGCTAACATTTCTCGCCAGGCTCTCTGTAATTCGTTCAGCAGTCCACGGTTGGGCAGTGTAGCCAGCAATGACTGGCGTCACATTTATGGCATTTATGTCTTGCAATTCCACTACAGAGTTCGCTGACGACTCCCTCTGGGTTCGGGCGTGACATTAATGCCCTCTGCCCTGTTTGGGGTTAAGTCCATGATTTGGTTTGGTTTGTTGTCATGACCCGGTGCTACTATCTGGAGGACTTTCTGCACTGCATCTCGGCGGGGTGTGGGGTGACTCAGCCACTATATTCACCTGCCTATAGATGTCAGAGAAGGGTCTATCTATTTCACCAGACTCCATCATCGCTCCTCTGAGTCTTGGATATTATCACCCGTGCCCTGGAACATCCTACCTTGATAGTAGAATACGTAGTTCGCGGATCAGGTGTCCCTATAACCGTGGTAGATACTTCTAAGTGCCAGTCACTGGCGCTACCAGAATCCCTGCATAAATATTCATTATCCAATTTATTGTCATCCTGGTTTGTAAACGGACATGGGTAGCATGTGAAGTTTCTTCCAGCACCGTCAGTTAAGATTACCATCTGCGGCTGTATCCCAGACGCTAGAACTCCCAGGGCGCTTGCTAACAAACTGGGGGATGCCCATATGTGTACGAGGCTTCTAATTACGACTTGCTCCGGTGCTCTCCGATGTCTCCTCAGGCCCAGTTACACCTTTGCAATTGCTGGTGTTTATCCACGTAGCTCTTTCGGAGTTCTATGTCGTGAGGAACAATTGAAACCGTACCAGCCATCCCTTCGCCTTCAGCTTCTCTTCCTGATGTCATTCAACACTATCCAGGCTCCAGGATCGAGATCGTGCAGCTTCCCTTCTGCTGGTTGGGTAGTGCTGCTTTCACTTGATTCCACATTTGAAACACAAGTGTAGAGAGTTTCATACACTAACACAACATTTCACCCTCACAGTCGTCTGTTATCTGTCTTACCGTTTGTCTAATTCCTGTATCGGGAGGCCTACCAAACAAAATCTCAAACGGAATAAAATTAGCTCTCCCTCTTCTCCTAGATCTCAAATACATTAACATAATTGGAAGTGCCTTTGTCCATGTCACCCCGAGTTCCTCACAGCCTTTTGTCAAATTATTTTTTAGGTTAGCATTTTCTTGTTCCTCTGCCCCACAGCTCGCTGGGTGATAGGCACAGTGTTGTTTCATCTTTATTCCCAAATAATCACTGATTTGCTGTGGGGCATTATTGACAAATGGTGTCCCATTCTCATTACTAAGCCTTTCAGGGTTGCCCCATCTCGGAATTATTAAAGTTAGCAAAACATTGGCTACTGCACTGGCATCATGTTTAGAAGCGGGGAACGCTTTCACCCATGTGGAAAACATATCATAATTTACCAGATACTACCCTTTCCCTTCGCTGAGTGTTAGCTCAATAATATCCATCTGTAAATGTTCGAAGAGTTTTTGTGTTTGGGGGTGTGATGCCTCACTCAGCTGCACTTCCCTCTACACATTATTAGTGGCACAGATAACACACCGTTCACAATATTTCTGTGAGTAATGATTAAATCACTTCGTGTACCATTGTGCCGAAATACTGTCCTGCACCCCCCTTTTGACACATGGTCCTTACCGTCTGTCAGTTTGACATAGAATGGAAGTAATGATCAAGGTAGGCGAGGTTTAACATTAGGGCCACTCCATCCCTCTTCCCTCACGCTGGGCTCTGCTTTAGTCCACTCCCGCTTTTCTTCCAGCGAGTCCCATGACTGTAACTCCCGCACGTCTGCTGTTGGGGTGCAATTTTTTGTCATAAGCATGTCAAACTGATCACTGCTGCACTGCCGTCCTTACAGCTGACCCTGCCCTTGCATTGCGTTGAGAAATAAAATCGTTATTTTTCGTGTGGGCTTCATATTTACACACATCGATTGATTTAGGCAATACGACCACTTCCACGAGGTCAGAAATCAGGTCACGGTGTATGACGGTATTTCTGGTGGCGGTCAAGAAGCCCCTGTGTTTCCATGGGATTCCAAAATTATGTACCACCCCGAATGTGTATCTGCAATCGGTGTAAACATTCACTGTCTTCCTTTAGCCAACTCACATGCCTCAGTCAAGACAATTAGCACTGCTGCTAGAGTTGACAGATGAGAAGGTAGTAATCCCGCTTTGACTACCTCGTCGGTGGTTACTACAGCATAGCGAATACAATTCTGGCTTGTCTCCTTACTCCCGAATGATGACTAATCCACAAAAACCTCCATATGTGGATTCTGAAGTGGTGAATCCTGCAAATGTGGTCTCGGGCGGAAACTTCATTAGTCACAGCGACACAAGCATATGGATCTCCGCCTCCTTATGTGGGGAGAAGGCTAGCAGGGCTAAGGCCGTTACACCTCTTTATTGTCATGTTATGGAATCTCCAATAACACAGTATTGTATCCGAGCCAATGTGCTACCGACATGTGTGCTGTCTTTCGCTCGGAAAGCAGTAAGGATACTGCATGTGGGACCAGAAGAGTTAATTCACCAGAACCGACTCTGTCCCTGGATGCTACAAGAGCCTTTTCAGCTGCAGTCATAGCTCGCAGGTATTTAGGCAATCCTGCTGCTACAGGGCCCAGCTTAGCCGAAAAATAAGCTGCCAGCCTCAATTTTCCCCCATGATCGCCCAACAGCACAGATGCCATGCAGCCACATTTCTCATCTGCAGTTTTTACAAAAGGCTTGTTTGGATTCGGAATCATCAGTGTAGGTGTAGTTTGGAGCGCCTTTTTAATTCAACAAATGTACTCTCGGTTTCTGGGGTCCATTGCAACGGACTCAGGCTCTGAAAAATTTTCTCATCGGCTATGTCACTTAGGGGCGCCTCAGGGGGTGCGGAATGTGGAATAAACATTCTACTGTAGGACCACATGCCCAAAAAGGACAGCACTTGTTTCTTCGTGTGAGACTTTGGAATTTGCTGGATTGCTTGAACTCTATCTTGATCAATGGCATTCTCTTGTTCAGATATTATGTGACCTAAGAACTTCATCTGTTTTGCACAAATTGTAGCATTGTGAGACCAGCTTTCTGCACTAACCTCGCTAGATGGCAGAACAATACAAGTGTATCCTTTTCACATGATTCCTCTGTCAGTGCTGCTATTGTACTGCAGAACTTATCTCTCTTTGGCTTACTCACTAGTCATAGACATACATCAGGGATCGTGGGTCGTATTTTACAGCCTGCACGGGTAGATATTCCCTTTGAATTACGTGCAAACACTTGGGGTACTGAGGAAATCCAAGCCAGACTCACTATGAGATCCTGAACCATCAAATGTGAAGGACAGAATTCAGATTATTAAAAAAATGAGCGTTGGAATACTTCCCCAGTACTCGGTTCACAAATTTGGGGTGACGAAAATCTCTCTCATATCACGATATCTGATGAACCCATTGTGTTCAGGGGCCTTCCACTCATCTTTATTTCCATCGTTTGTCTGATCTGGCTTAATTTAAGGACTGAATATGTTGCTCCTGTAAGTACCAAAAAGGTAACTGGTGTGCCTTCCACATAAACCATGGAGGTAGGCATCGATTTATACGCAACATAGTAATATTGAATATATAGTCCGCACTTCACAATCTCAGTGCCTGTACGTTTAGCAGAAGAGATTAACATAAGGGAACCTTCGTTGCCAAGCAAAAGGGAAAGAAGCTTACCTGTACCTTGTGGGCAGCCCACCTTCACGTCAGCGTTCCCCTGTCAGTCACCCTGCTGTTCAGTCTCCAGAGCCGATTGCGATTGTCTTGACGGACTCTGTCTCGCCAGTGGTCCATTGCTCCGCAAACAAAGTACCTGCCAGATCTACCTCTGCCAGAGCCTCTTCCATGACCGCTTCGTCTTCCTCTTCCACGACCTCCACATCTGTCTCTGTCCTTGTAGCACCTCTCTCCAACGGCTGACCATTCGCATCATAGTAAGCTGACGTTTATGTGCTTGCTGTTCCATCTTTCGTTTCTGCTTATCCTTCGCTTGGGCCAGCATGTTTTTCAGCACATATCGCATATTGTTCTATCAAATTCAGCTTTGTAGTGTCCCGATAATACATGTTTCTTTTACATTTTTGACTGTTTCGTCTTTGATTCCATTGATGACGAAGTTCCTCAGCTGTGCTTCATACGGTGTAATTTCTGCTGACGTCATGTCCTCGGGTGGTCTCCGTCCACCATGGGCGTTATGGACTTCATTGAGGCGCATAGGACACTGGGAGACTGTCTCACCTTCTTGTTGTTTACACATTGCAAATTTGGTCGGGTCCATTCGCACTGGGAATGCCTCCCTACAGGCGGTTGCCAGCGTGGAGCAAAAGCATTTAAGAACATAGAAGAATACAGCGTAGTACGGGCCCTTTGGCCCTCGATGTTGCACCGATCCAAGCCCACCTAACCCACACTAGCCCACTATCCTCCATACGTCTATCCAATGCCCGTTTAAATGCCAATGAAGAGGAAAGAGTCCACCAATGCTACTGGCAGGGCATTCCATGAATTCACGACTCGCTGAGTAAAGAATCTACCCCTAACATCTGTACTATACCTATCACCCCTTTATTTAAAGCTATGCCCCCTTGTAATAGCTGACTCCATACGTGCAAAAAGGTTCTCATGGTCAACCGTATATAAACCCCTAATCATCTTGTACACCACTATCAAGTCACCCCTAAACCTTCTTTTCTCCAATGAAAACAGCCCCAAGTGCTTCAGCCTTTCCTCATACGATCTTCCTACCATACCAGGCAACATCCTGGTAAACCTCCTCTGCACCCGTTCCAGTGCCTCCACATCCTTCCTATAGTATGGCGACCAAAACTGCACACAATACTCCAGATGCGGACGCACCAGAGTCTTATACAACTGCAACATGACCTCAGGACTACAGAACTCAATTCCTCTACCAATAAAAGCCAGTACGCCATATGCCTTCTTCACCACACTAATTACCTGGGTGGCAACTTTCAAAGATCTGTGTGCATGGACACCAAAATCCCTCTGCTTATTCACACTACCAAGTATCCGACCATTAGCCCCGTACCCCATCTTTTTGTTACTCTTACCAAAGTGAATCACCTCACACTTCGCTACATTGAACTCCATTTGCCACCTTTCTGCCCAGCTCTGCAGCTTATCTATATCCCGCTGTCACCTGACACATCCTTCCTCACTGTCAACAACTCCACCAACTTTCGTATCATCCGCAAACTTGCTCACTCATCCTTCTAGCCCCTCCTCCAGGTCATTTATAAAAATGACAAACAGCAATGGTCCCAAAACAGATCCTTGCGGAACACCGCTAGGAACATCATTCCAAGATGAACCTTTACCATCAACTACTACCCTCTGTCTTCATCCAGCCAGCCAATTCCTAATCCAAACCTCCAACTCACCCTCAATGCCATACCTCCATTATTTTTTAAGTCTCTGTTCTCTTACGCTTGCAGGTTGGTTGATTTGGCATGGACGTTTACAGCTGACAATTTATACTTGATTTTGGTGACATCGGCACGATTGTTTTTCCCAGGAGACGTCTCATCTCATGTGACCTGGGACGGAACTCGACACAGAACTTTTGTTACTTTCTCAGCGAACTTAATACCTCCAACCTCGAGTAGGTCAGGCAACTGCCCATATGCAGTTTCCAAATCCTTTATGGTCCATGATCGGTGGACCAGCACTGGGCGCCCTTCTGGACCTGCAACCTCAGCCATTGGTGTTTTCAGAACGACCTGCTAAGATGATCGTATGTCGGTACTCTCGCCGTCTGACTTATCGTCCTTCATGGACTGATTGTGAGCAGGCCCTGGATGTCTTTCAGTCTTGGAGTGGCTATCCTCATTTTAGGCTTCTTACTTCAATTGGTTGCAGGTACGATAGGCTATTGGTGATCCAGCACACCCTAAGACGGCGGCTGCTGGCTTGGAACCTTCGGCAGGTGGATCTCATAGGGGGGCTGTAGGACTGGACGGCAGTCATCGTGGTCAGGACCTGGAACAGACTTAAGACACTCTACAGTTTCATCAGGTTGTTTTCCAAGCACGTCTGCATGTGTGCTAGTGTTTATACGCGAATCTGATCTATCTTTTACTTGGTATTTACTTTCCCTGATATTAGCCTCAGCCTTCCACATTTTCTAAGCACTCCAATTCATAGGTTTTATTCTTACCTTCCGTTTCTCCTTCTCTCTCACCTCCAACTGTGACTTCAAAATTTCCAACTGCCTTCAACTAAAACTGCCACCCTCCGAAATACCACGTTCCTTAATCCACAATTCTAACTATTTTACAGACTCTGGGCTGTAATTATTTAACAAGAACTGTACTTTTGCTTGACCATTCCAAGTCCCCTCTGGACCCTCTTTTCGTTTGCTCTTGCTGGAGCCCATTTCAACTTTACTGGAAAAGTGCTCAGCTGTCTCTCTCTCTCTCTTTCTTTGTGCTGTTATCTTTTCCTTTTTGACTTGTGTTTACCTCTGGAGGTGCGTCCTCACATTGGGCGCGTCCACCCCAATGCCTTGGATTTCGCAAACGAAGAAACCACATGTCCGGTACGTCTTTGGCGAGTCTAACTCAGAAAGTGGTGGTTCCAAGTCTCAAACTACCCTTAAACTTGCTTTCTATAAAGCACCGTCGAGACAGCAATCCCTTATCTTGAGGTTTACTCGAATACTGTGCAAAGGTTCACTGGACCCTCTTCCAGCTTTATTTATTCTCTTAGAATGATTCTCCATGTAGGATTACTCAAGCTACGACTCTTACCCCGGCCCTATTCGATTGAAACCCCGGCGATGGGACGATCCACAGATTCCCAGTCCACTCACGCAAAGGGGCCAATTCAGCGCTCGAGAGGAAGTGAAAGTCCTTCAACGCGCGGGCGCCTACACCTCCTGGGAATAGTTGGATTCTTACCCAGTCGTGTGGTCCCGGACGAGCCCCCAAGTTTACAGTCGTGGAAATTAAATCGTCTCGAATCAAATGCTAGCAAGAGCAAAGAGAAAGCTTTGTTGTAACTTCTGCAGGGGGCTCAATACACTTGGGATTTGCCGAATGTGAGGGGCTGCACAACTTTCACATATTCTTTTTGTACCACATTTCGTTCATCCTTCTCGAGGACAGGAACTGGGAACATTCGGCTGTTGATATGAAGTTTATGTTTTCCCTGACTATTGCTGATTCTGACAGTTTTGCAAGACTTGTAAGGGCAAGCTTTCTGCCTGCAGAATCCAGCAAAATTTGGCTGTCTACTTAAAATTTCAGCAAAGTGTTGATTTAGCAAAGTAATCTCTTTCGGATTACACAGTAAATGTTAATTTTGTTAATTATCTATTGTACGTGCTTCCTGTGTTTGAAGGTAATAGCGCTCCCACTCGTATAAGCTTGGCTTGTCCCCCCATCAGACGATGTTGTGTTTGGTTGAGGTAATTGTGCACTTCCGTATGCAGCCAGAAATGTATTAATGTCCTCAGGAGATCGATTCAAATTCTGTTCATGGGTTCAGTTTTGCGTGGTGGTGTGGCCGAGCAAGGTAAGGCGCTGTTGATAAACTTTACTGTGAATGTCGCTGTGGGCTTGAATCCCAACGCTGCCATTTGTGCTAATTGCGTGTTATGCTGAATCTTCGTGTGAAATTTTAAGTAGACAGCCAAATTTTGCTGGATTCTGCAGGCAGAAAGCTTGCCCTTACAAGTCTTGCAAAACTGTCAGAATCAGCAATAGTCAGGGAAAACATAAACTTCATATCAACAGCCGAATGTTCCCAGTTCCTGTCCTCGAGAAGGATGAACGAAATGTGGTACAAAAAGAATATGTGAAAGTTGAACACGACAAAAATGTAATCTGCTCCTTGCAAAGTGATCTATGATGAGGGACAACGCAGAGCCTTCAGGAAGTTAGCGGCCACACTGTTATTCTGTAAAGTGGTAGTTGTTACATTCACCTCACGTGGGAAATGTCCCTAGATAGAAACTTGTCTGTGCTGCTCCTTTATTATGTAGGCAAGCTCTAAAACCGACGCAATGTAGCTCAGTTGTTAGCACTGCTGCCTCTCAGCGCTAAAGACCCGCGTTCAATTCCCGCCTCAGTGACCTCTCTGTGCGGGGTTTGAACATTCTCCCTGTGTCTGTCAAGATTTCCATTGATATTCCAGTTTTGACGCATAGTCCCAAAATTTGAAGAATAAGTGGATTTGCTGTGCTAAATTACCCAGGACGTCGGGGAATGTGCAGGCTAGATGGACTAATCATGGAAAGTGCAGGGTTACAGGGAATATTTGAACGAGAGCAGTGTTTCGGATTACGATGTGATGGTCTCCTGAGGTTCAATGTGGGATTTATGGGTCAAATGGCCAGCTTCCACACTGTAGAGATTCTATGATTAAAATCTTTACAGCGGAAATAAGGTAAGGGAAGAATGTCTTGGTTAATTCAAATATCCTTTCTTCAGTGTTGATGCTACTGTACACGCTACTCCAGGTGTGATCGCACTAAGATACTGTACAGCAGCGGCAACATTTTACCTGCCTGCTGTAAGGTTCCCACCAAGGTTAGAGCGGTCTCAGTTGTTTGGGGGAATGCACAGCATTGTTGAAATATTTTGCTCTTCTCTACTTCACGAGCATAACGGGAGAATTGGCGAAAATGTCAGAATGACACTTGTGAAGAACGTGTAGGATGCGGCGAGATGATGTCAATTTTCAAATATGCCTTGGCCAAACATTTCGCCTGAATCAGCTATTAATTTTCCTCGATCCCATGTCGCTCAGATTCCACAGAATCTGCTAAAGTGGAGCTTAGAAACAGCTAGGATAATCAAATATTGATGGGAGGTATTTGTCATTGTCAATGCTGTGACAAAAATGCTGCGTATGTTACAAAATAGGAAAATAGAAATGCAAGATTTTGGGTACAGCAGTAATTATGGAGACATGAGAATCGCATCTTAACAATGTGAATCAAAGTTAATGTTAATGCTGGGAAAATGGGTTTCATGAGTGTCTATGAGCTGCTTTCCTTGAACAATATGTTGAACAGTGAACTCGAGATCAGGCTGTTTAGAAGTTGCTGTGTGATCAGAAGAACTATTTGAAAACCATGCGGAAAAGGAGCGTTTGGAAATAACCATCTTAATATATTGAATTTTAAATGACGTTTGAATACAAACTTTTTTAAAATTAAAATGCGTGTATCTGACTGGAGTCATGAATGCATGAGCAGCAATGTGGCAATTTTAAAAGTACGTCATAAAGATAGGCTCTTTCTGTTGATTAGATTCCCTACAGTGTGGAAACAGGCTCTTTCTGTTGATTAGATTTCCTACAGTGTGGAAACAGGCTCTTCGGCCCAACATGTCCACACCAACCCACCCAGCCCCATTCCTCTACACCTAACACTATGGACAATTTAGAATGACCAATTCACTTAACCTTCACACATTTAGACTGTGGGAAGAAACCGGAGCACTTGAGGAAACTCACGCAGACACAGGATGAATATGCAGTCTCCACACAAGCAGTTGCCCGAGGCAGGAATTGTACCCGGGACCCTGGTGCTGTGAGGCAGCAGTGCTAACCACTGAGCTACCGTGCTGCCTTTCATTTAGCGAAACACTATAAGTTGCACAGTATACATATATCCTACAAGGTGCATATAGCAAAATGGTGCGTTGACTCAAACATGATTAACAGACAAAGTTAAAAATTGTATTTTATCAAGGAAAGTCGATCAGAAAAATGGAAGACAATATGGATTCATTGGAACGAAGGAGGACCAAGAAATTGATAAGGGCATTAAAAAGACATCAAGAATGCAAACTAAAAAAGAAACATGATGACTGATGCAAAGCTTCTGACAATATTTGAAAGGAAATTTTAAATCCACGTGCAATGTTAAGCAGTGGGGAACAAACGTGGACAGGATAATTTATTGCTGATAAAATGGAAATTGCAGGGACACTAACTCGTTATATTGTGTGTGTCTTCGTGGAGGAATACATAACATCTCCCAGAATACAAAGTGACCATGAGACTTGTGTAACTAAAGACTAAAATCATTCATATTAGTATCGAGGCGTGTTTGAAAACATAGCCAGGTTAGTGATTGATAAGTCTGACAGAACAAATGTACTTCTTACAGAAATTTCAGAGAGAGAGGCAATGCACAGATTGATTGCTTTAGGTAACACATTACTTCTCCTGTGCAATGTGGAAGATTATAAATGTATTCCACGATCCAAAGAGGACAAGTGGGGAAGTATAGACCAAGTAACTTGTCATGCACAGGAGGGAATCTGTTTTAATCTGTTATAACAAATGTGGTATTGGTCATTTAGAAAGTAATAGCAAACTTCAAGAGAATGCATATACAAAAGGGAAGTTATAATTTTCAGACATTTTTTCTTGAAGATATCGCTTGTAGATATAAACAATGGAGAACCAACAGATATGATATAATTGTATATTCAGGATGATTTTTTTTTTTAAAAATGCCACAGCAGACTTTTAGACAGAAACTGAAGAAAAGGGTATTGGAGAAACATGTGGAAACATGAAGATAGATTTTCGGTTTACCTTTATTTTATGGGAATCAGAATGTAGATAACGAACAGTCATCCAGACTGGAGGCTTTAGTTTGCTCTCTCTCCATTGTTGCTGTCTGAACAGCTGTGGTCTTCAGCATTTTTTGTTTTCAGTACTGATTCGAGCATGAACAGTAATTTACTTTTATTAAAGGTAAATGTGACTTCCCTCGCTTAAGCCGAGTGTTGCTGAGACTGTGCCTTTAATACTGTGTAAAGTTTCGGTGTCCTAATCTAGGGAGGAACACACTGGCAACATATTCTGAAAGGACATTCTCCAGATTAATCCCACAGATGGCAAGATTGTCTGGTGAGGGAACTCGGCCTGTGTTACCTAGATGTTTCAACGGTTGAAAAGCAATCTTACTGAAAACGAGAAACTTCACACAGAAAGTGCTGAATAAAACAGGGACTTGGAGAAGTGGTAGCAGGCAAGATTGGGGAGAGTCCTAAGATTTTCCACAAGGACATCAAGCAGAATAATATTACAAGCGAACAGTTAGAACCCATTAGAAACCATCTGTGCCTGAAGGAGGAGGCATGGACAGAATTCGTGAAGATGGAGTGGGAAGCTATTTAGCAAAGTGATGTAAGATGTGATGCTCGATTGATGGTTTTAGCTGGTCTAAAAATTGGATAAAAATGGTCCGGATGCATTTTATCCCAGGCTGCTGTTGGAGATAAGGAAGAAAAGATCTGACCAATTTTTTTATGTATATATAGAATCTGGTGACAGGAGAGAGAAGCTAGAGGATGGATGCGGTTACACTGTACTGGAAGGGTGGTGCAGAAAGACCAGGGCACTATCGATCAGTGAGTATCAGATCACTTTCAGGGAAGCTATTGGAGAATACAAAGAAGGATAAAATGGATCTCCATTTGAGAGGCAATGTTCCATCAAGGACAGTCACCATGGCTTTATAAGAGGGAAGTCATGCCTAATGATTTTTATTGGAATTTTTCAAGGAGTTCTTTTAAATGGGGGGGTGGGGGTTTCTCACCAAATCCTTTGTCAAAACCCCGCATGGGAAACTGATACATTTATTATCATCTTATGTTATCAAGGATAACTTAGCGAGTTATATCCAAAACTATCTCAGTGGAAGGAGAAGGAGGGTGGTGGCAGAAGGCTGTTTGTGTGACTGGAGACGTGTAACACAAGGATCAGTGCTGTGTCACTTCCTATTTGGGGCACTCTAAAATAATGGAGATATGGATGTTGAGGGTGGGGACGGAATGTGGTTAATAAGTGTTTGTTTGAAGGTGAGGAGGAAGGTCTTATGTAACAGGAACATGTAGATGGAATGGCCAGATCAATGACAGATGCAATGTAACACTGATAAATATGGGGTGATGCACCTCAGAAGTAAAAACGCAGAGAGGGGAGTACTCAATGAACGGCAGCAAACCACGAAGTCCAGACGAGGCTTCTGCACTGATCCCTGAGTGTGAGAACACTTTTTTGGGGGTGGGCGTATCGTGGTGTGTGACAGGAATTGGGCCTTGGGTCCTAGGTATTCCCAATATACCTCAAACATAGGGTTGTCGGACCCAAGTACAATATTTCCAAGGCTGCTGACAGCACTAAACGGTGTCTGACTGTGAGTGTTTAAGGAGGATATCAAAATGCTTCAAGGTGACTGAGACAAGTGGAGTGAATGGACAAGTACATGGCACATGAAGACCAATATGTGTAAATGTGATGTTGTGTACTTTGGTGGAAACAACAGGACAGTAGCCTGTCATTTGAAAAGGGATAGGTTAAAAATATTATTTTTAAGGGACTTATGCAGATTTTCTTGTTTTAATCTGCACAGACCTTCGACGTTCATGCACAGTTGTGAGTTCTGGTGCCAGAGATCAGTGCTGGGAATGGCATTGACACAGTGACAAGTGTTCATATACCCACTAAATGGTGAGCTGTAATATTGGAAATAATCTGGATCTTCTTGTACACTCGTCACATTTAGGTAGATAAATGGTGTATTGACCGTCATTTCAAGGGAATTTGAAAACAGGAGTAAGGGTGTCTTACTGCAGCTGCAATTTGGTGAGACCCCTTGTCTAACATTGTGCAACATTATGTGCAGTTTTGATTTCTGTCCCTAATAAAGAACAAAACTAACCTTCAGGGAGTGCAGTGAAGGATTTCTGGGAAATCAGGCGTGTTGTGGGAACATACATTGTGTGAACTGAGCCTGTATTCCAAGGGGTTTAGGAAAATGAATGGAGATCTGAGTAAATAATATGGACCTGTGACGGTGAGACAGATTCGAAACAAGGATGATACTTCCCCTGGCTGGGACGTCTGAAACAAGAGGCCACATTTTGGGGTACAGCCAGGGCACTCTGCATTGAGACGAGAATAAATATCTGCACCCAGAGACTGTTGAACTTGGAGAATTCTGTCCCACTCAAGCCTGTGAGATCAAACGCACTGAAATATGCATAGATGCTAAATAGGAAGAGATAGCGCAGGACCATGGTTTGAAGATAAAGGATCTGACATCATTACATTGAATGGGTGTACAAAACGATGGATCGAAGAGACTTTTGAAGTTAATATTTAATATTTTTCCAATGGTTGAATACATTGAGGGACGCATACATTTTGGAGGAGAAGTGCATGAGGGAGATGTTCAAGAACTGGAATGGGGGATGCTTAATGTGTTGAATGGTTTCTCGTTTCCCAATGTTTCTGTGCAGTCTATGGGAAAGCTCTGTAATGTTTGTCACAAGCTGTCAGATGTTAGGAAGGAGGCCTCGACAGAGTCGGTAGGACTGTACTTCCCCTTCCTTTTTCCGATACGGAGGGAAAAGATCGATGATGTATCCGGGCTTAAAAACCAAAAACTACAAAAGTACAAAACTCGATGACGGAACAGCTCTCCAACAGCACGTGCTTCCAATTAAAACTGTTGGACTATAAGCTGGTGTTGTGTGATTTTTAACTTTGTACGCCGCAGTCCAACACCGGTATCTCCAAATCATGAATTCCATCGGGGTCTATCCCTTCGACCTCGGAGCAATTTGATACAATGGATCGCCTTGCTTGGCCGTTTTTGTGCAGCTCGACAGCTGTCAAGAAGAACTTCCACGATTTTCACTGTCGTGATGAGTCTGAGGGTGTGGTACATGTTCTTATTGAAATTATTCGCCTCTTGGAGAATAGGACATAGTTGAGGAATTTTCCACATTGCCAGGGAGAAAATAGAGTTGGAGCTGGAATGAAACATCTTCCCAGTGACACGGCTTGTTGTGCAGCACAAGTCTTCAGTCCTATTGCAGGAATGATGTCAGGGCCCATTGACTTTGTCAGGTTACTGTCTTCTGTCGTTTATTTACGTCACGTGCAGAAAATCGAATTGATTTAAGACTGCCATTTCTGATGCTGTGGGGGTTAGGTAGATCAATGATTCAACGCTTCTGGCTGATGATGCTGCAGATACTACATCCTTGTATTTTACACTGAACTACAGGGCTGGTCCATTATTTTGGATGGGGATATTTGTGAGCCATCTCCTCCAGTGAGTTGTCTAACCGTCCATCACCTCTTATGACTGAATGTGGCCAGACTGTTGGACTGTTGGTCTTGGGGTAATTTCGCCCATTCTGTCAGGTGTTAGTCCAACTGTTTGGAATGCAAGTATAGTATGCGGTAGTTTTTATGGTTGCCATCAGTTTAGGTACACATGGTTCTGTCTGGAATGTTCACCCACACTTATCACCGAACCATAGATCGGCTCGGTAGTAATGGCAGACTGAGGGATTATCCCCAGAAGAAAAAGTTGCAGATTGTGGTTGAACATAATTATGCTTCTGCTGCTGCTGAGGTCTGTAGCACCACATCAGCATCAGGAATTCTCTCTACCATGTTTCCTAAACTGAACTAGTTCTATGTTTCTGCTTTAACTCCTCTAACTCTTTCCTGTTCATGTACCCATCCAATTGTCTTTTAAATGTTGTAATTGTACTCAGCAATACCAGTTCCTCTGATAGCTGCCTACATATACATACAACCCTCTGTGAGAAACAACTGCCCCTTAGATGCCTTTTAAATATCTTCCCTCTCACCTTAAACCTATCCTCTCTGGTTTCAGACACACTTACTGTGGGGAAAAGGCCTTGGCCGTGCATCCTATCTGTGCCCCTTTTGATTTTCTAAACCTCTGTCGGGTAACCTCACATCCTACGGAAAGGGAACAAAATCACAGACTTGTCATATATCTCAAAACCTCCCATCCCCACGACGTCATTTAAAATATTTTGTCTCCTTTCCACTTTATAACATCCTTCCTATAGATGGGCAACAAGAATTGTTCTCAGTACGCCAAATGTGTCCTTACCATTCTCTTGCATAGTCATAACATGATGTCCTAATTCCTGTACTCAATGGTGTGTGAGTTGAAGGTAAGCGTGTATAATACCCTCTTCCCTACCCGGTCGACCTGCGATTTCACTTTCAAAGAACTATGTGCCTGCAACCTGAGTTTCTCTGTTGGAAAACACTGCCCAGGGCCCAACCGTTAACTGTATAAATCCTGCACTGGTTTGTCGAAAAAAATGCAACATTGTTGTGGTTCTATTCGCCGAGCTGGAAATTTGTGTTGCAGACGTTTCTTCCCCTGTCGCGGGGCTTCCTCAGTGATTGGGAGCCTCCTGTGATGCGCTTTTGTGTTGTTTCCCCGGCACTTATAGTGATTTGTCCCTGTCGCTTCCGGTTGTCAATTCTAGCTGTCCGCTGCACTGGCCGGAATATTGGGTCCAGGTCGATGTGTTTGTTGATAGAATCTGTGGATGAGTGTCATGCCTCTAGGAATTCCGTGGCGGTTCTCCAACAATCCCATCCAAATCATTTACAAAAACAATGAAATGAAGCATTCTGCTCCTTGTGACCACACCGCTGGTCACCCGCAAGCAGTAGAAACAACAAATCTCTCCCAGCACCTTCTGCCTCCGACTGTTAAGACATTGCTGTATCACATTGCCCAGCTCTCCAAATGTTGGGGCTTGCTAAGGTCCACGTAGACAATGCATGCATATTGCCATTCATCTATCTTCTTGGTCACCTATGTAAACTATTTTTGAGACCAGTTCTCCCACACAAAAAGCCATGCTGACTATCTCTAATCAGTCCTTGTTTTTCTCAATGCATGTAAATCCTGTCTCCCAGAAGCTCCTATAAACATTCAGCCTCATTTGACGGCAGAGTCACTGGTCTGTATTTCCTGGCAGCCTTTTTAAAAATGATGTTGCCACATTAGCTGCCTTCAAATCCTTCAGCACCTCACCCGTGTCTGTCAATGATACAAATAAAAAATTGAAAGGACTGCAGAGTCTGTAAATCAGTAAGAAGGACAGAAGGTTATGCGAAAGTTCAACAAGTCTGGCAACATCTGTGCAGAGAAATCGGAATTAATGAGCCAGTAACCCTTCACCAGAATTCTAAGGAATGATACAAACATCTCAGCCCGTGCTAGCACAGTTCCTTCCCCAGCTTCCTGCAGTGATTCCGGGATACATTTGAACATGTCACGGGTTTTTAACCTATGGTTATGCATTTTAAGCCCGTCAGCTCTTCTGCTCCTGTAATGTGGTCTCGTTTCAAAGATCACTTATTTTTTATTTTCCTGATTTTCCTCACTTCCTCGAGAGTAAATACTGACGTGAAGCCTTTGTGTGGGACCTCACCCTTTGAGCAGAAACAGGCGATAAGGCAGCGGAGTGGGAGAGGTCGAGTCCTTATGTAGAGTGTGAACTCAGCATGGCCAAACGCTTATGTACTCAGTTGTTGAACAATGAACTGATTTTCTGTGTTTTTCCACTACTTTAGGAATGGCCGTAATGTTTTACATTTAATTTTGTGTTGTTTATTTTTCTGATTTCTGCCAAGATTTTGTATCTTGGAGGTGGGTGGGGGTGGGGGGAGAGCATGGCGGAGCAGGGATGGGAAGCTTTGTATCTAAGATTGTGTTACGTGTGGCGACTTGTACACTTTTCACTGTCCTCACGTGAGTACATGTGACAATAGACCTAATAAACCTCTTTCATCTCCTCTCCTGTGGAACCATACATTAGATGGATGATTGATTTTATGGGGCCCTCATATCTGTCCAGTTCCTCTTTTGTCGAATCTCTTTCAAATCTCCTCAACCTCGTGAGCCAAAGCTACCTCATGCACTCATTTTGCCATCCTGATTTCCCTGGTAAGTGTTCTCCTACACTCCGTACGTTCAAGGGATTCCTTTGATAGCACTTGCCTGTACCTGACGTACGCCTTGTTTTTTCCTTGTCCAAAGCCTCAATATCCCCTGAATTGTCCTGTGTCCTTCTCCTGTTAGCATTGCCCTTCCCACTGACGGGAACATGTAATTCCTGAAGTCTCACTATCTCGCTTTTGAATGACTCCCACTTCGCTGACATCCTTTCACCTTCAACAACTTCCCCCAATTATCTTTTGAAAGTTTATGCCCAATTCTATCACGATTAGTCTTGCACCAAATTGTAACGTAAACTTGGGGAGCAGGTATATCCGCTTTCAGGACTATTATCAAACTAATAGAATAATGTTTACGGGTCACAAAATGCCCTCATTCTCACATAAAAGTCACTTGTCCTTCGTTATTTCCCAGGAGGAAAGAAAGGTGAGGCCATGTTCAGATCAGCCACGGAATGTCAAGACAGACATGAAGGGCTGAATATCTCCAATGGTCTGTGCGAATGTTCTTTGAGAGTAAATCTATTGAAATGGGAATCAAAATGTTCCCCCTCACTTTCTCACTGTCTGTCCCGCCCTCTTGTGTTTAAAGTAAAGTAATAAAATTCTCTCCGGACGCTCCAGGTCACTGCCCAAGCAGCAGGTTTGTTTGGAAGGAGCATCAAAGACAGTGACTCTCTCACATTTGAATTGAATTGGCTTCATTTTCACGTGCAGTTTAATGATTGCAGTGGAAAGTTTGCAATTACTTCACTTACGCGTCATCATAGGTACAAGAAATCTCGGTGTAGATTCTAAAGTATTTGGTACAAATCATATCTCTCACAGAATTTTCCAACATCTTACTCACAACTGATATAAGGCGCACTGCCCTTTAGTTACCAGGGTTGTCCCGATAACCCTTCTTAAGCAAGAGAACAACTTTTGATATCCTCCAGTCTTATGGCACTACTCCTGTCGACAATGATGACATATATTTTCAAGTTGAAGACTCTGTAATCGCCTCCCTGGCTTTCCAGAGAACCCGAGAATAAATCCCGCTGGCCCAGGGTTAATATCTATTTTCAGATCTTCCAAAATTGCGAAACCCACCCCTTTGTGAATATCATTCCCATATAATCTTGTAGCCTGTATCTCTGTATTCTGAATAACATTGCCATTTTCCAAAGAGAATACTGATGAAAAGTACGAACGAAGTGCTTCCCCATGTCCTCAGATTCAACTAACACTTCCCACTACTATCTTTCTTTGGACCAAATATTACTAGCGACATCATACAATATCTCGTCTCGAGACTGTAGATCACACCAGGTTCAGTCGTCAGACCGCACCAGTCTAAGTCTCCAGACCGCACCGTGCCCAGTCTCAAGGCCGCACAGGGCCCAGGCTCCAGACTATACCATGGCCAGTGTCCAAAGCACACCGGTCCAAGTGTCCAGACCGCAGCAGGTCCAGTCTCCAGGCCGCAGCAGACCCAGTCTCTGGGACACACTGGGCCAGGCTGCAGAACATTCCAGGCACAGTCTCCAAACTGCATCGGGCCTATTGTCCATGCCCATGCCAAGTCGCCAGGTCACACTTAGCCCAGTCTTCAGACCGCACGGGGCCCAGTCTCCAGACTGCACCAGAAACAGTCGCCAGACTGCCCCGGGCCCAGTATCCAGACAGCACTTGGACATGTTTCCAGGCAGAACTTTTCTTTAAACCTTGAAGCCTTGATTCCCCTCGCGATCCTCTGATCTGGGACTCACTTACTCCTTTCCCAAAGGAGTCACGTTAAAAATATAATGGTTTGGCAACAAAATACTCTCCAGAAAATAGAATAAATAAGAAAGACACAAAGTGTCGGCGGAGCATAGGCGTCCAAACTGGAACATTCTGATCCTGCCACCATCTTTACGATATTCCACGCTGTTTCCTTCTTCAAAGAATGCCTTTGAAAACTCAGAGGAGTTTTCTGCCATTCCTTGCAACGTTTTCCTTGAGATAATAAGAGAAAGAGACAGATATGCCCTTTGGTGGCCCGTATGCTGCCATTGGGGTTGTTTCATAACTTTACAATCTATTCTCACTATACTTTTGAAGAGTATTTCCAAAAAAAGCATTCAAAGTTGGAGAAAACGAACTAAAATTAAACTCAACCTCTCCAAAATTACTTCACTCAGGGTGACCTCGATGCAAGTTAACAGCTGTAGTCTGCATATCTCCCTGTGTTGGACAGATATCGAGTCCATATGTGTAGGTAAATGCACTGCTGTTGACTGCATAGATTCTGGTACTGAACAGATAAATTATTCAGGTCTATAGATCAATGCACTGCGGTGGTCTGCGATGCTCACCATGCTGGACAGATATCTTTTTTTAGGTTTATTGATCACTGCAGTGTTGCGGTCTCCCTAGCTCCCAGTGCTGGACAGAGACCTATGACAAAGTGAGGAGTCTTATGCTGGAAAACAGAGTGTGCTTCTGGGAATGTCCAGTAGGGCAGTCAGTATCCAAGGAGAAGGAGAATCAACGTTTCTGGCATAATCCCTTCATCAGGAATCTGATCAGGGCTTATGCTCGAAACTCTGATTCTCTTGCTCTTCACATGCTGCCTGGCCTGATGTGCGTTCCCAGAAGCACACTGTGGACAGATACCTAGTCTGGGTTTATAGGTCAATGCACTGCTGTGTTCTGCGTAGGTCCGTGTGCTGGACTGATTTCCATTTCGGGTTCATAGATCAATGCAGTACAGCGGCCTGCATTGCTCCCGGTGATGGAAAAACATCTAACCCGGATTTGTAGATTGGTGCTCTGCATAGCTCGGCGTACTGGACTGATATTTAGTCTGTGTTTAAAGATCAATGCACTGCTGTGTTTTGCATAGCTCCCACTGATGAACATACATCTAGTCCGAGTTTAAAGATCGAGGCAATGCTGTGGTCTGGACAGGCCCCCTTGCTGGACAGATGTCGAGTTTGGGTTTATAGAGCAATGCACTGCTGTGATCTGCACAGTTTTCTGCACTTGGCAGATTGCTGGGTTGGACTGAGCAGATCTTGATCGACACAGTGTTATGTGCTGGTGAGATATCTCCTCTGATTTAATTGTTCTCTGTTATGGATTGAAAATGTATTATACCTATCAATTTGAGCTGACTTGGAATGCCTTTCATTCTCATTTTGTGATAGGACCCTCCGTCTCTCACTCCATTAATGTTGCAGCGTGATTATGTCCACTACATCATCTTCGTGAATACCCACTGTCCTGGCAGTAACCACAGCTTCTTCATGCAGAAGCAGTCAACTATTCCTATTGTCTTCAGGTCTCCACGAAGCCAGAAATTATAGCTTTCAAAATAAAGGCTATCCCCTTGGAACACGGCTCAAAGCACAGTACCCCTCACCACTCCACACCGCCAAACAACCACTTCAAAATATCCCGTGTGTAACGAGAGCTGTGGGGCCACTGGGAACATTAGTGAGCAGACCATCAGGGAGATGGAGCAACACTTCCCATGTCTGAAAAGGTCAGACTAAACGCAACAGTGCACAGTGTGTCTCTAAGTCCTGTTATCACCCTACATTAATTTTACATACAGCCTGTTAATCTTGCTGATAAATATCATACTTTTCATATATCCACGTTAAATTCCAGCTGCCAAGTCATTGTCCATTGCTTATCCAATTAGAGATTCTCTACCTCCTCTTGATAAATTAATTTTCTGTGTATCTAAGTTAGAATACATCTGTTGCATTTCTCGAAAACATTGCAAATCGTTGAGGCCCCAGTATTGGTCACTGTGCCACTGCAGTCGTTAATTTGTGTTGAACGGATAAAGACACATTTATCCCTAACTTATAGCTTCTCCCGGCTCAATAGCCAATTCCCCCATATTCCTGTGTGGCTGTTTTGAAAGGATGAATGTTCCCTGCAATTTCCAATGGACCAGGAATGAGATATTAAAAGATTAGCTTCAATTGCTGAGTAACAGGCTCGAATAGCTGAATAGCCTCATTCTGTTCCTGTTTAAAACACTTGATGGGCTGAATAGCCTGCTTCAGTATAGGTATAGTTATGAATGTTACTGAACATTTTGGAACCATCGCTAAGCAGTCCACTTCTGATTTTATGAGGGATGGAACGCCATTGATGCTGCAGCTGCTGATAGCCCATGATGCCTCATGGAGGACCAGTTTCAATTTGCTTGGTCCTTTCGAAATATGTCCTATTTCACAGGAGGGAAAGGCATATAACAGAATGGGCAGGATCTTCAATATGAGGCAGATGGGGCATTCCCTCCACCAGGACTGTGTGCTGGATGCTCCAACAGATACTGTTAAGGACCGATCCATCTGGAAAAAGGAGTTTGGTGAGAATGTTTCCTTCTTTTTGGTTCCCCCATCACTTGCCTCATTCTGGTTGTTGTGTATCTGATGTCTCTTCTTCTCAGTCAGTGGTGGACCTGTGGAGACACACTTGGTGATGGCCATGAAGTCCCTGACCCATAGTATGTTCTATGTCCTTCTCACCCGCAGTGCTTCCTTTGATTTGTTTTCAAAATCAAAGGGAACTGAGTTACCACTGAGAGGTGGGGTGGAGGGGAGAAGGACATATCCATCCTCAGGCGATTTCCTTTACCACATTTGACCTGTTAGCATGAGATTTTCGGGGTCCTGAAATCAACGTTGGGGAATTGCATGGAAACCCCTTCCTTAACTGTACCCTAGGGAACCCCCATTACTTTTGGGTCTGTCCTGCCGATGGCTCAAGATATTCCCAGGGATGGTGATAGTGCTTCATGAAACATTAACCATCAGGACTGATTCTTTGAGTAGGATGGTGTCAGACTGTTTTATAACTGGGAATGTAATGCTGGTAAAGCACAACAGGTCAGGCAGCATCCGAGGAGAAGGGGAATCAACTTTTTGAACATCAGCCCTTCATCAGGAATGAACCTTCTGGGCTGGGTAGCTGACAATCAAATGGAAAGGGGTTGGGCTGAGGTCAAGGTAGCTGAGAATGTGATAGACAGGTGAAAGTGGGGTACGAGGTGATAGGTCAGAGAGGAGAGCTGACCAGAAAAAGTGAAATTTGCTGGAAAGGTCAAGGGTGCGGTGCCGATTTGGAGGCTTCAGATTGTGATAACATAGGGGGAGAGGAAATGCGGAAAATGATGAAATCTACATTGACCCTGTTCAGTTGCAATATCCCACGGCGGAATATGAGGCGTCTTCCTCAAGGTTTCGGCTGGTTATTGTTTCTCGATGAAGAAGCCAGGTCCTGCATGCCCTTGGAGTGGGAGGTGGAGTTCAACATAGGGCGGTGGTGGTGATTGCTGTGGGTGTCCCAGAGATATGCTCTGAAATGATCTGCAAGATGGCGTCCAGTATCCCCGATGTAGAGGAGACCAAATTGGGTGCAAAGGATACTGTAGAAGACATTGGCGTTGGTACAGATAAATTTCTATCGGATGCGAAAGGATCCTTTGTGACCATAGACGTATATGAGGTAGCAGATATGGGCGCATATTTTGCAGGTCTTGCGATGGCTGGGGAAAGTGTCGAGAGTGGGATGAGGGCTGGTGGAGGGCGTCAATCTGACGAGGAAGTTGTGGAGGGAATGGCGCATAATCAGGGGAAGGAGGGAACTATGTTCCAAGTTGGGGGGTCTGTTTGTAGGTGGCGTAAATGGCAAAGGATGATGCGATGTATGCAGAAGTTGGTGGGGTGGAAGGTGAAGGGGTTCTGTCCTTGTTGCATTGGGAGCACTGAGGTTGGATGTCACTGGTGCAGGAAGTGGACGAGATGCGCTGGAGGGCATCCTCAAACATGTGTGAAGGTAAATTGTAATCTTTGAAGAAGGAGGCTAACTGGGTTTTGTCTGCGGTGTAATTGGTCCTCCTAGGAGCAGTTGGGATGGCGATAGAGCAATTGTGAATAAGGAATCACGTTTGTACAAGAGTCAAGGTAGAAGGAGGTGTAGTGTCTATGTAGGTCAGTGCGATTGTCGGAAACATCCGTTGTTAATTGGTCGCCATAAATGGAGATGGCGAGGTCTAAAAGTGATTAGATGCCCAAGATGGTCCAGGCCAAATTGAGGTTGGCTAGAATATATTTGCGAAGGTGATGAGCTGATCAATCTCCTCGTGTGAGAAAGAGGTAACTCCATTACAGTCACCAGTGTAGCGGAGGAAAATATTGGGAATGGTGCGGAAGTAGCTGTGGAAGATTTCCCGGAATATTTTGTACCCAATATTTTATAACGGACATTCCCCGAACATTCTATCCTGAATATTATTTGTGAACGGCCGGACGTCAATGAATTGCACAAATGATCAAATGCAGAGGGAAAGAATCCCGTTCCAGGGAGAAAGAGACTGTTCCGAAGTGCGTCAGGCAGTGATCGTGTTGAGTTCGTTTTCACTGCATTTACGTATCTTCACGACACAGGATCAATCACAACTTAGACTAAAAACCAGAAATTTCGAAACTCCATTTGTCTTCAAGGAATCCTTCAGAGCAGCAACCTTTTCACCCTCCATATTAGGATCTGGAAAGAAGTGACCTGTGCCTGCTCTCGAGTGATCAAGTGTGTGGCAATGTTTCAGGAACCATCTGTTCTTATGGACGTGTTCCTGTGCATTTGGGGAGGGAGGGTGTCTTGTGGCTTGTTACAGTTTGTCAGTAAATTAGGAATTTCCCATTTGTTATTGCAGCTCCAATTATTTCAGTAATAATTCCCTGTGTACAGTTTCATTTTCGATAATCTCACTGGGTCCTCAGTCAGATGAGGAAATTTGCATCCAGGCTGATGGATAATCTGCTTGTTTTCCTTCCTCACAGTTAATGCACTGACAATCTACGTCCTGCGTGAGAAAGATTGTGGATTGTCTCCATGTGTGAGACGTTACCTGGTGGCCATGGCAGCGGCAGATCTACTGGTCATTACCTTCGAACTGATACTGAGAAGAATTCCCGTTGTTTTTGCAGAGTTGTTTTATTTTTACCAGTACATCCCCGTGTGTAATATCCACGTCGTCCTGGTTTATGCATCCATTGACTGTTCTGTCTGGTTCACCGTAACTTTCACCTTTGATCGGTTTGTGGCCATTTGTTGCCAGAAGCTGAAAAGTAAATACTGCAGTGAGAAAACGGCAGCAGTGGTTCTGGGAGCCGTGGCTGTGCTGAGCTGTTTAAAGAACATTTTCTGGTATTTTATGCTCACAACGCGGTATGTGATGAATAACCGCCACTGGTTGTGTGATGTAAAAGTTGGTGTTAGATCCTCCCATGTCTGGGTCAAAATCCAGTCCATCCACTACGCTGTAACCCCGGCACTCCCATTTCTCCTGATTCTGCTGCTCAATGGTCTCACCACCACACACATTTTAGTGACCAGCAGAGCCCGCAGAAGACTCGTAGCTGCCACCAATGGGGACACTCAGTTGGACACAGAAATGAGAAATCGAATAAAATCTATCATTTTAATGTTTTTGATCTCGGCCAATTTTATCCTGCTGTGGTCATTATTTATGCTGTATTCTATGTGGGTCAGGATTCACGACATTGGGAACAGCTCCGTATATCTCCATCCTTATCTCCGGGAATTGGGCTTAATGCTGCAACTCCTCAGTTGCTGCACAAACACCGCAATTTATGCGGTGACACAGAATAAGTTCAGACAGCTTCTGAAGAATGCGCTGAAATATCCATTTACCTAAATTCATCACTCAATCAAATTCAGTCGTTAATCAGTCAATTCTGGATTTCCTCACATCAGTTCAGAGTTTCAGAGGTGAAGCAGTCTCTCTGTATGTTAACAGACTGAGGGTAGCTCTTGTCTGCCCAACATTACCCCACAGTGGGGTTACAGGGACACATGAGAATATTTCTCACAACTTAGGGGCCAATGAGCAACAGCAACATCCCACTGACTGTGCTCCATCACTTCAATTTGTAAACAACAAATAAGGTTCATTAAAAAGCGTAAAGCAGCAGAGTGAATATTATTGTTGTTTGATTTTGCTTTGAAAAAACTGAGCTGGAGAGAGACAGACTCCGCCCCAAGTCCTGGTCCAGAGAAAGGGGAGGGAATGGGCCTGAACTCAGCAGGTGGGATTAAGTCACTCTGTCCTTGCTTTCACCTCTGCCTCTCCCCACTCGGACCTGGACTTTTGCACAATTCATCTCTCTGCCTTTTTCCCCCTCCATTCCATATCTCCCTGCCATGTTCACACTGTCCCTCTGTGTCTCACACTCTGTCTTCCATTTACAATATAATGCACTATCCTTCCATTCCCCACTCTCCTGCGCTCTCTGCGTTCTGCACTCGTTACCTCCCATACTCCCTCTCTCCAATTCTCTCTTCCTCAAAACCTCTCTTTACATTCCGTTGCTGGGGAAAAAAGAGGGCTGTGGATATTCAGGCCGATGCTGGGGCAGCAAAGCTGAATGGGGTGTGTCAGGCTGTTGCTCACTTAATAGCCTGAAGCTTGGGACAAAAGTCTTGCTCGGTGAATGTGAGAGCATTAGTCGTAAGAAGGAGGTAATAATGGGGGAGGTACCATCGGCTGTGGCAGGGGCTAAAGGGTGGGTGTTGGACAACAGGCTGTTTCACGGATCGGCACGGTGGCACAGTGGTTAGCACTGCTGCCTCACAGCGCCAGATAATCCGATTCAATTCCTGACTCAGGTGACTGACTGTGTGGAGTTGGGCACATTCTCCCTGTGTCTGCGTGGGTTTTCTCCGGGTGCTCTGGTTTCCTCCCACAGTCCAAAGATGTGCACGTCAGGTGAATTGGCCATGCTAAATTGCACGTAGTGTTAGGCAAAGGGGTAAATGTACGGGACTGGTTGGGTTACGTTTTGGCGGGTTGGTGTGGACTTGTTGGGCCGAAAGGCCTGTTTCCACAGTGTAAGTAATCTACTCTTCACACGGAAGAGACTGTGTGGAACCCATTATTGATGCTGATTGATCTGAGTGGGAATGTGATCAATGGCACATGACCAATGCTTAGGGTAGGGAGTGTGCGGGTGAGTGAGCATAATGGTGAGGGAGAATACAGGCGAATGAGCATGACGGTGTGGACTGTGCTGTAGAGTAGGTGCGATGGTGCTGCAGTGTACGAGGAGTGAACATGACTGTAGGAGACTGTGTGGGGTGATTGAGTGGCATCGTGTGAGAGACTGAGTGCGATGGTTGCAAAGCATTCTGGGGAGTGGACATGAGAGTGAGGGCATTTGCGGGGGAGAGAGCGTGATGCGGTATGAGTGTATGGGGAGGGAGAGGGATGACGGGGGAGTGGGTGGCGGAGTGAATTTGACGATGACAGCACATGATGGTGGGTAAATGTGCGGAGGACTGAGGGCTATGGTGTTGGCGTGGGAAGGGTAGAGCATGTCACAGTGGAGTAGAGTGTAAGGGAAGTAAATGTGATGGTAAGGGACTATGTGGCAGAGTGAGTGTGATGGTGGGGAGTGTGCAGCCGGATAGGCGTTATGGTGACCAAGTGTACGAGAATTGAGCATAATGTTGGGGAAATGCGAGGGTGAATGAGCATGCCAATGTGGGCATGTGGGAGGAGAAAGAGCGTAACGTTGAGGGGAGAGGGTGGGGGAGGCAATACGTTGGTTGGGGAGTGAACGTGATGGTGACTGAACTTGTGGGGGAGTCAGCTTATCTGTGGTGAAGTGTGCAGGAGTGTGAACATGATCGTTTGGGCTTGTGCGGGGAAGAGAGGGTTACAGTGAAGAAGAGTGTAGAGGGAATGAGTGTGATGGTCGGGGAGTGTGCAGTGAAGTGACGAGGATGGTGCTGTAGTACGCAGGGGAATGAGTGTGACGGTGGTGGAGTGTCTGGGGAATGATTGTGATGGGAGTAAGTTTGATGGGGAGATGGTATGACAGTGGGAGAGAGAGCTGAGGAATGGGTGTGACGGCGGGCTTGTACGTGGAAGAGTGAGCGGGATAGTGGGAAGGAGTGCAGGGGAATGTGTGTTATGGTAGGACAGTGCGCGGGGTATTGAGCATTACGGTGTGGCAGTGTGTAGGGAAGTGAGTATTCCGTGGGGGCGTATGCTTGGTCGTGAGTATGATTTTAGGACCGTGTGCAGGGGAATAAATGTGGCCATGGCGAATTGTGTGGGGGTGTGAATGTGATGGTGGGGAGCATTCAGCGGAGTGAGCATGATGGTGCAGAGTGTGAGAGTGAGTGAAGGTGATGGTGGGCATACGTGTGGGGAGTAGGCTTGTCAGTGAGGTAGTGTGTAATGGAGCGACCATGACAGTGGGGGAGTGTATGGGAGTGTGAACATGATGGGGGAGGGATTTGGGGATGTGAGTTAGTTGGTGGGCAAACATGTGGGAGTAATTGCAATGGTAGTGGACTGGGTGAGGATGTGATTTTGACAGTGTGGGAGGTTGCAGGAGAGTAAGCATGACGATGTAGGTGTGCAGGTGGGGTGAAAGTGACGTTGGCATTTGTGCATTTGAGCGAGCCAGTCCATGGGGGAGAGTGTAGCAGTGTAAGTGTGACAGTGGGGGAGTGTATGGGTTCAAGCATGACATTGGTGGAGAGTATGAGGGACTGAGCGGAATTGTGGGGCAATATGTGAGAGAGTGAGCGTGATGGTCGGGGAGTGTGCGGGTGAGTGAGTGTGATGATTAGTGTGTGCGCAGAGGAGTGAGAGCAAAGGTGGAGAAGTGTGCGGGAGGAGAACATTACAGTGAGGTAGAGGAAAGAGGAATAAGCGTGATGGTTTTGGGAATGTGCAGGGAAGAGACAGTGACGGTGGGAGAGAATACGTAAGAGTGAGTGTACAGTGTGGGAGTGTGTAGGAGTGAGTGTTAAAGTGGGGAAGTGTGCAAGGCAGTGAAGGTGATTGTGTGTGGTTGTGAGCGTGGCAGTGGGCAATTGTGCAGGGTGGTGAATGAGAGTGTTCAGTAATATTTGGGAGTGAGTATGATGTTGGGGTGATTGCGGGAGTGCGTGTGACCATGGGACAGAGTGCAGGAAGTGAACATGATGATATTGGAGTATGCAGGGGAGTGAGTGTGATGTTTATGGAGAGTCCTACTGAGTGATTGCGACATCGCGGGAGTATGAGGCAGTGAGCGTGACCAAGGGAGCGTGTGTTGTGGAGTAAGCATGACAGTGGAGGAGGGTGCGGGGGAGTAGTGTGACGGTGGGAGCATATGCTAGTGAGTAAGTGTGACAGTGGGGATGTGCATGGAGAGTGAGCGTGATGATGGAATAGTGTTTGGGAAGTGAGTGTGAACGGTGGCAGAATGCATTGGGGAATGAGTGTAATGTTGGCAGAGATTGTGGGGAGTCGACACAATGATGAGAAAGTGCGTTTGATGGCGGGGAACATATGGGTGAGAGGGATGGTGAGGGAGTACACGGGGGAGTGGGCATAACAGTCGGGAAGAAAGAGGGAGTGAGTATGGTAGTGCAGGATTGTGTGAGGGGCAGATTCTGACAGTGTTGGTGTGGGTGAAGTAGTGATCGTGATGGTGAGGGAGTGTGCGGCAAGTAGGCATGACGGTAGAGGAGTGTGTCAGGGAATCAGCGTCAGGGTGGGAAGTGTGTGAGGAGTGAGCATGAAGGTTCGTGAATGTTCAGGGTAGTGACATTGGGAGAGTGTGCAACAGCGGGAGTCGCATGGTGGGAGTATGCATGGGGAGGGAGAGTGACGTTGGAGAAGTGTGTGGGGGCTTAAGTGTGATGATGCTGAAGTGTGCAGGTGAGTGAGTGTGTCGGTGGGGGAGAGTGCTGGAAAGTGAGTGTGATGGTGGTGGAGTGTTGGGGGAATGACCATAATGCAGAGTAGTGTGCAGGGCAGTGAGTGTGATGGTGGGGGAGTGTACAATGTAATGAACGTTCTGTCGTCGTGTTTGTGGGGGGGGGGGAGTGAGCGTAACCGTGGGGCAGTGTGCACGGGAGTGTGTCTGATTGGAGAGTGAGCATGACCATGGGGAAGGGTCTGGGAGATTGATTGTAATAGTGGGTGTGCGTGCATAGTGGATTGTGTGTGATGGTGGGGGGCCATGCAGAGGTGTAGGCGTGATGGTAGGGGTGTGTGCAGGGAGGTGAGAGTGACTGGGTAGTGTCTGGCGGGGTGAGAGCATGATAGCGGCAGTGTGCAAGGAGACGTGAGCGTGATGGTGGCATGTGCGCGGTGGAATGAAAGCAACACTGGGGCAGTGTGCGTGGAGTATGAAAATAACAGTGAGAAAGCGTGCAAGGGTGTGAGCATGACATTGTGGTGTATGTGGGGGGAGTGAGAGGGAATGTGGGGGAGTGTGTCGTGAAGTGAGCGAGACGGTTGGACATCAAGTGCAGGAGTGAGCTGGACAGAAGTGGACTGTGCGGGTCACTGAGTGTGATGGTGGGTGAGCGTGCGGGGATGTGTACATGATGGTGGGGGAGTGTGTCGACAAGTATGCATGAGGGTGGATGAGTGTGTGCAGGAGTCAGTGGGATGGTGCGTGAGTGTGTAGTGGTGTGAGTTAAACGGTGGAGGTATATGCCAAGGAGTGGATGCAAAGGAAGTGGTGCATGGGGGGAGGGAGTGTGATGGTAGCAGAGTGCGTGGGGGAGTTTCAGTAATGGTGCAAAGGTGGATAGGGGAGTGACTGTGACGGTGGGTGCGTGTGGTGTTAACAGGGTGTCATACTGGGGCGGTGTGTGGGAGAGTGAACTTCATTGTGTGAGAGCGTGTGGGAGAGTGAGTGTGAGGGTGGAACAGTGTGCAGTCGACTGAGTGTGATGGTGCAGGAGTGTAGGGGCAAATGAAAATGACATTGGGTGTGACTGCAGGGGAGTGAGTGTGAAGGTGGGGGATTTTGTGCGAGAATGAATATGTTATTGTGGGTGTGTGTGGGGGGGTGAAAATGATGGTGGGGGTGTTTGCGTGGGGGCGCGATGGTAGGGGCGTGTAGGCAAGTGAGCACTATGGTGGGGTTATGAGAGTGTGAGGGTGGGGGAGACTGTGGGGGAACGAGCATGACTGTGGGTCAGTGTGCAGGGTAGTAAGCGTGGACAGAGTGGAGAGTGCGGGTAGTGAGTTTGATTGTAGGTGAGTGTGCAGTGCAGTGAGTGTGACGTGGATGAGATTGTGGGGAAGTTAGCTTGATGTTGGGGCGAATGAGGCAGATGCTCGGGGAGTGTGCAGCAGAGTGATGGTGATGGTGGCGGACTGTGTAATGGAGTGAGCATTGTGTTGGAGAGTGTGCGGTGAAGTGAGAGTGATGGTGGACGAATGTGCAAAACTATGAGGATAAGGGTGGAGGTGTGTGCAAGGAACATAGAACATAGAACATAGAACAATACTGCACAGAACAGGCCCTTCGGCCCACGATGTTGTGCCGAACTTCTAACCTAGATTAAGCACCCATCCATGTACCTATTCAAATGCCACTTAAAGGTCGCCAATGATTCTGACTCTACCACTCCCACGGGCAGCGCATTCCATGCCCACACCACTCTCTGGGTAAAGAACCCACCCCTGAAATCTCCCCTATACCTTCCACTCTTCACCTTAAATTTATGTCCCCTTGTAACACTCTGTTGTACCCGGGGAAAAAGTTTCTGACTGTCTACTCTATCTATTCCTCTGATCATCTTAAAAACCTCTATCAAGTCACCCCTCATCCTTCGCCGTTCCAACGAGAAAAGGCCGAGAACTCTCAGCCTATCCTCGTACGACCTACTCTCCATTCCAGGCAACATCCTGGTAAATCTTCTCTGCACCCTCTCCAAAGCTTCCACATCTTTCCTAAAGTGAGGCGACCAGAACTGCACACAGTACTCCAACTGTGGCCTAACCAAAGTCCTGTACAGCTGCAACATCACTTCACGACTCTTGAATTCAATCCCTCTGCTAATGAACGATAATACTCCATAGGCCTTCTTACAAACTCTATCCACCTGAGTGGCAACCTACAAAGATCTATGTACATAGACCCCAAGATCCCTCTGTTCCTCCACCTGACTAAGAACCCTACCATTAACCCTGTATTCCGCATTCTTATTTGTTCTTCCAAAATGGACAACCTCACACTTGGCAGGGTTGAACTCCATCTGCCACTCCTCAGCCCAGCTCTGCATCATATCTAAGTCCCTCTGCAGCCGACAACAACCCTCCTCACTGTCCACAACTCCACCTATCTTCGTATCATCTGCAAATTTACTGACCCACCCTTCGACTCCCTCATCTAAGTCATTAATAAAAATTACAAACAGCAGAGGACCCAGAACTGAACCCTGCGGAACTCCACTTGTAAATGGGCTCCAGGCTGAATATTTACCATCTACCACCACTCTCTGCCTTCGACCGGTTAGCCAGTTTGCTATCCAATTGGCCAAATTTTCCTCTATCCCATGCCTCCTGACTTTCCGCATAAGCCTACCATGGGGAACCTTATCAAATGCCTTACTAAAATCCATGTACACTACATCCACTGCTCTACCCTCATCCACATGCTTGGTCACCTCCTCGAAGAATTCAATAAGACTTGTAAGGCAAGACCTACACTTCACAAATCCGTGTTGGCTGTCCCTAATCAAGCAGTGTCTTTCCAGATACTCATAAATCCTACCCCTCAGTACCCTTTCCATTACTTTGCCTACCACAGAAGTAAGACTAACTGGCCTGTAATTCCCGGGGTTATCCCTATTCCCTTTTTTGAACAGGGGCACAACATTCGCTACTCTCCAGTCCCCTGGTACCACCCCCGTTGACAGTGAAGACGAGAAGATCATTGCCAACGGTACTGCAATTTCCTCTCTTGCTTCCCACATAATCCTAGGATATATCCCGTCAGGCCCGGGGGACTTGTCTATCCTCAAGTTGTTCAAAATGCCCAACACATCTTCCTTCCTAAAGAGTATCTCTTCTAGTTTAACAGTCCGTTTCACACTCTCCTCTTCAACAATACGGTCCCTCTCGTTCGTAAATACTGAAGAGAAGTACTTGTTCAAGACGTCTCCTATCTCTTCCGACTCAATGCACAGTCTCCCACTACTGTCCTTGATCGGACCTACCCTCGTTCTCGTCATTCTCAGGTTTCTCACATACGCATAAAATGCCTTGGGGTTATCCTTGATCCTATCCGCCAAGGATTTTTCATGCCCTCTCTTAGCTCTCCTAATCCCTTTCTTCAGGTCCCTTCTGGCTATCCTGTATCCCTCCACTGCTCTGTCTGAACCCTGTTTCCTCAACCTTATGTCAGCCTCCTTCTTCCTCTTTACTAGACATTCAACCTCCCTCGTCAACCAAGGCTCCCTCACACGACTATTTCTTTCCTGCCTGATAGGATCATACATATCAAGGACACGTCGTACCTGCTCCTTGAAAAAGTTCCACATTTCCACCACATCCTTCCCTGACAGCCTATGCTCCCAACGTATGATCCTCAAATCCTGTCTTACAGCATCGTAATTTCCCTTCCCCCAATTGTAAAATCTACCTTGTTGTGCGCACCTATCTCTCTCCATAACCAAGGTGAAAGTCACAGAATTGTGGTCACCATCACCAAAATGTTCACCCACTAACAAGCCCACCACTTGTCCCGGTTCATTACCGAGTACCAAATCCAATATGGCCTCCCCTCTGGTTGGACACTCTACATACTGCGTTAGAAAAGCTTCCTGGACACACTGCACAAACACCGCCCCATCCAATCTACTTGATCTAAAGAGCTTCCAATCAATATTTGGGAAGTTGAAGTCGCCCATGACTACGACCCTGTGGCTTCTGCACCTTTCGTAAATCTGTTTCCCAATCTGTTTCTCCACATCTCTGCTGCTATTGGGGGGCCTATAATAAACACCCAACAAGGTGACTGCACCTTTCCTATTTCTGACTTCAGCCCATACTACCTCCAGAGGCAGATCCCCCTCAAACTTCCTTTCTGCAGCCGTTATACCATTTCAAATTAGCAATGCCACCCCCCCTCCTTTTTTACCACCCTCCCTAATCTTACTGAAACATCTGTAACCAGGAACCTCCAACAGCCATTCCTGTCCCTCATCTATCCATGTTTCCGTGATGGCCACAACATCGTAGTCCCAGGTACCAATCCACGCCTTAAGTTCACCCACCTTATTTCTGATACTCCTTGCGTTGAAGTATACGCACTTGAACCCATCTCCGTGTCCGCAAGTAGTCCCTGTCAGTGCTACCTTCTCCACAGCCTCCCTACAGTCTTGGGCATCCTGACACACAGCTAGCTTACTTGCTGGACTACAAGTCCGGATCCCATCCCCCTGCCAAATTAGTTTAAACCCCCCGGAAGAGTGCTAGCAAACCTACCCCCCAGGATATTGGTGCCCTTCTGGTTCTGGTGCAACCCGTCCTGTGTATACAGGTCCCACCTTCCCCAGAATGCAGTCCAATTGTCCAAATATCTGAAGCCGTCCCTCCTACACCATCCTTGCAGCCACGTGTTCAACTGCACTCTCTCCCTATTCTTTGCCTCACTGTCACGTGGCACCGGCAACAACCCAGAGATGATGACTCTGTCTGTCCTAGCTTTTAGCTTTCAGCCTAACTCCTTGAGCTCTTGAATGACCTCCCCACCCCTCTTCCTACCTATGTCGTTGGTGCCAATGTGTACCACGACTTCTGGCTGCACACCCTCCCCCTTAAGGATTCTGAAGACACGGTCCGAGACGTCTCGGACCCGAGCACCCGGGAGGCAACAAACCATCCGAGAGTCTCGCCCATGTCCACAGAACCGCCTGTCCGTCCCTTTAACTAGAGAGTCCCCTATTACTAGCGCTCTCCTCCTCTCCCCCTTTCCCTTCTGAGTCTCAGAGCCACAGACCCCTTCACTGCAGCTTACACCTGCAAGGCTGTCCCCCCCCCAACAGTTTCCAAAGCTGTATACTTATTTTTTAGGGGAACGACCACAGGGGAACCCTGCACTGTCTGCTTCTTCCCCTTCCCACCTCTAACTGTTACCCAGCTACCTCTGTTCTCCGGCGTAACTATGTCCCTGTAGCTTCTATCAATCACCCTCTCAGCCTCTCGAATAATCCTCAGTTCATCCAGCTCCAGTTCCAGTTCCCTAACTCGTTCGGTGAGGATCAGGATCTGACTGCATTTCCTGCAGACGAAGTCGGCAGGAGTATCGGTGGTCATGAAGTGAGCATGACGATCGGGGACTGTACAGGGGAGTGATCGTGATGGTTGGGGCGTGAGCTGGAAAGGGAGTATGATGGCGGGACACCACTTGCATGAGTGAGAGAAAAGACTGAGGTGCAAACAGAGAAGTGATCTTGATGGTAAGGAATTGTGCAGGTGAGTGACTACGACTCTGGGTGCATGTACAGGAGAGTGAGTGTTATGGTGGAGCAGTGTGCAGGGGAATGGGTAAGAATGTAGGAGAGCGTGTCAGGGGATGACTTTGGTGCTTAGCAAGTGTGCATGATAGCGAGCATGATGGTGGTGAAGTGTGCGGATGAGTGAGCTTTACAGTTGTGGTATGCACGGGAGTGAGCGGCACATTGGTAGATGAAGCGTGAGATTGAGCGTGACCTTTGGAGATCATGTGGGGTACTGGTGAGGGAGGACAGTAGTGAGTGTAATAATGGGGGATTGAGTGAGGAAATGAGTGTGATGGTGCAGGGGTGTGAGGATTGTTGTGAGTGTGACAGTGTAATGAAGTGAGCGTGAATGTAAGCATAACTGTGACAGAATGAGTGTGAGGGGGCAAGGTTGACAGTGATGGAGTCAGTGTCAAGGGATCAGGGTGACAGTGAGGGTGTGAGTGTGAGGGGGTCAGGTTGACAGTGTCAGAGTGAGTGTGAGGCGGTCAGGGTTACTGGGATGGACGGCGTGTGTAGGGTTCACAGTGATGGTGACGGATTGTGCGCGAGGAGGTCAGGGTTACTGTGATGGAGTGAGTGTGAAGTGGTCAGGAAGAAATTGACAGTGTGAGGGGGTCACGGTTACTGTGATGGAGTGAGTGTGTGGTATTCACGGTGATGGTGACGGAGTGCGTGTGACGTGGTCTGCGTGAAAATGTGGGAGTGGCTTTGGAGGTTTAGGGTGACAGTGACGGAGTGAGTGTGAAGTGGTCTGGGAAATGGTGAAGGAGTGAGTGTGAGTGGGCCAGCGTTCTTATAACTGAGTGAGTTTGAGGGGTTCATGGTAACAGTGATGGAGCGAGTGTGAGGTGGCCAGGGTGACAACGTGAGTCTGAGTTGGCAGGATGACTTTGAGGGTTTGAGTGGGAGGGAGCCAGGATGGCGGGGTGGACTGTGTGTGATTGGGTTTGTGTGACAGACTGAATGTGTGTGGTCAGGGTGATGGTGACGAAGTGAGTGTGAAGTGGTCAAGGTTACAGTGATGGAGTGAGTGTGAAATAGTCGGGTGACAGTGAGGGATGGAGTGTGAAGTGATCAGGATGAGGGGAATGGAGTGAGTGTTAGGGGTGAGGGTGACGGAGGGAATCTGATGGGGACAGGGTGAGCGTGACAGACTGAGTGCAAGGAAGTCAGGATGAAAGTGATGGAGAGCATGTGAGTGGGTCATGTTGGCAGTTACAGAGTGTGCGTGCGTCTGATGGGGCCAGGCTGATGGAGACAGAGTGAGAGTCAGCGAGTGAGGGTGAAAGTGTCTGAGTAAGTGTGATCTGTTTAGATGACGATGACAGAATGAGAGAGAGGCGTTCGGGGTAATGGTAACAGAGTGAGACTGAGGGGTTCAGGGTGACAGTGACCGAGTGTGACTGAGGGCGTCAGCGTCATGGTGATGGAGTGAGTGTGATGGCATGAGGGCAATGGTGATGGAGAGATTGAGGGTGCCAATGTTACTGTGATGGAATGAGACTGAAGGGTTCAAAGTGACCGTGATGGACTGAGTGTGAGGGACTCGGGATGATGGTTAGAAAGTGAGTGTAAGGGGGTCAGGGTGACAGTGATGCAGTGAAAACGAGAGGGTCAATATGACAGTAATGGAGTTAGTGTGAGTGGCTCAGGTTACAGTGATGGAGTGAGTGTGAGGTGAAATTTGTGCTGAAATGGACTCAGTGTGATTGGGTCAGGGTGACAGTGACAGAGAGGGTGTGAGTGTGTGCGTGCACCAATGAAAGACAGAGTGTAAGGTGGTAAGTATGACGGAGGTGGAGTCATAGTGGGTCAAGGCAATGGAGTGAGTGTGAGGGGGTCAGGGTTGCAGTAATGATCTGAATGTGATCAGCTCAGGATGAGGGCCGTGGAGTGAGAGTGAGGCAGGTAAGAGTGATAGCGACAGAGTGTGTATGAGTGGGTCAGGGTGATGTTGACAGAGTAAGTGTGAGAGGGTCAGACTGACAACAGCATAGAAAGTGGGAGGCGGTCAGGTTGACAGAGTGTGAGGGGGTCAGGGTGACACAGAGAATGTGATGGGTGATGGTGACGGTTATGGAGTGAGTGTGAGAATATCAGGGTGACAAAGTGAATATCAGGGTTTCAGGGTGATGGTGAAAGAGTGAATGTTGGTGAGTCAGGGAGACAAAGGTGGAGTGAGTGTGAGGGAGTCAGTGGGTCACTGATGCAGTAAGTGTTTGGGGTCAGTCTGACGGTGATGGAGTGAGTGACAGAGAAGGAGTTATTGTTACAAGGTCGAGGTGACAATGATGGTTTGAGTGTGAGGGTGTCAGGGTGACGGAGTGAGTGTAAGGGGGTCATGGTGAAGGTGATGGAGTAGATTGAATTCGTTCGGGTGACAGTGATGCAGTGAGTGTGAGATGGTCTTGGTGACAGTAACCGAGTGTGTGTGAGGGGAAGACGGTTAGGCTGACAGTGACGGAGTGAGGGTGAGGAGATCCCAGGGACGAAGGCGGAGTGGTTATGAGGAAATCGGGTTGATGCAGTGAATGTGATGTGGCAAGGATGACAAAGATGGAGTAAGTGTGATATGGCCAGGATGACGTCAACGGAGTGAGTCTGACCGTTCAGGGTAATAGTTCCAGAGTGAGTGTGGGGGGGTGGGGTCAGGGTGACAATGACCATGTGCCTGTGAGTGTGTCTGAGTGACTGTGACAGAGTGAGCGTGAGGTGGCCAGGGTGACATTGACAGAGTGAGTGTGAGGTGACAGTTTTTATGTGAGTGTGAGTGTCTTAGGTTGACGATGATGGAGTGACCGTGAGGTGGACCTGTTGACAGTGATGGAATGAGTGTGTGAGTTTCAGGGTGACTTTGGTGGAGTAAGTGTGAGGCGGTCAGTGTTTCAGAGATGGAGTGAGAGTGTGTGAGTAGCCAGGGTGACATTGGCACAGTGAGTGTGATGGTCAGGGTGGTAGTTCCAGTGTGAGTGTGAGGGGTACACAGGGATGGTGAGGGATGGTGTCTGATAAGGTCAGGTTGAGAGAGATGGAGTGAGTGTGAGGGATTCAGGGTTATGGCGATGATATGATTCTGAGGGGGTCAGGGTGACGGTGAGGAAAAGAGTGTGAGCCGGTTAGCGTGACTGTGCGAGTATGACGGTGGGCGGGGTAGGGATAATGAAGTGATCAGCGGGGGAACAGAGTGCCATTGAGGGTGACTGATGAAGTGCGAGGGAGCCAGGGTAGAAGTGATGGAGTAGATGTGATCACATCAGGGTGAGGGCGATGTCGTGCGTGTGAGGCGGGTAAGTGTGATGGTGAGCTAGTGATTGTGAGGTAGTCACAGTGACAGCGACAGAATCAGTGTAAATGGTCAGGGTTACTATAAAGGAGTAGTGTGGAGGGGGTCAGGGTGATAGTGACGCAGGGAGTGTGAAAAGTTCAGGGTAACAGTGACTAATTGGGAGTAAGTGGGTAAAGGTTACCGTTGACAAATTGAATGTGAGGGGGTCAGGGTAACAGTGACCCAGTTGAGTGTGGGGGTGTCAGGGTGACAGTGATGGAGTGAGTGTGAGGAAAGAAATTTGACTGTGACGTTCATGGAGTGAGTGTGAGCGTTTCAGGGTAACAGTGATGGAGAGAGTTTGAGGATGCTAGTCTTACTGTAATAGAGTGAGGTTGAGGGGTTCAGGGTGACAGTGACGGAGTGAGACTGAGGATGTCAGGGTGGCAGTGATGGATTGAGTGTGAGGAGGTCAGTGT
This sequence comes from Chiloscyllium punctatum, assembly GCF_047496795.1. Taxonomy (NCBI): domain Eukaryota; kingdom Metazoa; phylum Chordata; class Chondrichthyes; order Orectolobiformes; family Hemiscylliidae; genus Chiloscyllium; species Chiloscyllium punctatum. Next base: position 14,510,528 of record NC_092756.1, read on the forward strand.
GACAGTGACAAAGTGAGCGTGTAGGGATCAGGGTGATGGTGACAGAGTGAGCATGAGATGATAATAGTGACAACAGCGGACTGAGTCTAATGGAGTTATTGTGACTTGACAAGGTGAGCGTCAGAGAGTTGAGGGTAACAGTGACTGATTGAGTGTGGAGGGATAGTGTGATGGACATTGTGTTAGTGCGAGGCGTCAGGGTGACAGTGAGGGAATGAGTGTGATGGGGACACCGTGACAGTGACTGAGTGTTTATGAGGGTGTCAGATTGCCTGTGACTGCGTGGGTTTGAGGGGACGTAGTGACAGTGACTGTGAGTGTGAGGGGGCCTGGGTGACAGTGACGGGGTATTTATGAGGATGGTCAGTGTGATGGAGTGGGTGAGAGGGCTGCGGGTGACAGTGACAAAGGAAGTGTGAGGTGTGTAGTGTGATATTTGGCGATTGAGTATGAGGGAGTCAGTGTGACACTGACGGATTGATTTTGAGGTCTCAGGGTGATAGGATGGCTGCATCTGTGTAACCGAGTGAGAATGACGGCGTGAGAGTGAACGATTCAGATTGTCGGTGATGGAGTGAGTGTGATGGGTTCAAGATGACTGTGATTGCAGGAGTCGGATGGGGTCACGGTGACGGAGACAGAGTGAGAGTCAGCAAGTGAGCGTGACAGAAACAGAGTGAGTCTGACGGTGACCAATGAGAAATGGGCATTCAGGGTGACGGTAACTGAGGGAATGTAAGGGGGTCAGGATGTCGGTGATGGAGTGAGGGTGAACGGGTGTCCGGCTGGTGGTGAAGAAGTGAGTGTGAGGGTGTCAGAATGACGATTACAGATTGAGTGTGAGGGTGTTAGTGTGTGACAGTGACAGAGTGAGTGTTAGGGGATCAGTGTGTCAGTGATGGAGTATGTGTGTAAGCTGTTAGTGTGACAGTGATGGAGACAGTTTGATGGTGCCAGCGTTACTGTGATGAAATGAGATTGAGGGCGTCAGTATGAAACTGATGGAATGAGAGTGAGGGCTTCAGTGTGATGGTGACAAATGTGCATTAGAGGGTCAGGGTGATAACAGTGGAGTGAATGTATGGGGTTTCAGGGGGACAGAGTGAGTGCGAATTCATGAGGGTGACGGAAAGAATGTGAGGGGGTCCGGGTGACAGTGAAAGAGTGGGATTGAGGGGATCAGGGTGACAGAAAGAGTGTGAGGTGGTCAGGGTGATGGTGTCAGAGTGTGTGTGAGAGGGTCAGAATGACAGTGGCATAGTGAGTGTAGGGGGATCATGGTGACAGAATGAAGTGGCTGTGAGACTGGGAAGCAGAACTGTTACAGAGAGTGTGTGAGGGTTTCAGGGTGACAGTGACAGAGTAAGTGTGAGATGTTCAGTGTGACAGTGACTGACTATGTGCGAGGGGGTAAGACGATTGCTGAAGGAGTGACTGTGATGGAGTCAGGGTGATGGTGATTGACTGAGTGAGGGGGGCCAGGGTGGCAGGGAGGACTGAATATGATTGGGTCTGGGTGACAAAGTAAATGTAATGAGGTCAGGCTGACAGTGACGGAGTGAGTGTGCAGGGGTCATGGTGACAGAGATGGAGAAGTGTGAGGTGACCCGCGGGGAGAGTAATTGGGGTCAGGGTGATAGTGAGAGAGTGCATGTTAGGGTATGCATGGGCCAGTGACATTCTGAGTATAAGGCGGTAATTGTGATAGCAGTTGAGTGATTATTAGTGGGTCAGGGCAACAGACTGAGTATAGGTAGCAATGATGGAGTGAATGTGATCAGACCAGGGTGAGGGCGATGGTTTGAGTGTGAAGGTGTCAGGCTGATGTTAACGGTGACAGATTGCATGTCAGAGTGTGACAGCGACGGAGTGAGAATAAGGTGGTCTGAGTGTCTGCGATGGAGGGAGTGTGAGGGTGACAGGTGACATTGAGGGTGTGAGTGTGATGCATTCAGGGTGATGGTGATGGAGTGAGTGTGAGTGAGTCATTGTGATGGTGGCAGAGTGAATGTGATTGTGCCAAGGTTACGTTGATGCAGTAAGTGTGAGGGTATCATACATTACAGTGATGGAGTGAATGGACGGAGGTAAGGGTGACAGTGAAGGGTGAGTGTGGGGAGATCATGGTGGGGGGTTTGCAGTGAGTGTGAGGCGATCCAGATGACCCTGATGGAGTGAGTGTGCGGGTGTCAGGCTGCTGGTGAATGAGAGTATGCGAAGGTGTCAGAGTGACGATGACAGATGGAGTGTCATGGTGTGAGTGTGACAGTAAAGGAGTGAGTGTAAGGGGGTAGGTCTATCGGTGATGAAATGTGTGTGAGGAGTCAGGTGACTGTCAGTTTGTGAGTGTGAGGTTGTCAGGGTGACAGAGTGAGTGTGAGGGAGTCAGGGTGATGGTTACTAATTGAGTGCGAGAGAGTCAGTGATGAATTTTAACGCCGGTGTCAGGGCGATTGTGACAGAGTGTATGTTGGAAGGTCAGGGTGACAATGCCAGAGTGAGTGTGAGGGGATCGGGGTGACAGAATGAGTGTGAGGAGGGCAGGTGACGGTAATGGAGTGAGTCTGAGGTGGACAGCATGACAGTTAGGGAGGGAGTGTGAGGGTTTCAGAAAGATAGTGAATGAGTGAATATGTGGGCTTCAGATTGATAGTGATGGAATAAGTGTGTGAGGGTAAGGGTGATAGTGACAGAGTGAGTGTGAGATGTTCAGGGTGATGGTGACTGATTACATGCAGGGGGTAAAGTTGTCACTGACACAGTGAGTGCGAGGGGGTCAGGTACATTGTGACAGAGTTAGTCTCAGGTGGTCAGGATGATTTTGAGGGCTGGAGTGCGAAGGGTCTAAAGGTGTCTGAGCGGACTGAATGTAATTGGGTTTGGATGACAGAGGGTTGTGATAGGGTCAGGGTGACGTTGACAGTGTGAGTGAAGTGGCCAGGGAGACAGACATGGAATGAGTGTGAGATGGTCAGGGGACAGATTGAGGTTGAGGTGGGCAGGATGGCATTGAGGTTTTGAGTGTGAGGGGGTCAGGGTAGCGGGGTGACTGTGTGGAATTCGGTTTGGGTGTTGGTGATGGAGAGAGTGTGAAGGATCAGGATGACAGAGTGATTGTGAGGGGGTCAGCGTGACAGTGACGGAGTGAATGTGAGCGGACAAGGTGACGGTGACTGAGTGAGTGTGAGGGTGTAGGGATGTCTATGACTGTGACTAGTCAGGGTTACTGTGACGGTCTGAGTGTGATGGGGTCAGCGTGACAGAGATGGAGTGAGTGTGTGGGTCAGGCGGTGATTCTGATGGGGGTCAGTGTGACGGTAACAAAGTGAGTGTCAGAGAGTTGTGGGTGTGAGTGATGGATTGAGTGTAGGGTAGGTAGTGTGGTTGTGATGGCGTTAGTGCTTGGGGGCAGGTTGACAATGAGTGAATGAGTGTGAGGGTGCCAGGTTGATTGTAACTGAGTGAGTGTAAGGGGATCTGGGAAACGTTGACGGAGTGAGTGTGGGTGTACATCGTGATAGTGACTAAGTGTGAGTGGGTCAGGTTGCTTTTGACTGTGAGTGTGTCAGGCTGCTTGTGGCTGTGAGTAGTCAGGGTTACTCTGATGGACTGATTGTCATGGGCTCAGTGTGATCGAGGTGGAGTGAGTGTGAAGGTATCAGGGTGATGGTGAGAGAGTGGATTTGATGGAGCCAATGTGACGGTGACAACGTGAGAGGCAGGGATGGAGGGCGATAGTGATTGACTGAGTATGTGGCGATAGTGTGATGGCGATGGAGTTAATGCGAGGGGGTCAGTGTGACAGTGAAGAAGTTAGTGTGAGGGGATCACTATGATATTGATAGAGTTAGTGTGTGGGTGTCAGGGCGACAGTGATGGAGTGAGTGTATCGGGATCAGGGCGACAGTGAGCGTGTGAGTGGGCTAGGGTGATGGTGATGGAATGAGTGTTGAGGGGGCAGAGTGATGGTGATTGAGTGAGTATGGGGGTGCAGGACGACCATGACCAAGTGAATGTGGGGAGGTCAGGTTGAACAGTGATGGAAAGAGTGTGAGTGGATCGGGCTGACAATGATGTGGTGTGTGTGAGTTGTCATTGTGATATTGGGAGACTCAGTGTTAGTTGTCAAGATTGACATTGATGGAGTAAGTGGGAGAGTTTAATAATGACGATGAAGAAGTGAGTGTGATGTAGTCAGGTTTACTGTGACAGTGTTCAGCATTAGGGGTTCAGCGTGACAGTGAGGGCTTGAGGTTGAATGGTCAAGGGAACAGGTGGGAGTGTGCGTGACCCAGTCAGGGTGATGGTGTGAGAGTGAGGGGTTCATTGTAAAGGTGACGGTGTGAGTGTGAGGTTGTCAGAGTGACAATAAGGGTTTGAGTGTAAGGACGTAATGGTCACGGGAATGGAGTGATATTGAGCGTCAGGGTGATGGTGAAGCAGTGATTCGGATGGGGACAGGGTGAGTCAGGGAGCTAGAGTGACAGTGACAGGATGAGGAGAAGGCGTTCAGACTGACGGTGACAGATAGAGTGTGGGGGAATCAGATTGAAAGTGACGTAGAGACTGTGACCAGATCATGTTGACAGTGAATGAGTTAGTGTGAGAGAGTTGGTGTGACGATGGCAGAGTGAATGTGAGGGGGTTAGGGTGACGGTGAGAGAGTAAGTGTGAGGGTGTCTGTACAACGGTGGTAGAGTGTATGTGTGAGTGGGACAGAGTGACGGTGACTGTGTATCTGTGCGTCAGTGTGACAATGATGCAGTGAGTGTGACGGAGTCATGGTGATGGTGACTGAGGGATTGTGACCCTCTCAGGGAAACTGTGACTGAGTGAATATGAGCGGATTAGGGTGACCATGAGTGTGTGGCTGTGAGGGAATCAAAGTGATGGTGACTGAGTGAGTGTGATGGGGTTTGGCTGACAGTGATCGAGCGAGTGTGAGAATGTCAAGGAGACAGTGGTGGAATTAGTGTGATGGCATCAGTATTAGGGTGACAGGATGATGGTGATTTAGTGAGCGTGTGGGAGGTTTGGTGGTGGTGACAAACTGCATTGAGTGCTCAGGCTGATAGTTACGGAATGAGCATGATGGGTTTAGGTTGACGATGACACAGTGAGTGTGGGAGGGTTAGGGGCACGGAGACTAAGTCAGCGTGGAAGGGAGACGATGACAGAAACTGGGTGGGTGTGAGGGGTTCTGGGTGACGCTGACAGAGTGAGTTTCAGGTTGTCAGGTTAATAGTGACGGAGTGCGTGATGGGGTCAGAGTGATTATGCTGGAGTAAGGGTGAGGGTGAGGACGTCAGGGTGACGGTGATCGATAGAGTCTGGGGGATTCAGGGTGATGGTGACAGTGAGTGTGAGGATTTCAGCGTAATGCTGACGGAGTGAGTGTGACGGTGTCATAAGTTAGTGTGATGGAGTGAATATGAGGACTCAAGGGAGACAGTGACGGATGAGTGTGAGGTCAGAGTGATGGTGATGGTGTGAGTGCGATGGGGTCAGGGTGAGGGTGAATATGAGGGCGTCAGTGTGACAGTGGCCATGTCAGTGTGAGGGCGTCATCCCAGAACTGAATGACCATGATGGAGCGATTTTGAGGTGGTCAGGGTGACAGAAATAAGTGAGAGTGAAGGGGTCAGGAGGAAGGTGTTGGAGTGAGTGTGGGGGCGTCAGGGTGATGCTGATTGAGAGAGTCTGAGGTGGTCATGATTACAGGGACAAAGTGAGTTTGAGGGTTTATGAGTGATGGTGACACAGTGAGTGTGGGAGGAAACCGGAGCACCCGGAGGAAACCCACGCATACACGGGGAGAACGTGCAAACCCCACACAGTCAGTACCTGAGGCGAAAATTGAACCCGGGTCTCTGGCGCTGTGAGGCAGCAGTGCTAACCACTGTGCCACTGTGCCACCGTGCCGCCCACAATTAGAGGAGTTCCGGGTGATGGTGATGGAGTGTGTGTGTGAATGGCTCAGGGATATGTTGATGGAGTGAATGCGAGGGGGTCAGGGTGACGGTGATGGAGTGAGTGCAATGGGACCAATGCGACTATGTGAGAGGTGGTGGCGATGGTGACGGAGTGAGTTTGAGGTGGGCAGCGTAACAGAGCCGGACTGAGTGTGTCGGCGTCAGGGTGACAAAGATGGAGTGTGTGTGAGGGGGTGAGGGTGACAGGGACAAAGGCAGTGTGACGGCCTCAGGGTGACGGGGACAGGCAGATTGTGAGGGGCACCGGGTGAACGTGACAGAGTTACTGTGAGCGCCTCAGCATGGCAGGGACAGAATGTGTGTTTGTGTGCCAGCTAAACAGTGACAGAATGAGTGCGACGGGGTCAGGGTGACGGGGACAGAGAGAGTGCGAGGGGCTCAGAGCGACGGTGAGTACCTCAGCATATCAGGATCGGAGTGCATGTATGTGTGTCAGGTTGTAACTGATGCAGTGACTGCGATGGTTTCAGCGTGATGGTGACTTATCCGAGGAACAGTGATAGAGTGAGCGTCAGGGGGTCATGGAAACAATGACGGAGTGAGTTTCAGTGGGTCAGGGAAAGAGTGACTGAGTGAGCGTAAGGGTTTCAGGGAGACAAATACGGAGTGAGTATGAAGGGTTCAGGGAAACGATGACGGAATGAGTGTGAGCGGATCCAGGTGTCAGTGACTGACTGTGGGGTTTGCAGATGTCAGTGACTGAGTGAATGTGAGCGTGTCAGGGTGACTGACAGAGTAAGTGTTGGGGTGTCAGCGTGACAGTGATGGAGTGAATGTGAGGGAGTCAGGTGGATGGTTACGGAGTGAGTGTGAGAAGGTCATGGTAATGATGATGGAGTCAATGTCAGGGTGTGAGTGTGACAATGATGTTGTGAATGTGAATGGCTCAGGGTGACGGTGACAGAGTGAATGTGAGGAGGTCAGGGAGGGAGTGAGTTTGCTGGGTCAGGTTGACGGTGTCAGGGTTATTGTGATGGAGTCAGTGTGAGCGGGTCAGTGTGATGGTGTGAGAGTGAGTGTGTGGGAGACAGTGCGACAGTGACGGATGAATGCGAGGCATCAAGGAAATGGTGACAGAATACTTGTGAGGGGTGATCTGTATGGTGATGTTGGAGTGTGACAGTGACAGGGTGACTGTGATTGCAGGTAGTGTGTCAGGGTCTGGGTGCAGCAGAGAGTGGCGTGAGGTGGCCGGAAGTGACGTCAGAGCGCAGAGGCTACTTGGGAAGTTGAGCGACTGATATTTAAGTAGTTGTGTTATAAGTCCCAGATCCTATGGTGGCACGGTGGGTAGCACTGTTGCCTCCCAGCGCCAGAGACCTGCGTTCAGGTCCCACCTTGGGCGACTGTCCATGTGGAGTTTGCACATTCTCCTCGTGTCTGCGTATGTTTCCTTGACTGCAAAGCTGGTTCTGTGTGCACGATGTTGGAGGTCAAGTACTCTGGTGTGTCTGGCCACTATAACTGTGGAAAGTGTGTGCTCCTTCAGCTTCTGACCGAGCATATTGTAGCACTGATAAAGAACTCGATGACCTCATGCTCATCCAAGCAAATGAGATCTTTCTGGACAGTACCTTCAGCGAGTTGATGACACTGACCATACCAGAAGGGAGAAGACAGTGAGGAAGGCAGAGAGGAGAGAAGTGCTGGAGACCCTAGTAGAAGTATCTGTTAGGAACAGGTTGATTCTTTAGAAACAAGAGAGACAGATGACACTGACAGTCCGCGAGGCGGTCAGGTCTGCCAATCAAATGTTGGCGTGGAGGCAGACCCGAGGAGTCAGACAGCATATCGAGCCATGGTAATAGGGGACTCCATAGTCAGAGGAAATGAATGGGGTTTCGGTGGAAACGGGCGGGATTTGAGGATAGTGTGTTGCCTTCCTAGTGCTAGGATGAAGGATATCGCAGACAGAGTGCTCAAGGGCGAAGGTGAAGATCCACAGGTGGTGGTACATGTCGGCACAAATGATGTCAGGAAGAGGAGGAGGGACATTCGACAGCGGGAATTCGGAGAACTCAGAAGAAAGCTGAAAATCAGCATGTCTAGTGTGGTTATCTCTGGTTTGCTTCCAGTTCCTCGGGCTGGAGAGGACAGGAACAGTGAGATAAGTGACTTGCACGCGTGGCTGGGGAACTGGTGCAGGAAGCAAGGACATAAATTCTTGGATCACTGGGGTATGTTTTGCGGTAAGGGTAAATTATACAAGAGGGACAGCTTGCAGCTTAATAGATGGGAGACCAGCATTCTGGCAGGCAGGTTTGTCACTTCAATAGAGTTGCGTTTAAACTAAATAGCGGGGGCGGGGGGACAAATTGGAAGCTTAAGAAGGAAATTGAAGGGAAAGTTAAAACAAGAGAAGTCAAGAAAGACAACAGAATCAATGGAGCTGAAAACTCACAAAGGGATCATGCCGTAAAGTCAAGTGAAATAGGGATTGATAGGAAGGTTGAGGACAGTAACAAATTAAAAATATTATATATGAATGCACAAAACATTAGAAATAAGATGGATGAGCTTGTGGCTCATTTGGAAACTGGGAGTTATGATGTTGTGGGGTAACGGAGACGCGGCTTCAAGTGGACAGGGCCTGGGAAATGAATATTCAATACTATATTCTATCGTAACGACAAACTGACGGGCAGAGGGGGTGGGGTGGTCCTGTTGGTCAGGAATGGTATTCAGTGCCTTGCGAAGGAGGACCGAGAAGCAGAGGATGTGGAGTCAGTATGGATTTAGCTGAGAAATTCTAAGGGTAGAAAGAGCCTCTTGGGAGTTATCTGCAGGCCCCCAAATGGTAGTCTGGACGTAGCGTGTAAGTTGAATAAGGAGCTGACATTGGCCTGTCGCAAAGATATTACTACAAAGATATGTCGCAAAGATATGGTGGATTTCAACATGCAGGTAGACTGGGAGAATCAGGATGGTACTGGAACCCAAGAAAGGGAGCTTGTGGAGTGCCTCTGAGATGGATTCTTAGAACAACTGGTGCTGCAGCATAACAGGGAGAAGGCAATTCTGGATCTGGTGTTGTGCAACGAACCAGATTGGATCAGGGACGTCGAAGTGAAGGTGGCATTAGGAGGTAGTGACCATTACATAAGAAGCTTTAATCTGCAATTTTAAAGGGAGAGAGTAAAATCGGAAGTGAACTGAATAATATTTTCATTGAATACAGGTAACTATGGACCTATGAGGGAGGAGCTGGCCAAAGTTCAATGGTGCAATACTCTAACAAGGATGGATGGCAGTGGAGCCAGGTATTTCCGAGTATAATGCAGAAGATGCAAGATCAGTTCATTCCAAAAAGGAAGAAGAATCCTAAGAGGAGGCAGGTGTGGCCGTGGCTGAATAGAGAAGTTAAGAAACATATAAAGTCAGAAGAGAAACAGTATAACATAGCAAAGATAAGTGGGACAACGGACGACTGGGAATCTTTTAAAGAACAACAGACGATAACTAAGAAGGAAATACGCAGAGAAAAAAAATGAGGTATTAAGTTAAACTGGCCAAAAATATAAAGGAGGATGGTAAAGCTTTTTTAGGAATGCGAATGGAAGAAAAAAATGGTTAGGACTAAAATTGGGCCCATGAAGACAGAAACGGGTGAACATATTACGAAGCACAAAGAAATGGCAGAAGAGTTGAATTGGGACTTTAGATCTGTGTTCATTGTGGAAGACACAAGCAATCTTCCAGAGGAAATAGTGGCTGAAGGAGCTGAACTGAAGGGAATTTATATTTGCCAGGAAATGGTGTTAGGTCTGAAGGCTGGTAACTCCCTGGGACCTGATGGTCTACGTCCCAGGGTACTGAAGGAGGTGGCTCTAGAAATTGCGGATGTATTGGTGATCATTTTCAAATGTTCTATAGATTCAGGATCAGCTCCTGCAGATTGGAGAGTAGCTAATGTTGTCCCACTTTTCAAGAAACGAGAGAGAGAGAGAGAGAAAGCAGGGAATTATAGACCAGTTAACCTGACCTCAGTGGTGGGCAAGATGCTGGAGTCAATTATAAAGGATGAAATTACGACACATCTGGATAGCAGGAACAGGATAGGTCAGAGTCAGCATGGATTTATGAAGGGGTAATCATGCTTGCCTAATCTTCTGGAATTTTTTGAGGATGTAACTCTGAAGATGGACAAGGGAGATCCAGTGGATGTAGTGTACCTGGACTTTCTGAAAGACATTGATAAAGGCCAACATAGGAGGTTAGTGAGCAAAATTAGGGTGCATGGTATTGGGGGCAAAATACTGACTTGTATTGAAAATTGGTCAGCTGACCGGAAATAAAGATTCGTGATAAACAGCTCCCTTTCAGAATAGCAGGTCGTGACCAGTGGGGTGCTGCAGGGATCAGTGCTGGGACAGCAGCTTTTTACAATAGACATTAATAATATAGATAATGGTAGTAAAAGTAATATTCGCAAATTTCATGATGGTACAAAGCTAGGAGGCAGGGTGAAATGTGAAGAGGATGTTAGGAGATTACAGGGTGACCTGGACAGGCTAGGTGAGTGGAAAGATGCATGGAAGATGTAGTTTAATGTGGATAAATGTGTGGCTTTCCACTTTGGTGACAAGAACAGGAAGGCAGATTACTATGTAAATGGAGTCAAGTTAGGTAAAGGGGCAGTACAACGAGATCTATGTGTTTTTGTTCATCAGTCAATGAAAGCAAGCATGCAGGTACAGCAGGCAATGAAGAAAGTTAACAGCATGCTGGCCTTCATAACAAGAGGAATTGAGTGTGGCAGCAAAGAGGTCCTTCTGCAGCTGTAGAGGGCCCTGGTGAGACGGCACCTGGAATCTTGTGTGCTGTTTTGGTCTCCAAATTTGAGGAAAGACATTCTGGCTATTGAGGCAATGCAGCGGAGTTTCACGAGGTCAACTCCCGGAATGGCGGGACTGTCTTACAATGAAAGATTGGAGCGACTGGGCTTGTATACCCTTGAGTTTAGAAGGCTGAGAGGAGATCTGATTCAGACGTTTAAGATTATTAAAGGATTGAACACTCTGGAGGTGGGAAGAATGTTTCCGCTGATGGGTGAGTCCCGAACCAGAGCACACAGTTTGATAATAAGGGATAGGCCATTTAGAACAGAGTTGAGGAGAAACTTCTTCACCCAGAGAGTGGTGGGTGTGTGGAATGCTATGCCCGACAGGGCTGTGGAGGCCAATTCTCTGGAAACTTTCAAGAAAGAGTTGCATAGAGATCTTAAGGATAGTCAAAGACCTTCAAAGGTTATGGGGATAAGGCAGGAACAGGATACTGATTGAGGAAGACCAGCCATGATCATAATGAATGGTGGTGCTGGCATGAAGGGCAGAATGGCTTACTCCTGCACCTATTGTCTAATGTCTATTGTGACAATGACGGATAGAGTGTGATGGTGCAAGGGTTATAGTGATGGAGCGAGTGGGACGGTGTGATAGATTACGCTGATGGAGTGAATATGAGGACATAAGATGATAATGACGGATGAATACCAGAAAGTCAGACTGAGGGGAACAGGGTGACAGTGACTGAGTGAATGTGAAGGTTCCAGGGTGACAGAGTGAGTGAGAGGGGTACCGGGTGACAGTGACGGAGTTAGTGTGATAGTGTCAGGATGACGGAGACAAAGACAGTGTGCGGGTCTCAGAGTAACGGGGGCAGAGAGATTGTGAGGTGCACAGGTTGACAGTGATTAAGTGAGTGTGACTGGATCAGTGTTTCGGTGATGGCGTGACGGTGATTTAGTGAGTGTGAGTGGGTCCGTGTAATGGTGACTAAGTGCATTCAGTGTCTGGCTGATGGTTATGGAGTGAGTGTGAGGCGGTCAGGGTGACGATGATAGAGTAAATGTGTGTGTGTGTGCGTGTGTGTGTGTGACAGTGACATAGTGAGTGTGAGGGGGTCAGGGAGACGCAGATGGAGTGACTGTGAGGGGGGCAGGTTGACACTGACAGAGTGTATGTGCAGGGTTCAGGGTCATGGTGCTGGAGTGAGTGTGGTGGTGTCAGGGTGACAGTGATTGATAGAGTCTGAAGGGCTCAGGGAGACGGTGATGGAGTAAGAATGAGAGTGTCCGGGTAACAGAGATGGAGTGAGTGTGAGGGGCTCAGGTTGATCGGGGCAGAGAAAGTGCGAAATGCTGGGGGTGACCGTGCCAGGGTTGAGTGTGCGTGTTTGAGTGTGACGGGGACGAATGCACCTGTGTGCGTCAGATTCACATAGATGCAGTGCTTATGAGTGATTCAGGATGACTGTGATGAAGTAATTGTGACCCTCTCAGGAAACTAGTGACAGAGTGAGTGCGAGGGGGCCAGGGTGACAGTAACTGAGTGAGTGAGAAGGGTTCCGGGTGTCAGTGACTGAGTGAATGTGAGGATGTCAGGGTGAAAGTGACAGAATAGTGTGGGGTGTCAAGATGACAATGATATAGTGAGTGTAAGAGGGTCAAGATCGGAGTGAATGTGATGGGGTCAGTTTGATGGTGACCAAGTGATTTTGAGGCGTTCTGGGTGATGGTGACAGAGTGTGCCTGATGGGGTCAGGGTGAAGTCATGGAGTGAGTGAGCGGCGTCAGCGTTATGCTGACAGAATGATTGTGAGGGGTGAGCGTGACGATGATGGAGAGAGTGTGAAGATGACCGGGTGCTCGTCATGGAGAGAGTGTGACAGGGATAGGGTGATGATGATGGAGTAACTGTGATGGGGTCTAGGATCAGGGTGAAAGTGACGGAGTGAGTGTGAGCGGGTCAGTGCAACGGTGATGGAGTGAATGTGTGTGTGGGTCATGCTGACAGTGACGGCAAAGTGTGATAGTATAGGGTTGATAGTGGCGGAGTGAGTGTGAGTGATTTAGGGTGACAGTGACAGGAATAGTGTAATGGGATCAGGATGACGGAGATGGACCGAGTGTGAGGGGGTCAGTTTGGGAATGAGTGTGACTGCATCAGGTTGACGGTGACCAAGTGATTTTGAGGGGTTTCGGGTGAGAGTGCCAGAGTGTGTGAGACGGGGTCAAGGTTCTGGTGATGGAGTGAGGGGGTTAGGGTGACCATTTAACGGGCATAAAGAGAGAGAGTGAAGGGTTTAGGGTGATGGTGATGGAGTGAGTGTGAGGGGATCAGGGTGATGATGACTGAGTGTGTGTATGACGTTGTCAGGGTGACAGGGATGCAGTAAGTGGGAGGGTTTATCAATGACGATGAGGGAGTGAGTGCCATGGAGACAAGGTTACTGTAACAGAGTGGGTGTGAGGTGTTCAGCGTGGCAGTGAGCGTTTGAATTGTGCGTTCAGGGACACAGGAAGGTAGCAAGTGTGACAGGATCAGAGTGACCGCAGAAGAGTGAGGGTATCAGAGTGACGGTGATGGAGTGAGCATGAGGGTTTCAGCTTGACAATCAATGATTGAGTATAAGGAAGTCAGGTTCATGGGAATGGAGTAAGATTAAGGGGTCAGTGTGACTGTGAAGGAGGGAGTCTAATAGGGTCCACGTGATAATGGCTGAATGAGTATCATGGAGTTATGGTGGTAGTTACAGAATGAGTGTGAGCTGGTCAGGGTGACTGTGAAAGAGAGAGAGTGTGAGGGGGTCAGGGTGATGGTGATGAAGTGATTGTGAGGGGGTCAGGTTAACGGAGACTGAGTTTGAAGGGGGTTATGTTTACGGTACTACTGAGTGAGTGTGAAGGGGTCAGGGTAACCGTGACAGTGTGAGTGTGAGGGGTAAGGGTGGCGGTGAGCGTGTGAGTGTGACGGGTTCAATGGTACCCTGTCGGTATGAGTGTGAGGGAGCCAGTGTTGCAGTTACAGTGTGAATCAGAGTGGATCAGGGTAATAGTGAGTGTGTGAGTGTGAGGGGTTCAGGGTGAGAGTGAGGTTGTGAGTGTGTGCGTTTCAGACTGACAGTACAGAATGAGTGTGAGGGTATCAGTATGACAGTGATAGAGTGAGTGTGAGGTGGACAGGCTATCAGAGATTGAGTGATTGCGAAGGAGTCAGTGTGACAATGATAGACTAAGTGTGAGGGGGTCAGGGTGATGGTGGTGGAGTAAGTGTGAGCGGGACAGGGTGTTGGGGACAAAGACTGCGTGAGTTCCTCAGCGTGACAGGAACAGAGAGACTGTGTGTGTCTCAGCGTGACAGGGATGGAGTGCATGTATGTTTCCATCAGGTTAGTATACATAAATTGAGTGTGAGTGTTTCAGGGTGACGGTGACTGCGTGAGTGTGACCCTGTCAGGGAAACGATGGCGGAGTGAGTGTGAGGGGGACAGTTTGTTGGTGACTGAGTGAGTTTGAGGCTTCCACCTCATCACCCGTGGCTGTCAGTGATAGAAAAATAAGTTTATGGAATCCCACAATTTCTTTCTGATCTTCCCACAATATCCAGGGATGTACTTGATTAGTTCCCTGGGATATGCCTACACTTTATGCATTTTAAAACCTCCATTACCTCCTGTTCTGTAATGTGGACTCCTTTGAAGACATCACTGTTTATTTCCCTGACTTTCCCAGACTTTCTCCACAGTAAGGTGAAACGTAAATTTTTAGTTTAGGGTCTCAGCCATCTCCTCTGGTTCCACACTTGATTGGCCGCATTGATCATTAAGGAACCATATTCCATCCGTATTTAATTTTGTGTTGTTAATATACTTATATTTTCCTCAGTTTAATCTGCGAGAGCTTTCTGTGGTCCCCTTTGGGCCCTCCTGATTTCCCACTTAAGTGTATTACTCCACCGCAATGTTCTTCAATGGATTTCCATAATTCAGCTGGCTATATGTGACACGTGCTCAATTTCTCTTGATCAGAACCTCAATATCTCCAGTCATCCAGATTTTCTTACTTTCATCAACATTATTCTTCACACTAAAAGGAATATGCTCGCTCTGAACTCTCGTTTTATCTCTTTTGAAAGCTTCCCATCTGCCTGACGTCCCTTTACCTGCAAATTGCCTCCACAATCAATTGTTAAATGCTCTTGACTCATACCTTCTGGATTCAGGCAAGGCCAGTTTTGATCAATAACTTGTGAACCAGCCATGTTCTTTCCATCACTATTTTCAAAATAATACGATTGTGGTGACTTTGCCAAAGTGTTTCCCCACAAACACCTCAGTCGCTTTCCCTACCTTGTTTCCCAAGTGGAGGTCAGGATTTTCTGCTTTCCTGCAGTCCGACCATTGACATTTTGACTGGGACAGTTTTATGGAACATGCCTAACAAATCCCTCCCATCCAAGCTGTGAAAATTCTGGCAGGACCAGTCTAAGTTTGGAAAGTTCAAATGCCTGACCATTGCAACGCTATCATTCTTACAGATATCTGAGGCCTCCCGACATATTTGATGCTCAATTTCCCACTGACTATTGAGGGCCTGTGGTGCAGTTATATCAAAGTGATGACCGATTCTCATTTCTCAGTTCCACCATTAAGGCATCACTGGGCGATCCCCAGGAATATTCTCTCTAAGTGCTGCAGTGATGTTTCACTGATCAAAAACTCCAATCCCCTCCTCTCTCACCTCCTGTTCTCTCTATCCTGTAGAATCTGTATCTTGGAACATTGTGCTGTCAGCCCTGTCCCTCCCTCAGCTTCGTTTCTGACATACCTATCGTGTCATAGTCCCATGTCCATGCACCAAGTTCATCTGCCTTACCTGTTAGGCCTGTTATGTTGAAATAAAGTAGTTTAATTGATCAGTTTTCCCTTATATCTGCTGTATTCTCCCTTATATCTGCTGTATTCTTGCAGGCCTTGTCTAGTTAAATGGCTCTCTTGAAATTCTGTCCCAGCCTCAACATTCAGACTGCAGCCTGAGACCATCCCCCTCACTCTGAACAACACCCTTACCTTTCATGTCATCTGCAAAGCGAGTAATGATACCTTCTGTTTTCACATCCGACTCATTAATGACCATAAGGAACATCAATGGTTCCTGCACAGTTCCCTGTGGTACACCCACTGGTGAAAGAATTTCAAACACAAAACCAACCCTCCAACAATTGTGGATTCAATATGCTAACTTGCCTTGGATCCCATTGGTTTGTTGGACCAGCCTTCCATGTGGGACCTTGTCAAAGGCCATAGTGAACTCCAAAGAACCCACATCATCTGCACTGCCCTCAATATTTTTAATAGTGATTTCAAAGAAAAATCAGCTGAATTTATCAGACAGGATCTTCTTTACCAAATCCGTGATGACTATCCCTAATTGTCCCTCAGAACTGTTCCCAATGATTTCTCTCATCCCTGCTGTCAGATATCTGCTGTGTAATTACCTAGTCTACCCCTGCTGCCATTCTTGAACAAAGGAACCACATTAGCGATCCTCCAGTCATTCGGCAGTTCACCCTTGGTCAGCAAAGCATTAAATATATCCGCCAGGGACCCAGCAATCTCCTCCCTTACCTCTCGTGGCAACCTGGGATACATTTCCTTGGGCACGGGGGATTTCCCCACCTTTATGCCTGAGAAAACATTTAATACCTCTTTATTGATCTTAAGATGTTCTTGAACCTCACCATCCCGACTGAAATCCCCGGCTACAAATCCTTTCTCCTGTTTTAATACAGATGGGAAATAGTCATTTAATAATTCACCAGTTCCTCTGGCTCCATGCAGAGATTGTCCCTTTAGTTTCCAACAGGCCTCACTCTTTAGCTAGGAATCCTCTGACTCTGACTATAGTCATAAGATATCGGGAAGGTTTTCCTTAATAGTGTCTGCCAATGATATATAATGACCATTGCTTGCCCCTCAATTCTAAGGACCCTTGCCCTCCCTATACTTGTGAAGAGCTTCACCTACTTTTATTGAACTGCATTTTGTCGATCAAACTGACGATATCACTTGATCAGTATTCACTAGTCTTGCTGCCAATGTTATTCCCACTTTATTTACACACTAGTCATGGATCCTCACTGTATCCTTTTAAAATATTCCACTTTCAAAATATAATCCTGTCTGGAAGTAGCTCAAGACAGTCTCTGTTTTCCATTACCTGTTTCATTATAGGAGACTCAGTTGTGAGGGGGACAGACAGGAGACTGTGTGGCTGCAGAGGAGACCCCAGGATGGTGTGCTGCCTCCCGGGGATCCAGATCAAGAGTGTCTCTGAGCGGTTGCTGAACATTCTGAAGGTGGATGGAGAACAGCCAGAGGTCATTTTGCACATCAATCCACATGACAGAGGTAGAAAAAGGCATGGGCTCCTGTGAAATGAGTATCGGGAATTAGGTAAGAAGTTAAAAAGCAGGATATTGAGGGTAGTGATCTCCATATTACTCCCAGTGCCACGTGCCAGTGAGTATAGAAATAGAAAGTTAGGCAGGATGAATGTGCGGCTGAGGAGCTGGTGTAGGGACAAGTGTTTTCAGTTCTTGGATGATTGGGATCTCTTCTGGGGTAGAGGTGACCTGAACAAGTGGGGGGCAGATTTGAATTGAACCAGAGGGGCACCAGTATCCCTTGGTGGTGGTGGTTGTGGAGCTGGGAGGTGGAGGTGGAGGTGGTGAGGGTGGTTGGCTGACTGGTGCGCATGAAGCCTGACTGATGAGGGAGATGAGTTCAGAGCATGGATTGGCTCTGGAGAATGGGATTTTCCAACTATAACAGAAATATGGCTGAGAGATATAGATCATACATACACTCAAAGTTTGTGAGAAGATTTGTAGCTCGGGTGCTCGTTGTTGTGGTTCTGTTCGCTGAGCTGGGAAATTGTGTAGCAGACGTTTCGTTCTCTGTCTAGGTGACATCCTCAGTGCTTGGGAGCCTCCTGTGAAGCGCTTCTGTGATCTTTCCTCCAGCATTTGTAGTGATTTGAATGTGCCGCTTCCGGTTGTCAGTTCCAGCTGTCCGCTGCAGTGGTCGGTATATTGGGTCCAGATCGATGTGCTTATTGATTGAATCTGTGGATGAGTGCCATGCCTCTAGGAATTCCCTGGCTGTTCTTTGTTTGGCTCGTCCTATAATAGTAGTCTTGTCCCAGTCGAATTCATGTTGCTTGTCAACTGCATGTGTGGCTACTAAGGATAGCTGGTCGTGTTGTTTCGTGGCTAGTTGGTGTTCATGGATGCGGATCGTTAGCTGTCTTCCTGTTTGTCCTATGTAGTGTTTTGTGCAGTCCTTGCATGGGATTTTGTACACTACATTGGTTTTGCTCATGCTGGCTATCGGGTCCTTCGTTCTGGTGAGTTATTGAAAGAGAGTGGCTGTTGGTTTGTGTGCTGTTATGAGTCCGAGTGATTGCAGTATTCTGGCTGTCAGCTCGGAAATGCTCTTGATGCATGGTAGTGTGGCTAGTCCTTTGGCTTGTGGCACGTCCTCGTTCCGTTGTCTTTCCCCTAGGCATCTGTTGATGAAATTGCGCGGGTATCCGTTTTTGGCGAATACATTGTATTGGTGTTCTTCTTCCTCTTTTTGCAGTTCTGGTGTACTGCAGTGTGTTGTGGCTCTTTTGAACAGTGTCTTGATGCAACTTCTTTTGTGTGTGTTGGGGTGGATGCTTTCGTAGTTCAGGACTTGGTCTGTGTGTGTGGATTTCCTGTATACCTTTGTGGTGAATTCTCCGTTCGGTGTTCTCTGTACCATCACATCTAGGAATGGGAGTTGGTTGTCCTTTTCTACCTCTCTAGTGAATCGGATTCCTGTGAGTTTGGCATTGATGATCCGGTGTGTGTTCTCTATTTCTGTGTTTGTAATGATGACAAAAGTGTCATCTACATATCTGACCCAGAGTTTGGGTGAATTTGCGGTGAGACTGTTTGTTCTAATCTTTGCATTACCGTTTCATCTATGAGTCCAGAGATGGGTGAGCACATGGGTGTGCCGTTGAATGTGAAGTGTGTTGTGAGGCCCAGGTCCAGTAGTGTGAGTATGCCGTCTTTGTTGATCGGTTCAACGTCCTGTTGTCTGTTCTGTATGTCCAGCAGGTTGGCTATTGTTTCTCTGGCTAGGGTTTGGTCGATCGAGTGCCGTTACATCGAATGAGACCATGGTTTCTTCCTTGTCTATGTGTATATTTCTGATGATGTCCAAGAATTCCTGTGTTGATTGTATAGAGTGTCTGGATCCGCTAATCAGGTGTTTCAGTTTCTGCTGTAGTTCTTTAGCCAGTTTGTGTGATGGTGTCCCTGGTAGTGATACTATGGCTGAGTGGGATGTCTGGTTTGTGCACTTTAAGTAGTCCATGGAATCTGGGGGTGTTGTTGCTCTCAGGTTTCATTCTCTGTAGGTCAAATCTGGTTATCTGTCCTTTTTTTGTAGGTTCCTCAGTGTGTTGTTTATCCTATTGGTGAGCTGTGGGATTGGGTCAAACTCCCTCTTTTGGTAGGTGTTTGTATCTGCAAGTAGTTTTTGCACTTCTTGGATGTTGTCTGTTTTGTCCAGGATGACCGTCATTCTGCCTTTGTCTGCTGGTAAAATGATTATGTTCTTATCGTTTCTTAGTGATTTTAGTGCTTCCCTCTCCTTGGTGTTGAGGTTATGTGTTTGTCTTTTCCTTGTTATCAGAGATACGATACTTTGTCTCACTGTTTGTTACGTCTTTTCTGTCAGTCGATTATTCCTGAGTGTGCATTCTAGTGCTGCTGCTCTAAGTCTGCTGTCTTGGCATCCTGTGATTTTATTTGAGTCCCTTAGGCAGTATTGTTCTTTCCGTGTCTGTGAGCTGTCCGTGGGAGAGGTTTCTAACCCAGGTGTGTGTTGTGGTGTCCTCTCTGTTGTGCGTTAGTTTGGCCAGTTTTTCTTTTCGACCTGTTTTTTTTGCCGTGTGTTATCCTGTTCTGTCCTATGGTGATGGCCTGTTCTCTGGTCCGGGTCCATTCCTGATCGGTGGTTTTTGAAATTAATGATTTTTGGCGCGCAATTTCTTGTCTGTATTTGTGAAGTCTGTAATCATTATCTGGAACATCCTGAATCTATTCTATCTGGCTGTGTCCCTGGCTTGTGGGTTGTTGACTGGTAGCGTGTATCTGACACATGGTGGAAGGATTCGATTCTTTCGGCATTCATGCAGGAACCAGAGTTGTTCATATGTGGCGCTGAGGCGGTTGGCACAGGATTCCCATTTCCTGGCTTGTCTTAGCGTCTCTCGCCCGTAGGTGTTCAAGGTTTGGAAGACGATATGTAGCTCGGGTGCTACAACTGACCAAATGGTACAAAAACTGGCCAATCTGGAATTCCCTTCCTCAGGCCATTTTGGAGCATGTTATTTCAGAAAGGCAGCTTACTGCCATCTGCTGAAGGACATGGGGGGGGTTAGATAGAGTTGACAGTGAGAACCTTTTTCCACGTATGGAGTCAGCTATTACAAGGGGGCATAGCTTTAAATTAAGGGGGGGGTAGATGTAGGATTGATGTTACGGGTAGGTTCTTCACTCAGCGAGTCGTAAGTTCATGGAATGCCCTGCAGTAGCAGTGGTGGACTCTCGCTCTTTATGGGTATTTAAGCGGGCATTGGATAGGTATATGGAGGATAGTGGGTTAGTGTAAGTTAGGTGGGCTTTGATCGGCGCAACATCGAGGGCCGAAGGGCCTGTACTGCGCTGTATTCTTCTATGTCTATGTACGGACAACTGAAAGCAACCACCATGTTCCATGAGTCAATAAGAAAAATAATTGAAGCTAACATGACAGTTTGATAAAGTGGTTGAGGAGGCATTATGAGTATGTAATAAGCAATCAAAAGGTTTGGAGTAAAGTTCCAGAATCAGTCCCTACCATGGTAGCTTCAATTAATAAAAGAGCATGAAATGAAAATGCTGGAATAATGAACGATAATGGCAGACCTACCAAAGATTTGAAGCATGTTACATGGTTCAGTATTGTCCTTCAGAGGAGGACGTCTGACCTTCCTACCTGGCCTGCCCTACCCATTCAACAATAAGGTGATGGTCCTTTCCTGTGCCGAACCTGACGACGAAACCCATCAGGAGAAAGTGAGGACTGCAGGTGATGGAGATAAGAGTTGAGAGTGTAGTGCTGGAAAAGCACAGCAGGTCAGGCAGCATCCGAATAGCTGGAAAATCAACGTTCCAGGCATAACCCCTTCATCAGGTATCCTAATGAAGGCCTCAAGCCCGAAACGTCGATTCTCCTTCTCCTCGGACGCTGCCTGACCTGTTGTTCTTTTCCAGCACTACAGTCTCGACTGAGAAGCCATTTGGTTGTAATAAAGTTTCTTAAGAAAGATCAACCATAATTAGCCGAGCAAGATGGCAGGCCTTCAAAAAGGTAGCTGATGACCACCTTCTTGGGATATGTGACTAACTTTTTCATAATTCAGTGTAGAATTCAAAAACTGCAAATGACAGTGATTCAGGTTCTTCAGACAGAGTCTGGTACACATTTACGATTGATGATTGGATGCAAAGTCTCCTGTGATGTTGCTGTGAACAGCAAGAGAGTTCTTGCCAGTATTGCACTCCAATACGTGTTCATGATGTAAAGTGTCAGATTTATTACATTTCTGTTTGTGACCGCTTTCTGTGCATTTCCAATATTAGTGGTGATATCATGATACCAGTATTCCCAAACTCCAGTTTGATGCTGAATGGACGGGGATTTGGAATCGTTTGTCCAGGGTGAAATTTGAATTCAGAGAAAGCCTGGAATCGGAAAGAAAGCCAAATGGTGACCATGTAATGCGAGTCAATGGAAAAAATACAAAAACAGCTGGTTGACGAATGCCAAGGCATCTGTCACCTTTCCATGGTCTGGCCGACATGAGATTCCAGACCCACTGGGAAGTAATTGACTGTGTTCTGAAGTGGCTTTAGTAAGCTATTCAATGGGCAATTGGGGATAGGGACTCATTGCTGACCCTAACCAGAAAGTAATACGTGTAACAAAACCTCGCAACAACTATATCAATTAAATGTAACTTTTGCGACAGTTCCTGATGTCATTTCAAGTATTTCATGTGAATATTCTAAAATGCACTTTGAGTGATGTTGCACCGTCTAAACGGACTACAATATAAATCAGTGGGACATTCAGAGTAGATCCAGTTCAACATTGATGTTTAATTGCAGAATTTTCAGCACTGAATTTTTAACCTAAATAAAAGTTTTAAATTGTGTTTATCATCCAGAAATAAATAAAATCTGTTGCAATTCGTCTTCATAAATTTGTATTCCCTTCTGAAAATGGTCAACGTTCTTAAAATAAACTTGTTTCAATTTGAATCTTACCAACAAATCACTTCTTTCATCTGGCTTTGCTGTCACCATCACTTCCTTGAAACCAATTAAGCATTTATGTAAAGAAACACAGAAATAGAATTCTCAGAATAAATTAGAGGAAACAAAACCCCACTTTATATTTCCCCACACGAATTGTGGAAAAAATGCAAATAACTCAATGGATTCCAATACTAATTGATGTTAGGACTTTTTAATACATAAGTTGTATGATTGTTGAAAGACAGAGGTATCAATTGTCATGTTTAGTCAAAAAAAACTATAATTAAGAGATACATTGGCCCAGCTAATATTTCTGTCTCTCTTTTTCTCTCTTCCCCTCCTGTTTTTCCCCCTTTTTTCTTTATATCTGATGCCTTGTTTTGCCTCTCCACAATCGGACAATGTTTTCCTTAATAACCTGAAGCCAACACCTCACCAACATATCCTCTCAGCCAAATTCATCCATTTCTTTCGAGAGATTTGAGTCAGTACAGCCAGATTTTCTGAAACATCTGTCTGAGTATTGAGTGATCTGGAAATGCTTGTTGGGAATGAGGCTGCAATTCTTTACCGTGATAGTGTTTCATTGTATCTCAGCAGTATTATTCTTGGCTGAGGAATGTTTAATGGTTCAGTGTAATGCATACTTAGATTATAATTAACCTTCACTGCACATCTCATGGAACGTTTAATATTGTAGAGGTCGATTTGTTCTGTAACGACTCTGTGTTGTACCTACGCTGGGAGCTTTTTTTTTAAGGGAATCCTGGATGCAGCTCTTCACTGTGTCTAAACCAAAATGTATTTGTCATGATTGCATTCGACAGCGCAATATAGAGGGAGATTTACCCAGTACATTACATGAGCTGTACAATCACGGAAAACATATGACGTAGCCATGTAAAGGGGCTTGATTTCCTACCCACTGTCTTTCTGATTTTGAAATGCTTGATACCAGAATAAAAAGGGAACAACACTATGCATCGAAACTTTGTTATACAAGTAGATTATCATCTACAGGCACAGACATACATACACACATACGCAAATCATCTATGAACAACCCTTGCAGTGTTAAATGGTTGAGTGCTGAGAGAGCTTTAATATGCAATGTGTGTATTCCATGCAACACATGCCGACGGTGTGCTTGATATGGTAGTTTAAATGTAGTTTTGTTCTGTCTTTAACCTTTTCTGTGACAACTGTGGTTGTGTTTGACAAATATTCAACAGAACTGGAGGACTATAAATGTAGTCACTGCATTAGAGGCAGAATGCAATGCCATCAAACAGGGAGAAAGGCGATCCCTGTCTTTTTTCATGATGAGGAGCGATTAAAGCAGCTGGGCTTCAAACCTGAAATGGAGGTTAATTTAACTGAGGCCGATATAATTCTGAAAAGACTAACTTAGAGCAAAGGTCAATGATAGGGAACCAGAAGCAGATTGCTCAGCCAATGGAGTTTGGTCTTCCAAACAATGACATCATGGCTGAACTGATAATCCTCACCTCCACTTTCCAGTGTTTTAACTGTAAGCATTGATTCAATTACCAAATCAAAACCTGTCCATTTCAGCCTTCAAAATACTGAATGACCCAACCTCGACAGTCTTCCGTGGTAAAGAATTCCACAAATTCTCTACATTCTGGGAGACAAAATTCTCTTCTGCCCGAAATTTGTGACCTCTAATTCAGAGATTCTACTCCCTGCTCCGAAACTCTCCCACAAAGGGAAACAACATTTCTGCATTTACACCATCAAGTTTCCTGAAAATAATAGATGCTTCAGAATATTACCACTGAATCTTCTGTGTTGCAATGAGTATAGGCCCAAACGACTCAATCTCTACTCTCAAGAAAGTCCCTCCCTCTTCAGGATCAGTCGACTAAACCTCATGTGGATTGTCTCACATTCCAGTGTACCCTTTCTTTGTGATATGAGTCTCAAGAACGGGTCACGGTATTCCAGCTGTGGTAAGATTAGAGTTTCTTTTCAGTTTCAACAAACAATATAGTCATACAGATATCCAGCACAGAAACAGACCCTTCGGTCCAACTGCACTGACCAGACATCCCAATCTGACTGAGTACCATTTGCCAAACATTCGGCCAATCTTCCTCTAAATGTTACCTGTTCATACACCCAACCAGGTGCCTTTTAAATGCAGTAATTGACCCGCCTCCACCACTACCGCTGGCAGCTTTATCCATACATACACGTGAAAAGATTACCCCTCAGGTTCTTTTCAAATGTTTCTCCTCTCACGTTAAACCGCTGTCCTCTAGTTTTAGACTCTCCCACTCGAGGAAAAAGGCCTTGGCTATTCACCATATCAATGCCCCACATGCTTTTACAAGTCTTGTTCAGGCCACTCCTCAGCCTCCTTTTTTCTCACTGCATGGGAAATAAAAGCCCCAGGCTATTCAGCTTCACCTTATACCTTAAACACTCCAGTTCCAGCATCATTCCTGGAAATCTTTTCTACACCCTCTCAAGTTTCACAAAATCCTTCATAGAAATGGTCAGCCAGATTTGTCTGGAATAATTCTAAATGTGGCCTCACAAAGGTTCTGTGTAGCTGAGACATGATATCTCGACTCCTAGACTTAATGTTATGACCAATGAACGAATGCGTGCTAAATGCCTTCTTCCCCACCCTCTCTCCCTGCAACTCCACTTTCAAGGAATGATGCATCTGCACCCTTCGGTTTCTTTGCGCAGCAACACTCCCCAAGACCCAGCTATTAATTGTATAAGTCCTGCCCTGGTTTGCCTTACAAAAACGCAACACCTACATTTATTTAATGAAAATGCATTCATGAAAGGCAAGTCATCTTTAACTGATATATTGGAATTCTTTGAGGTTGTAACGAGCGTAGTAGACAATGGGGACCTGGTGAACATGGTGTATCTGGATTTCCAAAAGGCATTCAGCGAGGTGCTGCACAAAAGGCTGCTGCATAAGATAAAAATGCACAGTGTTACGGGCAATGATTAGCATGGACAGAAGAATGGTTAACTAACAGAACGCAAAAATTGGGGATAAATGGGTGTTTTTCTGGTTGACAATCAGTGGCTAGTGATGTGTCTTAGGGAATCAGTGTTAAGATTGCAGTTGGTTACAATTGTTGGCACTGCAATTGTTTACAATTCAGATAGATTGCTTCGATTTCGAGAACAAGTGTAGTGTGTTGTAGTTCACAGAAGCCACTTAAATGAGTGATAGAGCAAAGTGTGCAGAAGGATATGGACAGGCTAAGTGAGTGGGCAAGGGTCTGGCAGATGGAGTACAATGTTAGTAAATGTGAGGTCATCCATTTTGATAGGATTAATAACAAAGTGGTCTTTTTAAAAATGGTGAAAAATTACAGAATGCTGCTGTGCAGGGGACGTGGGAGTTCTTGTGCATGAAACACAAAAGTATCGTTTGCAAGTCCAGTAGCTAATTAGGAAGACAAATGGAATAATGTCCTCCATTGCCAATGGATAGAGTTTAAAATTAGGACTTTCTGCTGCAGCTGTATAGGGCACAGGTGTGACCACGCCTGGAGTACTCTGTACACTTTTCACCGCCTTACATGAGATGGCACTGGGGTGGGGTTTGCTGAGGAGTTTGACTACATTGATTCTGGAAATGAGGGGGTTGGCTTATGAGGAGAGATTGAGCAGACTGGGATTGTACTAATTGGAATTCAGAAGAATGGGGGAGGGGATTGTAAAATTATAAATGGGATAGATAAGACAGAAGCAGGGAGGCTCAAAGTTTGTGAGAAGATTTGTAGCTTGGGTGTTCGTTGTTGTGGTTGTGTTCGCCGAGCTGGGAATTTGTGTTGCAAACGTTTCGTCCCCTGTCTAGGTGACATCCTCAGGGCTTGGGGGCCTCCTGTGATGTTTTCTCCGGCATTTATCGTGTTTTGTATCGGCCACTTCCGGTTGTCAGTTCCAGCAGTCCGCTGCAGTGGTCGGTATATTGGGTCCAGGTCGATGTGCTTATTGATTGAATCTGTGGATGAGTGTCATGCCTCTAGGAATTCCATGACTGTTCTCTGTTTGACTTGTCCTATAATAGTAGTGTTGTCCCAGTCGAACTCATGTTGCTTGTCATCTGCGTGTGTGGATACTAAGGATAGCTGGTCAAGCCAACGTCTTCATCCAAAGGGTTGTGAATCTCTGGAATCCCCTGCCTAGTGAAGCAGTTGAGGCTAACCTGTTGAATGTTTTCAAGGTGAAGATAGATTTGTGAACAGTAAAGGAATGAAGGGTTATAGTGAGCGGGTGGGTAAGTGGAGTCTCAGTCCATTGAAAGATGATTCACGATATTATTGAAAGGCAGAGCTGACTCATGGAGTCAGATGGCCTACTCCTGATTGTATTTCTTATGTTCGGATGTTGTTATGTTCAAACAGGCCTCCAATTCAAAAAGTAATGCCCTCTAACTACTAAATAAAAACTGAAAGAACTGTGGATGCTGTGCATCAGAAGCAAAAGCAGAAACTGCTGGAAATGCTCAGAAGGTCTGGCAGCATCTCTGGCGTGAAAGGCTCACCAGTTTACGGTTCCCTCGCTTTTCCTTACAACTTTCTTCAATAATGCTGCCCCATTAGTCACTCTCCAGTCTTCTGGCATCTCATCTATGATTATCAACGATACAAACATCTCAGCAAGGGGTCCAGGAATCTCCTCCCTAGCTTCCCACAAAGTTCTGGGAAATACCTAATCAGGTCTCCAGGATTTATTTCCATTTGTCTACTTTAAGACCTCCTACACATCCTTTTTTGTAAAATGAACTCATTTTAAGATCACATTATTTATTTCCCAAGTTCCTTAGCTTCCATGTTCCTGTCTACTGTAAATATTGATGCAAAATGTTTGCTTAGTGTTTCAGCCATCTCCTGTGGTTCCATGCATGGAAAGCCATGTTTATCTTTAAGGGCTGTATTCTCTCCTTAGTTATTCTTTTTACCTTAAAATAATTTTAGAATCTTTTCGGCTTTTCCTTAATTCTGTTTGCCAAAGCAATTTTATGTCCCCTTTTTTTTCCCTCATGATTTCCTTTTTAAGTATACTCTTATACCTTTCTCAGGATTCACTCAATCCCAGCTGTCTATATCTGATGAATGCCCCCATCTTTTTCTGGACAGAAGTTGCAATTTCCCTCATCATTGAGCTTTCCCCATTCCCTGCCCTACAGACAAACAGAAACATACCATCACTGAACTCTCATTGTCTCATTCTTAAAGGCCTCCCACTTGTCGGCCATCCCTTTACCTGTGAATAATCTCCCCCAAGCAACTTCTCAAAGTCTAATACCATCGAAACTGGCCACCCTCTAATTTGAAACTTTTCATTTTTAAATCAATTCTATCCTTTCTCATCATTATTATTAAACCAATAGAATTATGATCACTTTCCCTGAAGCGTGCCCCTGTGGACACCTCAGTCACTTGCCCGGCCTTGATTCCCAACAGAAGGTCAAGTATTGCAAACTGTCGAGTAGGTGCATCCACATATTGAATAACAACGTTTTCTTGTACACACTTAGCCAATTTGTCCACATTCCAAGATCTTAACACTATCCCAAACTCTTTTTGGAAAGTAAAAATTCCCTACCATCATCCTTTTTTCTTACAGATAGTAGATACCTCCTTTCATATTCGCTTGTAAATTTCCCACTGACTATTAGGAGGCCCATTTTACAATCCGAGCAAGGTCATCACCTCTTTCTTATTTTTAAGTTTCATCCATATAACTTCACTGGGCAGTCTCCAAGAAATATCCTCTCTACATCCAGCTGTAATGTTCTTTCTAACCAAAAACACCACTCCATCTCCTCTCTTGCTCCTCTGTCTATACATTCTATAGCATCTATATCCTGGAACATTAAGCTGCCAGTCCTGTTCATCCCTGAGCCACATTTATGTAATGATAATGATGTCCTTTCCACACATTCCCATCTATGCCCTATGTTCATTTGTCTCACATGTCAGGCCTCTTGCATCAAAGTAAATGCAGTTTAGCAGTCTTACCTCGCTCTTGCCAAACTGTTGTCTGCCTTGACCCCTAGAATTGCTCACCGCATCTCATCTCAAACATTTCTCTTTTCTCACTATCTTGTTGGTTCCCACCATCCCCCTTACTAGTTTAAAACTTTCAGCATACTGCTAGCTGGATGCTTGAGGTAAGGTGAGAGTGACAGTCCTTGACATCAAGGCTGCACTCGATTGAGTGGGGCTTCAAGGAATCATAGCAAAACTGGAATCAATGGGTGCAAACTCTCTGATGGTTGGAGTCATACCTGACACATAGGAAGATGGTCGTGGTTGTTGGAGGTCAGTCACCTCAGGTCCAGGACATCTCTGCAGGAGTCCATCAGGGTAGTGTCCTCGGACCGACCATCTTCAGCTGCTTCATCAATGACCTTCCCCTCCATCACAAGGTCGGAAGTGGGAATGTTCGCCGCTGATCGCACTAAGCTTAGCAGCATTCACAATTCCTCAGATTCTGATGTCCATGTTCAAATGCTACAAGATCTGGACAAGCCTGCTGGACACACTTTCCTCATTCCTGAAGAAGAGCTGATGCCCAAAACGTCGATTCTCCTGTTCCTTGGATGCTGCCTAACCTGCTACTCTTTTCCAGCAACACATTTTCAGCAATATCAAGGCATGGGCTGACAAGTGGCAAGTCACATTGCCATCAAAAATAAAAGACAATCCAACCACTGCCCCCTTGGCATTCAATGGTTTACCATCACTGAATCCCATAATATCAACATCCTGTAGGTTATCATTGACCAGAAACTCAAATGCACTAACCACAAACACAGCAGATACAACAGCAGGTCAGAAGCTAGGAACATTGAAGCAAGGAATACTGCAGCCTGTCCACCATCTACAATGTACAAGTTGGAAGTGTGATGGAATACTCCCAACTTGCCTGGACGGGTGCAGCCCCATCAACACTCAAGACGTTTGGCACCATCCAGGAAAGGCAGCACACTTCATTGGCACCACATCCACAAGTGTCCACTCTATCCACCACACATGCTCAGTACACACTGCTGCTACTATCTACATGATGCACTGCAGAAATTCACCGAGGATCCTCAAACAGCACCTTCCAAACCACAACCACTTCCATCTAGAAGAACAAGGGCAGCAGATGTGTGGGAATTCCACTACCTTCAAGTTCCCTCCAGGTCAAGCACCATCCTGACTTGAAAATACAACGCTGTTCCTTCACTGTCACTGGGTCAAAGTCCGGGAATTCCCTCCCTCATGGCATTGGGGGTTAATCCACGGCAGGTGGACCACAGTAGTTCAAGGCGGCAGCTCAACCCCACCTTCTCAATGACAACTAGGGACCCGCATAAAATGCTGGCCAGCCAGCGACACCCATAATCCATAAAATGAATAAAAGATAATAGTTCATTGTGCGTGGGAGAGAGAGATCGAGAGAGAGAGAGAGATAGAGAGAGACAGAAAGACCATATCTGTGTGTGTGAGCGTGTGTGTGTGAGAAGCACTATGCCTGAGAGTGTGTGTGTGAGTGAATGAGTGAGTGAGTGAGCGAGTGAGAGAGAAAGAGAGAGAGAGAAAGACAATGCCTCTGTGTGTGTGTGAGAGAGAGACAGACAGACAAAGACCGTGTGTGTGTGTGTGTGTGTGTGTGTGTGTGCGCGAGAGAGTGAGCGTCAGAAAGAGAGAGAGAAATCATGCCTGTGTGTGAGAGAGAAAGAGCGAGACAGGCAAACAAATACCATGTCTTTGCGTGACAGAGAGAAAGACGATGCGTGTGTGTGTGTGTGTGTATGTGTGTGAGAGAGAGAGACTCTGTGTGTGTGTGTGTGTGTGTGTGTGTGTCAGGGGGTCAGGGGAGTGGGATGTGTGGTGGCGTGAGTATGCTGTCACTTTAAAATGTTACTTCAGCCTGTGTTTTTTGGAAGAGAGGTTGTAAAGGCCGAGGTGCTAAAGAGTGGCTGCAGGTTTTGCTTAAAAACCGTTTAACAATGGAAAAGGAGTGGACAGTTCTCCAGTACAGGTTCTTCTATTTCAGGGTTAGCTGCAGCATTCCCAAGGTGTTCTGAGTATCAGAAGGTTGCAACTTCAGTAAATGATTCCACAAAGAACACTAGGACATTTCTCTGGATGTTGTTCCCTCCGCCTGTAAGAATATGAGTTTGAATGTATCTTTCTGCAAAGGGGTGTGTTTATGAGATGTAACAGCATTGGATCAGGAAATGAGTAAGTTACTGTATCAAGTAGTCAGTTATGTTTTCCAATTGTTTCGTTATTCTTCATGCCACTTGCTTTTGTTTGTGTTTCAACCGTAGTGCTTAAGTGAATTCTGTTTGGCTTAATGCAGAGTGGTTTAACCAGTTGTGTCACATCTGGAACATCAATGTCACATTTGTTTTTAAACAAAGAAAACCTTATTTACCCTATGTATGCCCAACATGATTTTACAAACCTCTATAAGGTCACCCCTCAGCCTCCGACACTCCAGGGAAAACAGCTGTACCTTCTTTAGCCTTTCCTTGTCGCTCAAACCCTCCAACCCTGGCAACATCCTTGTAAATCTTTTCTGAACCCTTTCAAGTTCCACAATTTCCTTCCTTTAGGAGGGAAAAGAGAATTGCACGCAATATTCTAACAGTGGTCTAACCATTGCCCTGTATAGCCGCAGCATGACCTCCGAACTCCTATACTCAATGCTCTGACCAACAAAGGGAAGCATACTCAATGCCTTCTTCACTATGCTGTCTTCCTGGGACTGCACTTCCACGGAACTATGAACTCCAAGGTTTCTTTGATCAACAACACTCCCCAGGATATTACCATGAAGTGTGTAAGCCCAGCCCTGACTTGCCTTTCCAAAATGCAGCACCTTGCATTTATCTAAATTAAACTCTATCTACCAACCTTTGGCCCATCTGATCAAGATCCCATTATACTTTGAGGTAATCTTCTTCGCTGTCCATTACACCTACAATGTTGGTGTCATCTGCAAACTTACTACATATACCTTCTATGTTCACATCCAAATCTTATAGCAATGCATCCAGCACTGATCCTTGTGGCACATCACAGGTCACAGGCCTCCAGTGTGAAAATCAAACATCCACCACAATCCTCTGTCTTCTACCTTCAAGCCAGTTCTGTATCCAAGTTCCTAGTTCTCCCTGTATTCTATGATATCTAACCTTGCTAGCCAGTCTCCCATGGGGAACCTTGTCGAACGCCTTACTGAGGTTCATATAAATCACGCCTACTGCTCTGCCCTCATCAAATCTCTTTGCTCCTTATTCAAAAACCTCAATCAAGTTTGATAGACATGATTTCCCATGCACAAAGCCATGTTGACAATCCCTAATCAGTCCTTGCCTTTCCAAATACATGTAAATCCCTCAGGATTCCCTTCATCTGCAACGCACCCCCCCCCCTCCACCGCCCGCAATGATATCAGGCTCACTGGGCTATAGCTCCCTGGCTTTCCATACCACCTTCCCTCAAGAATGGCACCATGTTAGCCAACCTGCTGCCTTCCAGCACCTCATCGTGACTATCGATGATAAAAATATCTCAGCAATGGGTCCAGCAATCACTTCTAGCTTCCCACAGAGTTCAAGCATACACCTGATCAGGTCCTGGGGATTTACCCACATTTATGTGTTTTAAAACATCCAGGGCCTTCTCCTCTGTAATATCGACATTTTTCAAGATGTCACTATTTATTTCCCCACATTCTATTTCTTCCATGCCCTTCTCCCAAGTAAACACTGACGCAAATATCCTTTAATATCCCCCACCTATCTCTTGCAGTTTGACACATAGGCTGCCTTGCTGATCTTTGAAGGGCCCAATTCTCTCCCTAGTTACTCTTTTGTCCTTAATGCTTTTTTTTGTAGAATCATTTTGGATTCTCCTTAACTGCATTTACCAAATCTATCTCATGCCCCCTTTTTGCCCTCCTGATTTCCCTCTTAAGTATACTCCTACTGCCCTTATACTTAAAGAATTCACTCAATCTCTACTGTCTATACCTGACATATGCTTCCTTCTCTTTCTTGAGCAAACATTCAATTTCTCGAGTCATCCAGCATTCCCCAGACCTACCACCCTTGCCTTTCACCCCAATAGGAACATCCTGTCTCATTATCTCATTTTTGAAGGCTACTCATTTTGCAACCATCCCTTTACCTGCAAAAATCTGCACATAATCACATTTTCAAAGTTCTTCCCTCATACTGCCAAAATTGTCCTTTATCCAATTTAGAACTTTAACAGTTAGATCCTGTCTATCCTTTGCTGGTACTATTTTAAAACTAATTGAATTATGGTCGCTGGCACCAAAGTGCTCCCCCACTGACACCTGCCCTGCCTTATTTCCCAAGGGTAGGTCAAGCTTTGCACCTTCTCTAGGAGGTACATCCACATACTGAATTAGAAAATCTTCTTGTACACACTTAACAAATTCCTCTCTTTGGGTGCTCCGGTTTCCTCCCACAGTCCAAAGATGTGCAGGTTAGGTCAATTGAGAACGCTAAGTTGCTTGTAGCGTTATGTGAAGGGGTAAATGTAAGGTCTGGGTGGGTCGCTCTTCGGAGGATCGGTGTGGACTTGTTGGGCCGAATGTCCTGTATTCCACAGTGTAAGTAACCTAATCTAATCTAATCTAATCTAACTTTATCTAATCTAATCTAAACCCTTAGCACTATGCCAGTTCCAGTCTACATTTAGAATGTTAAAATTCCCTACCATAACACCCTATTATTCTTATAGATAACTGAGATCTCCTTACAAATTTGTTACTCAATTCCCCCCTGATTATGTGGAGCTCTATAGTACAATCCGAAAAAGGTAATCGTCACTTTCTTATTTCAAACTTCCACCCAAATGACATCCCGGATGTATTCGCAGGAATATCCTCCCTAATTACAGTCATAATGTTATCCCTTATCAAAAGTGACACTCCTCCTCCTCTCCTGCCTCCCTTTCTATCCTTCCTGTAGCATTTGTATCTTGGAACATGAAGCTGCCAGTCCTGACCATCCTTGAGCGACTTTTCTGCAATTGCTCTGATATCCCAGACCCATGTTCCTAACCATGCCCTGAGTTCATCTGCCTTCCCTGCTAGGTCTCTTGCATTGATGAAAATGCAGTTTGATTTATCAGTCCTACGTTGTTATCTGCTTTGTTTCTGCCTGCCCTGACTGTTTGATTTGCTCCTTTTCCCGACTGAACCAGTGTCAGATTGATCTCTTTCCTCACTATCACCCTGGGTCCCATCCCCTTGCCCACCTTATTAATTTAATTCCTCCCAAGCAGTTGCAGCAATCTCCCTGCCAATATATTAGTCCCTTTCGAATTCAGGTGCAATTCATCCCTCTTATATGGGTCACTTCAGCTCCAGAAGGGTTTCCAATGATCTAAAATGTGAATCTTTCTCCCACACACAAACTTCTCGGCTACACATTAATCTCGGACACCACCTTCCCTCTTCTTCCTGGACCGCTCCATCTCCATCAACAGTGTCCGACTCAACACTGACACCTTCTACAAACCCACCGGCTCCCACAGCTAAACAAGGACAGAATCCCCCTGATCTTCACTTTCCACCCAACCAACCTCCGGATACATTTCCTCATTTCCGCCACCTACAAATGGACCCCAGCACCACAGATATATTTCCCTCCACACACTTATTTGTATTCTGTAAAGACCATTCCCTCCGCCACTCCCTCGTCAAGTCCACAACCCACACCCCACCAACCCACCCTCCCGTCCTGGCACCTTCCTCTGTCACCACAGGAATTGCAAAACGTGTGCCCCGAACTCCCTCTTACTTCCCAAATGCTCCAAAGCAGCCTTCCACATCCAACAGAGCTTTTGCTGCACTTCCACACGTCATTTACTGTATCCATTGCTCCCGATGCAGTCTCCTCTATATCGGGGATACAGGTCGCCTTCTCGCTGAGCGCTTCAGAGAACATCTCCGGGACACCCGCACCAACCAACGCCACCACTGTGGCTGAAAACTTCTCAACCCCCCCCCCCCCACCCCCGACTCCGCCGAGGACATGCAGTTCTGGGCCTCCTCTATAACTAAGCCCTAACCAGTCGACACCTGGAGAAAGAATTACTTATATTCTGCCTTGGGACATTGCAACCACACACTATCCATGTGGATTTCACCAGTTTCCTCATTTCTCCTCCCCCTCACCATCGCCCCCAAACCCAGCCCCAACTTCCCAAATCGGCACCACCCTCATGACCTGTCCTATGTCAATCTTCCTTCCCACCTATCCACTCCCCCCTCCCCAACCTTTCACCTTTAACCCCAACTCCATCCATCTAATGCACTCTCATCTACCTTTCCCCAGGCCCACCCCCTCCCATTTATCCCTCCACCCCTTGGCTCACAGCCTCATTCCTGATGAAGGGCTTTTTCCAAAAATGTCGATTCCCCTGCTGCTCAAATGCTGCCTGACCTGTTGTGCTTTTCCAGCACCACGTTCTCGACTCTGATCTCCAACATCTGCAGTCTTCACTTTTTCCTTGACGTTCATCTCCTTTATCCTCCTATTCCTAGCCTCACTAGCTCACAGCATCGGGAGTAATCCAGATATTAATACCCTCGAGAATCTCCTTTTAAAATTCCTGCCTAACTTTCTCTCTCCTCTCTTCAGCATCTCATCCTTTTTCCTTCCTGTGTCATTCGTTCCAGTGTGCACAGTGACCTGCTGCTGGTACCACTGCCCTTTGAGAATATTCTGCCTTGATCCTGGAAACAGGGAGACAACACAACATTCTGATTTCTCGCTGTCGGCCGCAGAAACATCTGTCTGTGCCTCTGACGAGAGAGTCCTCTCTCACAATCGATCGCTTGGAACCTGACATACCCCTCGTTACATTACAGCCTGTCTCTGTCCCAGAAACTTGGATGTTCATGCTGCGTTCTCCTGAAAATCAATCACCCCCTACATTTTCCAAAACAACATACTTGTTTGAGATGTGTTTAACCAGGAGACTCCTGCACTACCTGCCTCCCTCTCCTACTTTTCCTGGTTTTTCTCACTTTCTTAAAACTACCATCCGTCAGATGCCCCTAGTTCCTGTAAATTCCTCATTGCCTCAAACTGCCGCTCCAACTGATTGATGCGATCTGATAGGATTCAGAACCAAACACACGTACTGCTGACATAATCATTAGTATTGAGGAAACTCTCCCTAATCTCCAACAGCTGACAGGAAGAGCACATCACTCTACTCAAGGCCATCTTTGTACCTTAACAACCTACCGAAAATAGCATAGTCTTATGCACTAAAAAAACACAGTAATCCAGTCTAACTTAGTATCTATGTTTCATATTTAAAAATTTTAATCAAAGGACAGATCTCAAGAAAAAACACTCACTGTTAAAAATGACAGCAATATTACACTTAAAAACCATGCACTTATCTGCTCCTGTGCTGTGTGCTCTCCAACATAGGTTCCTTCAATGTCAGCTGTGAATTTCCCTGTTTGTCAATTTTTTTCAACGCACTCCAATATCCGGAAACACTTGAACTCAAACAACAAAGGCAGTAACTGTGCAGATTCACTGCTGTGTCAGTTCGCAGTGTAAGTTTCTTTCTCTCTATCTCTGTCTCTCTCTCTCTCCCTCTCTGTCTCTCTCCCTGACCATGTGGTCACTACCTTTGTTCACTTCCTCCTTTTTAAAGTACCATTGTTTTGATCTTTTCTCCCAAACTTCCAAAACAATGCAACAGCTTAAAAACAGTAATTACTGCTTGTGGAATTCGAGGAACCCACTTCCAACATGTAAAATACTCCAAAAGCGAGCAGTTCTTACAGCCAAAACTTTTCCCATCCTCCATCTTGTATTACCCAAATCCTGATAACGTTTGCTCCATCTCTGTGTCAATCCTTATCACTCATCAATTGGTTCTCCCTGTTTCAGTTTACTTACTTGTCTTCTAATCCTGACGAGAGTAGGGCAGAAATGTTCAACTTTGTTTTTCTTTTAGCAACATTTTGGTTTTGTTCAGTTCTATAACAATAATTCACTATCTTCTTTTTAAAGACCTTTCCACTTCTCTAATGGCTATATTTATTGCCTTCAGTTGTGAGGAATATTTGTCCCTATTCTCGTAGAAACTGAGCCCATCTTGTACCAAACTGGTTGAATGTCAGACAGATCAGGGAGTCAGGCCTCATTCACCCCAGACTTACACTGACAAGGAAAGCCCAGACTTCAGTCAGGTTTTCTCTTGTTTCTCACCAGCTATTCCTTAAGATACTCAAACTTGACTGTCCTCCAGTCCATTTCTGGAGTTCTTAATCCATGAACCTTCAACTTTCAGTAGGGCGAATGTTGAAATGCCACAGTGGGGGTGATCCCTTCAAAAATGAACTAACTTGCATCAGAGATGCTAAAATGGTTCAATATATCTAATGTAAAATTAACTTATTTGACTTTTATCCAAAATATTAAACCTGTCTCACACAGGTTAATTAACCTGAGCATAAACAGACTCAGTGAACATGGCTTGGGCCTGGATGTGGTTTACAGCACAATCTCATTGCTGCAGTTCCTTATGAACGCGTCGTGTCTCAGCAGGTTGAATGAGCGAGAAAACCCTTCTTTCACACAGAGCAGGTGAATGGCCTCTCCCTGGTGTGAACTCACTGATGTTTGATGTCAGATAATTGACTGAACCTGGTCCTGCAGTGAGAGCCCCAGAAAGGTTTCTCATCATTGTGAACATGTTGATGGAACATTAGTTTCCTGGAACCTTTAAAGCACTTCCCACAGTCTGGACATTTAAAAGGCCTAGTCTCAGTGTGAACTCACTGGCCTCCCAATCGGGCAGAAGAGTGAGTAAATCCCTCCCTAAACACAGTGCAACGAAATGGTCTCACACTTGTGTTTTTGCACACTGGTGTTTTTGCACATTGGATATGGTACAGAATGCCTTCTCATTCGGCTCAGGGGCACAATCTGAGTTTGCCGATATATCTGCAGCTGGATGACTGAATGAACGCCTTGCCACAGTCAGAGCAGGTTCTCAGCCTCTACCCAGTGTGGTCTCGCTGGTGTGTAGTGAGTTGAAATGATTGTCTGAACTTAATGCCGCAGTGAGAACTCCTGAATGGTCTCTCCTCTGTTCGAATACCTCAATGGCACATCAATTGCCTAGAATTTCTATGGCATTTTCCACAGTCTTGTGATTTAAAAAGGTATTTTATCTGGGTGAACTCTATGATCTGCCTGCAGTTGAGAAGACTGAGTGAATCCCTTCCCACACTTGGAGCAGATGAATGGCCTTTCCTCAGTGTGAGTGCATTGCTGAATTTCCAGTTGAGGTGGGGATTTGAATCCTCCTTCACTCTCCTCATATTTCCATACTTTCTCCCCAGCTTGACTATGATAATATCTTGACAGTTCAGATGATTTCATCCACACACAGGACAGGTGCACAGTTTCTCCTCAATTGGTGTTTTCTCCTTCCAAGTTCAGAATTGAACAATATTCCAATCATAACATAAAAGTCAATGTTTCCAATTCTAATATGATACCTGGTTCTGTTTCCTGACCACAGAGTGTCCCTTTCACATAATCTGTGAAGCTAATTAAAGAGAAGGAAAGTGAGTGAGAAGAACAAAATCTGACTGGTCATCACTGAGACCTGGCTGCAGGATGAAGATCTAGGATATCCTAGCAGGGAAGACAGTAGAGCAAAAATGGCAGGAGTTTGTGGGTAAAATTGAGGACACTGTCCAGAGGTTCATCCCCAAGAAGAGAAAGATTATCCAGGGAGGGATTAGACAGCCGTGGCTGACAAAGGAAGTCAGGAAATCTATCAAAGACAAAGAGCGATCCTATAAAGTGGCCAACAGCACTGGGAAAGCAGAAGATTGGGAAGGCTACAAAAACAAACAGAGGATAACAAAGAGAGAAATAAGGAAGGAGAGGATCAAATATGTAGGTAGGCAAGCCAGTAATATTAGAAATGAGAGTAAAAGTTTCTTTCAATACATAAGGAAAAAAACGACAAGCAGGAGTAGACACTGGGCCACTTCAAACTGAAGCTGGAAGCCGAGTGATGGGAGATAAGCAGGAAAACTTAATAAGTACTTTGCATCAGTCTTCACAGTGGAAGACATGAGTAATATC
The DNA here is from genome assembly GCF_047496795.1 of Chiloscyllium punctatum. Classification (NCBI taxonomy): domain Eukaryota; kingdom Metazoa; phylum Chordata; class Chondrichthyes; order Orectolobiformes; family Hemiscylliidae; genus Chiloscyllium; species Chiloscyllium punctatum. The sequence continues at coordinate 14,548,882 of NC_092756.1, forward strand.
CCAACAATTGAAGGGAGTCAGGCGGCTGAGTTGGGTATGGTTGCCATTACAAAAGAGATAGTGCTAGAAAAGCTAAAAGGTCTTAAAATTGATAAATCTCCTAGTCCTGATGGGTTACACCCTAGAGTTCTGAGGGAGGTGGTTAAGGAAATAGCGGAGGCGTTGGTTGAGATCTTTCAAAAGTCATTGGAGTCAGGGAAAGTCTCGGATGATTGGAAGATCGCTGTTGTAACCCCCTTGTTCAAGAAAGGATCAAGACAAAAGATGGAAAATTATAGGCCAATTAGCCTAACCTTGGTTGTTGGTAAAATTCTAGAATCCATCATTAAGGATGAGGTTTCTAAATTCTTGGAAGAGCAAGATCGGATTAGAACAAGTCAACATGGATTTAGTAAGGGGAGGTCGTGCCTGACAAACCTGTTGGAGTTCTTTGAAGAGGTGACAAGTAGGTTAGACCGGGGAAACCCAGTGGATGTGGTCTACCCAGACTTCCAAAAGGCCTTTGATAAGGTGCCACACGGGAGGCTGCTGAGCAAGGTGAGGGCCCATGGTGTTCAAGGTGAGCGACTGGTGTGAATTGAGGACTGGCTGTCTGACAGAAGACAGAGAGTTGGGATAAAAGGTTCTTTTTCAGAATGGCAGCCAGTGACAAGCGGTGTCCCACAGGGTTCAGTGTTGGGGCCGCAGCTGTTCACGTTATATATTAATGATCTGAATGAAGGGACTGGAGACATTCTAGCGAAGTTTGCCGATGAAAAAAGTTAGGTGGACAGGCAGGTAGTACTGAGGAAGTGGGAAGTCTGCAAAAGGATCTAGACAGTTTGGAAGAGTGGTCCAGGAAATGGCTGATGGAATTCAATGTGAGCAAATGCGAGGTCTTGCACTTTGGAAAAAAGAATACAAGCATGGATTACTTTCTAAACGGTGAGAAAATTCGTAAAGCCAAAGTATAGAGGGATCTGGTGTGCTAGTCTCGGATTCTCTAAAGGTAAACGTGCAGGTTGAAACCGTGATTAAGAAAGCGAATGCAATATTGTCAATTATCTCAAGATGGTAGGAATATAAAAGCACTGTTGTGCTGCTGAGACTTTATAAGGCTCTAGATAGGTCCCATTTGGAGCACTGTTTCCAGTTTTGGTCCCCACACCTCAGGAAGGACATACTGGCACTGGAGCATGTCCAGCGGAGATTCACATGGATGATCCCTGGAATGATATGTCTAACATATGAGGAACGGCTGAGGATCCTGTGATTGTATTCATTGGAGTTTAGAAGATTAAGGGGAGATCTAATAGAAACTTACGAGATAATACATGGATTGCAGAGGGTGGACACTAGGAAATTGCTTCCGTTAGGTGAGGAGACCAGGACCCGTGGACACAGCCTTAGAATTAGAGGGGGCAAATTCAGAACAGAAATGCGGAGACATTTCTTCAGCCAGAGAGTGTGGAATTCATTACCACAGAATCCAGTGGAGGCTGGGACGCTAAATGTCTTCAAGGCAGAAATTGATAAATTCTTGATGTCACAAAGAATTAAGGGCTACGGGGAGAATGCGGTTAAGTGGAGTTGAAATGCCCATCAGCAATGATTGAATGGCGGAGTGGACTTGATGGGCCGATTGGCCTTCCTTCCACCCCTATGTCTTATGGACATTACTGAAGATGGCACGCAATGTCTACCCCCCACCCCAAAAAGGACACCAGTGCGCAGACGTTGGTTTGAACCTTTTGGAGCATGCGCAAATTGACTGAAGGCCCCTTTTTCAGTCCCAGATAATGGCGGGGAGGGGGTGGTCCCGTAGGAATAATAGAGCCAGCGGTGCGAGAGGTGGTGCGAACCGTCTTGGTAATATCCAGGAAAGATCCCGCGAACCGAATAAGAATTAGCAGATTCCGTGGTTTCAGCCCTGAGCTTAATTCCTGGGACCTTCACCGTAACCGCCATTTTGTTTGGGACGAGACGCATGTGCGGTTATACTGGTGACGCACAGCGAGTGGGCGGGACCTGCGGTCCCAGTGACGGAAACAGTGGAGACTGGGAGGGGGAAGAAGGACTGACAGAGGGAGGATGGAGAGCCTGTCGTGGGGAGGCAGGTGGGACAGGCATTCACAGCTCTTGGGAGGGTGGGGGAGCAGGACAGGGACAAATAATTCACCTATACTGGAATGGTCTGAACTTCTCTCCTGTACTGACAGTGATCACTTTTATAAACTTCTTTTACAGGGGATCAAGAGAGAGCCAGAGAAAGGAAATTCAAACCAAACCAAAAACAGTCAACATCTGATACAACGCAATTAATCAGGAACTGAATGCTATCGTCTTTGAACTGACAGCAGAAGTGTTACAACCAAATGCACAGCCTCGGAAAAGCTTTGTACCATTCGCAGCACACAGGACCTGGACAGCATAGAGTTACAGAGATGTACAGCACAGTAAAAAGTCCTTGAGCCCTCCTGCAATGTAAACAAAACGCAGACAAACTCACCTTGCCTCGTAATCTGTTAAATGGACAGAGGACTCCCAAATTCCACTATTTAAAAAAAAATCAATTTTATTCTTTAACCCTAGAAGTGAACATTAAACATTTTTAAAACTGAATATTTTAACTGGGGATAAAGAAATTATGACGCGATCAGACAGGAGTTAGGACGTACAGACTGGGAGCAATTGTGCCACAGAAAGGGCACAGCCAGACATGTGGAGCAGTTGTTGCGAGTGATGCATAAATATGTTCCTCTGAGACATGTAAGAAGGGGTAACGAGAACAGAGGAGCTTCTCCTCAAAAGGAAGAAGGCAGCTTACATAAGGTGGAGGAGGCAAGGGTCTGACACAGCTTTAGAGGATTACAGGCTTGCCAGAAAGGAGCTCAGTAATGGACTGAGGAGAGCCAGGAGGGGGCACGAAAAAGGCTTGACAGGAAGGATTAGGGAGAATCCAAAGGCATTTTACACATACGTGAGGAACAGAAAATGATCAGGGTGAAGGTAAGGCCAATCAGGCAGAGCGTAGGGAACTTGTGCGTAGAGTCTGAGCAGATAGGGAAAGCCCAAAATGAGCTTTTTTTTTTGCTTTGGTTTTCACTCAGGAAAGGAACCTTGTTGTGAATAAGAACTTTGAGGAGCTGGGATACAGGCTGTAACAGATCAAGATTGATGAGGTTGATGTGCTGGAAATTTTGGCAAACATTAAGATTGATAAGCGCCCCATGACCAGACCTGATTTATCCTAGGCTAATCCAGGAAGCAAGAAAGGAGGTTGCTAAGCCGCTGGTGAAGATATTTGCGTCCTCACTCTCCACTTTTCAAGAAGGGTAATAGGGAAATCCCTGGAAATTACAGACCAGCCAGTCTTCCGTCTGTGGTCAGTAAGGTTTTGGAAAGAATTTATGACTATGTGGAAAAGCATAGCGTGATTAAAGGCCGTCAGTATGGGTTGTGAGGGGCAGGTCATCCCTCATAAATCTTATTGAGTTCTTTGAGGAAGTGACAGGACAGATCGATGAAGGTCAAGCTAGTGGATGTGATGTGTAAGGACTGCAGCAAGGCATTTGATACGGTTCTCCATAGTAGGCTCATCCATAAAGTCAGGAGATATGGGTTTTGGGAGATTTGGCTATTTGGATTCAGAATTGGCTATCTGACAGAAGGCAGAGAGTGGTTGTAGATGGCAATTCTGCCTGGAGGTCAGTCTTGTGTGGTGTCCCACAGGGTTCTGTTCTTGGGTCTCTGCTCTTTGTTGTTTTTATAAATGACTTGTATGAGGGGATTGAGGGGTGGTTTAGTCAATTTTCAGAAGGCACATAGGTTGGATGTGCTGTTGATAGTATCGAGGGCTATTGCAGGCTGCAGAACATCATAGACAGGATGCAGAGCTGGTAAGAAAATGGCAGATGGACTTAAACCTGGATAAATGCGAAATGATGCAATTTGAAAGATTGAACTAGAATACTGAATACAGGATTAAAAACCATATTCTTGGCAGTGTGGAGGAACAGAACTTTGTGTTCAAGTACATAGTTCCCGCGAATATGCCACCCAAGTGGATAGGGTTGTTTAGAAAGCATATGGTGTTTTGGCTTTCATTAACAGGAGAATCAATTTAAGAGCCAAGAGGTTTTGCTACAGCTCTACATGTCCCTGTGAGACCATACTTAGAATATTGTGTCCGGTTCTGGTTGCCCGACTATAAAAAAGATACAGATCCACTGTCTGATATAAACTAGCCCCACAGTCACTCACACCAATCTCCCCCTGTCTGATATAAACCAGCCCCACAGACACTGACAGCAATCTCCTCGGGTCTGACATAAACTTTGATTCCCATTCTTCCTGGTAGGAAATTAGGGCCACATGTGGAATGTTTAAGTCAGTATCTATCATCCGAGGGAAAAATAAAATCTGACATTCACCTTATATATGCCCCTTATTATATTGTAAACCTGTGTAAGGTCGCCCCTCAACCTTCAAGCTCCTTTCCATATTAGTCAAACTCTCCAGTCCTGGCAACATCTTGTAAATATTTGCTGAAAAGTTTAACAATACCCCTCCTATAACAGGGAGACCAGAATTGGACACAGTATTCTCGAAAAGGACTGTACAACCTCAACATGATGTCCTGACTCCTGTACCCATGGTCTGTGTAATGAAGGAAAAAGGCTTTCACCCAGAGGGTGGTGAAAAAACTGAATTCACTGCTGGAAGGGTATTGCAGACAGAAGCTCTTAAATCATTGAAAAATATTCAGAAGTGCACTTACAATGCCAAGAAATACAAGGTGATGGGTCTTGAAGGATAACTGTTGCTGGTGTTTTTGAATCTGTAGTCTGTACTGTTTTCCCTTCTTAACTGGTTCCCCCATTAAGGGGAACATTTCCCTACTGTCTATCCAATCAACACCTCTCATTATTTTATACATCTCAATGATGTCATAGAGTCAAACTAATTTACAGCACAGAAACAGATCCTTCAGCCCAATTCGTCCATGCCGAACAGATATCCGAAATTAATCTAGTCCCATTTACCAACACCTGGCTCTCTAATCCCTTCCAACTCAAGTTAAAGATCACGCAACACCAGGTTATAGTCCAACAGGTCTATTTGGAGCCACTAACTTTCGAAACGCTGCTCCTTCATCAGGTGCTGGTGGAGTTTTCTAATACCCCTCCCGATACATTTTATATGTTACTAGCCGCGTACTGGCCTGCACTTCCTCTTGCATACACGCACCGTCTGTTGCATGAATAAGTTGTCCCTTAGGACCTTGGAAATCTTTCCCCTCTCACCCTAAACCTATGCCCTCTAGTTCTGGACTACCATAGTCCAGGGAAAAGACCTTGTCTATTTACCCTATCCATGCCTCCATGATTTTATAAACGTCTGGAAGGTCATTCCTCAGCCTCCAATACTCCAGGGAAAACAGCTCGAGCCTATTCAGCCTCTCCCTGTAGTTCAAATCCTCCAAACCTGGCAACATCATTGTCAATCTTTTTTGAACTCTTTCAAATTTCACAACGTCCTTTCTACAGGAACCAGAGCGGAATTGCACACAACATTCCAAAGGTGCCATAACCAATGTCCTGTAGAGCCACAACATGACTTCCAAACTCCTTTATTCAATGCTCTGACCAATAAGAGAAAGCATACAAAATGCCTTCTTCACTATCCTATCTACCTGCAACTCCCCTCTCAATCTCTCTGTCGAAGGAAAAGGACCCAATCTTTCCAGTCTGTCTTCATAACTGAAACCCTCCAGTTCAGACAACATCCTTCCAAGTCTCGAGTGCTAGCGTATCCTTCCTTAAATGTGAATTCCAGAAATGCAGACAATAAGCTAGCTTTCCCCTAGCCAATGTTTTCGACAGTTCCGACAGAATTTCCCCGCTCAAACTCTGTGTTTAACAAGGAAAGGTGAGTTTAACACCTGTCCCGGTGTTTAAGAGACTGGTGGACAGGCACAACAAGGTCCCTCTGATCTTCAGTGCTTCCCAGGGCCCTACAGTTCATCATGTATTCCCTTACCATGTTTGTCCCCCTATGGTCTAATTCCATCTTCCTCACTGTTTACCATCACACTAGTTTTTATATCATCCGTGAACTCACTGATCAATCCTCCAACTTTCAAGTGAACGTTATTTCTTTAAACCTAGAAACTGCGAGGGCCCAATACTGGCCTCTGTAAGATCCACTGGGCACAAGCTTCCAGTTACAGAAGCAATCTCAACCATCACCCTCGGCTTCCTGCCACTCAGCCCATTGTGGATCCAATTTGCCAAATTTCCTTGGATGCCATGGGCTCTTGTCATTGCCATCAGTGCCTCATGCAGGAACTTATTAAAACGCCCCACTGAGTCCCAAGCAGCCTACAGCAAATGCATTGCTGTCACCTACACATCTGGCCACCTCTTTGACAAATTCAATCAGGTTGGTCAGATATGATCTTCCTTTAATAAAACCACACCTACTGTTCTTGATTAACCCCTGCCTGCTCCAAGTGCAGATTCATTCTGTCCCTAAGTACTGATTCCAACAGTTTCCCCACCGTCAGACTGATTGGCCTGTATATTTCTGGTTTCTCCCTCCTTCCTTCTTGAAGATCTTGTCACATTGGCTGTTTTTAATTGATGTCTGCAGTCAAGTGTTAGGTCTCTTGTACAGCGTGGGGAGTGTAGAAAGGGTCAGTGGTAGCGTCTTTACCACTGAGCTAGGAAATCCAGGTTCAAGTCCCACCTGGTCCAGAGGAATATTGTACCATCACTGAACAGGTTGGTTGAAAAACGATCTTCAAGGTGTTTTTAATCCACCTGGAATTGTTTCCTCCTCTCCTGAAATGACTTAGTTAATCCTGAATAGACATTCCAACAATACCTCTGCACCTGCATGGCACTATGTCTTCTCAATCTAATATTGCTTGTTCCTTCCATTCCAACCTCTTTTGGGAGCGTTAGAGCATTCACATTACCCCAGTTAAGTGAGTTTTTCAGCTTTTAAAAACATTCAGATTTGTGTCTATGCCAGTTTTTGGAAAATCAATCAACCTGAAACAAGAGCAGAAGTTTCTTTTCTTGGATGCACAATATAACCTTACACACACACACACACACACACACACACACACACACACACACACACACACACACACACACACACACACACACACACACACACACACACACACAGTTGAGGTTTTGATGGAGAGATTATTTCTCCCAGGACTGAACCCTGATCTCGGATGATGACCTCTGCAGGGAGACAGACATCAGCTGCAAATGATTTCTTGGATCTTCGTGTGCAGAATCCCTTCCATCGGACAGCATTGGTCTGTTTGGGTGCCTGTTTTTTTCTAAACCGTGTCCAAGCAACAAGTGATGATATATTCATAGTGGTTTTCCTCCGATCCATGATTAAGGTATGTGTTTGTGTTATTTTTCACTGAGTGTTGATCTAATTTTTAAAATGGGGAGTGGCTTCCATCTCAGATTACCAAACCAGCCTGCCTTGGGGACCCTGAGGAAATGATTAGGGAAGTGTTTCTGTACCATTCCACCTTCTGCACCCTATACCGCCAGATAGTGCTCCCTCAGAACCTCAGAAAGCATCTCCTCAGTATGTTTATCCCCAAAGAACCCCGACAAAACATTCATGTCCTCAACATCTCAGAAAACAAACCTGTTACCCCCTTGTACCATGTTCATCCCCAAACCTGTTCTCACTGTGATGACCCACACCACCCCCAAGATTGGGGCTCAGGGCCCAGAACAATATTTGGGTCTCTGGATTGATCATAGAATATGGAAGCAGACCATCCGGTTAATCAGGTTTACATTGACCCTCGGCAGGGCAGCACATCCCCCCACTCTATTCCTGCATGCCTTCATTTCCTCTGGCTAACCCATCTAGCCTGCACATCTTTGGACAGTGAGAGGGAACTGGAGCATCCGGAGGCTGACACGGGGAGAATGCGCCAACTCCACACAGACAGTCGCCCGAGGCTGGAATCGAACTCGGGTGGGGTGAGGCAACACTGAGCCCTCGTGACAATCCCATCATCTCTTCCCCGTTGATGGCCTTTGATGTCTATACCCAGGGAGTATCTAACTTGTCTAGCGTCTATTTAACAAAGATTAGGGAAAAGGGCAATGCCTCCAAAAGCTCAAGATGCTTGATTCCCCTCGAAAAAATATCGATATAAATATCAAAAAAAGACTTTATTCACCAAAAAAAACTTTTCGTACAAACATAGTCACTAAAGTTCGGTTCTGTACAGTCTTTGCAGCAAGTCTTTGTCATGAAATATATACTCCCCTTGGCTGATTAACTGAAATGTTAGGTCTGAGCTGTTGCTTCTGAATTGACATCACAAAGTTAAATTGAGAAGGATCTTTGTGAAGTGCCTGTTCTGTATGTGTTCTCCCATGTACCCCGCCCTCCGATACAATACCTTACTCAGCCTTAAACCTGTTTGTTAACTTTCAGCAGAAGCAGCCTCAGGGCATTGAACACAGATTGAATTAATCAGTGACGCTTGGATCAAGCCAGATCAAATTCTCAAGCAAACAGATGGCTGGAAAAATTCAGCTTATCAGGCAGCAACGGTGAAGAGAGAGAGGGACAATTCGCATTTCAAGTGACCCTTCCTCAAAACGGTGTGTTCTGAAGGAACTTTTCCGCAGAAATCACTGGATTGAAAGGTGAACTCTGTCTGTCTCTTTCTTCCTCACCGTTCAGAGAAGCTGCCGGACAAGCTTAGCTTCTTCAGCAATCTGTGTATTGATGGTTCAGACTCCAGCGCGGCCGTACAGATTGATTTTAGTGTTGAATTCTCAAGCTTGCTCTATTGAAGGGATTGAATTCCTCCGCCATGGGCGGGGGGGGGGGGGGGGTGTGCAGATACCTCAGCAAACAGGTTCGTGATGCCAACATTGTTGGCTCAATCTCTATCATGGAGGAGAAAGTGAGGACTGCAGATGCTGGAGAGCAGAGCTGAAAAATGTGATGCTGGAAAAGCGCAGCAGGTCCAACGGCATCAAAAGATCAGGAGAATCAACGTTTCGGGCATGAGCCCTTCTTCAGGAGTGAGGAAAGTGAGCCAAGCAGGCTAAGATAAAAGATCGGGAGGAGGGTCTTGTGGGAGGGGAGTAGGAAATGTGATAGATGGAAATAAGTTAAGGTGAGGGTGATAGGCCAGAGAGGAGGTGTGGCGGAGAGGTCAGGAAGAAGATTGCAGGTCAGGAAGGTGGTGCTGAGTCCGAGGGTTGGGACTGAGATAAGGTGGGGGGAGAGGAAATGAGGAAGCTGGAGAAATCTGCATTCATCCCTTGTGGTTGGAGGGTTCCTAGGTGGAAGATGAGGAGCTCTTCCTCCAGCTATCGTGTTGCCATGGTCTGGCGATGGAGGGGGCCAAGGACCTGCTTGATCTTGCTGGAGTGGGAGGGGGAGTTAAAATGTTCAGCCACGGGGCAGTTGGGTTGTTTGGTGCGGGGTTTGCCAGAGGTGTTCTGTGCAATGTTCTGCAAGTTGGCGGCCTGTCTCCCCAATGTAGAGGAGGCCACATCGGGAGCAGTGGAGGCAGTAACTCATGTGTGTGGAGATGCAGGTGAATTTATGATTATATATAAGGATCCCTTGGGGCCTTGGTGGGAAGTGATGGGGGACGTGTGGGCGCAAGTTTTGCATGTCTTGCAGTTGCAAGGGAAGGTGCCGGGAGTGGAGGTTGGGTTGATGGGGGGTGTGGACCTGACGAGGGAGTCGCGGAGGGAGTGGTCGTTCTGGAACGCTGATAGGGGTGTGGAGGTGGTGGGGTCCGTTTGGAGGTGGAGGAAATGATGACGCATGATGCGATGTATATGGAGGTTGGTGGGGTCGTAGGTGAGGACCAGTGGTGTTCTGTTCTGGTGGCGATTGGGAGGGCGGGTTCATGTGCGGACGAGTGGGAAGTGGAGGAGATGCGGTGGACAGCATCGTTGACCATGTCTGAGGGGAAATTGCTGTCTTTGAAGAAGGAGGCCATCTGGGTTGTACGGTATTGGAATTGGCCCTCCTGGGAGCAGTTACAGCCTAGGCGAAGGAATTGGGAATATGGGATGGCGTTTTTACAGGGGGCAGGGTGGGTGCAAGTGTAATCTAGGTAGCTGTGGGAGTCGATCGGTTTATAGTAAATGTCCGTGTTGAGTCGGTCGCCCGAGATAGAAATGGAGAGGAGTAGGAAGGGGAGCGAGGAGTCTGAGACGGTCCAGGTAAATTTGACGTCGGAGTGGAAGGTGTTAGGAAAGAGGATGAACTGTTCAACCTGTTCGTGGGAGCACGAGGCAGCGCCGATACAGTCATCGATGTTGTGGAGGAAAAGATGGGAGGTGGTACCAGTGCAGCTGCGGAAGATGGACTGTTCCACATATCCAACGAAGAGGCAGGCATAGCTGGGGCCCATGCGGTTACCCATGGCTACTCCTATGGTTTGGAGGAAGTGGGATGATTGAAAAGAGAAGTTGTTCAGAATGGGGGCCAGTTCAGTCCGTCGAAGGAGGGTGCCAGTGGAAGGGTACTGGTTGGTACGGTGGGAAAGGAAGAAGTGGAGAGTTTGAGTCCTTCGTGATGGGGGATGGAGGTGTATAGGGACTGGATGTCCATGGTGAAGATAAGGCGTTGGGGGCCGGGGAAGCGAAAATCATGGAGGAGGTGGTGGGCGTGAGACGTGTCCCGAACGCTGGTGGGGAGTTCTTGGACTAAGGTGGACAGTATCGTGTCGAGGTATGCAGAGATGAGTTCAGTGGGGAAGGAGCAGGCTGAGACAATGGGTTGGCCGGAGCAGTTAGGTTTGTGGATTTTGGGCAGGAGGTAGAAACGGGCAGTGCGAGGTTGTGGGACTATGAGGTTGGAGGCGGTGGATGGGAGATCCCCTCAGGTGATGAGGTTATGAATGGTCTGGGAGATGATGGTTTGATAGTGGGAGGTGGGGTCATGATCAAGAAGGCAGTAGGAGGAGGTGTCCGCATGCTGGCATTTAGCCTCAGCGGTGTAAAGATTGGTGCGTCAAACTACCACCGCGCCTCCCTCCATTCCAACCCCAAACTCACTATCAAACCAATGTGCAGCCCTCCTCTCCCTCCGTTCCAACCCCAACCTCACTATCAAACCTGCCCACCCTCTGACGATCCCTTCTCCCGCCTCCAACACACCCCAACCACCTGGACAACTCGTGCTGGCCTCTTACCCGCCCTCGATCTCTTCATAGTCATCTGCCACAGTGATATTAACTGCCTCAACCTGTCAACCCTCTCACCCACTCCAACGTCTCACCCTCGCAACGTGCAGCCCTCTACTCCTTCTGGTCCAACCCCAAACTCACTATCAAACCAGCCCTCCACCTCCTCCATAATTTTCGCTTCCCGGCCCCCAATGCCTTATCTTCACCGTGGACATCCAGTCCCTATACACCTCCATCCTCCATCACGAAGGACTCAAAGCCTACTGCTTCTTCCTTTCCCGCCCTACCTACCAGTACCCTTCCACTAACGCCCTCCTTCGTCTGACTGAAATAGTCCTCACTCTGAACAACCTCTCTTTCTAATCCTCCCACTTCCTCCAAACCAAAGGAGTAGCCATGGGAACCTGCATGGGCCCCAGCTATGCCAGCCTCTTGGTAGGATGTGTGGAACAGTCCATCTTGCACAGCTACACTGGCACCCCCCCCCCCCCCCCCCCCCCCCCCCCCCCCCCCCCACCCCGCCAGCTTTTCCTCCTCTACATCGATGACTGTTTCGGCGCTGCCTCGTGCTCCCATGAGGAGTTTGAACAGTTCATCCACTTTACTAACACCTTCCACTCCGACGTCAAATTTACCTGGACCGTTTCAGACTCCTCCCTCCCCTTCCTAGACCTCTCCATTTCTATCTCGGGCGACCGACTCAACATAGTCATTTACTATAGACCGACCGATTCCCACAGCTACCTAGACTACACCTCGTTCCACCCTGCCCCCTGTACAAACGCCATCCCATATTCACAATTTCTTTGCGTCCACTGCATCTGCTCCCAGGCGGACCAATTCCAATACCGAACAATCCAGATGGCCTCCTTCTTCAAAGACCACAATGTCCCCTTAGACGTGGTTAACGATGCTCTCCACCGCATCTCCTCCACTTCCCGCTCCTCCGCAATTGAACCCGCCCTCCCAATCGCCACCAGGAAGAACCCCACTGGTCCTCACCGACTACCCCACTAACCTCCATATACATCGATCATCCGTCATCATTTCGGCCACTTCCAAACGGACCCCACCACCAAGGATATATTTCCCTCCCCTCCTCTATCAGCGTTTCAGAAAGACCACTCCCTCCGCGACTCCCTCGTCAGGTTCCCACACACCAGCAACCCAACTTCCACTCTCGGCAACTTCCCCTGCAACCACAAGAAATGCAAAACTTGCGCCCACACCTCCCCCATCACTTCCCACCAAAGCCCCAAGGGATACTTCCATATACACCACAAATTCACCTGCACCTCCACGCACATCATTTACTGCCTCCGCTGCTCCCGATGTGGCCTCCTCTACATTGGGGAAACAGGCTGCCTACTTGTGGAACGCTTCAGAGAACACCTCTGGGACACCCGCACCAACCAACCCAACCTCCCCGTGGCTGATCACTTTATCTCCCCCTCCCACTCCGCCAAGGGCATTGCAGGTCCTTGGCCTCCTCCATCGCCAGACCATGGCACCACGATAGCTGCAGGAAGACCACCTCATTTTCCGTCTCGGTAACCTCCAACCACAAGGGATGAATGCAGATTTTTCCAGCTTCCTCATTTCCCCTCCCCCCAATTTATCTCAGTCCCAACCTCGGACTCAGCACCACATCTTGACCTGCAATCTTCTTCCTGACCTCTCCGCCCCACCCCCTCTCTGGCCTATCACCCTCACGTTAACTTCCATCCTTCTATCTCATTTCCAACGCCCCTCTCCCAAGACCCTCTTCCCTTCCTTTTATCTTACCCTGCTAGGCACACTGTCCTCACTCCTGAAGAAGGGCTCATGCCCGAAACGACGATTCTCCTGATCTTTTGATGCTGCCTGACCTGCTACGATTTTCCAGCAACACATTTTTTAACTCAATTTCTATCATGTCTGAAGTTACCATGAAGGCCCCAGCTTCTCAAAATCGCCCCTCACCTGAGGTGTGTGACCCACCAGGCCTCTCTCTCATACAAGACAGCAGCTCTCGGGTCCTCCTGGTCTTTAGTAACTTCCCAACTTTAAAAAGGCAAGAGAGCTCTTTACAGTTTTGAGCCCAAAATCCTGGAGCTCACTCCCTAATTTCACTGTGGGACACCCAAGGACTGTAGCAGGAGAGTGCAGCTCGCTCCCATTGTTCAGGCAACTATTAGAGGGTTTGGTAATCACATGCAAACCAAATTTGAAAATAGGTTTTATTACAGGGTCACGGTGGATTTTCACGAAGACTGTTTCTTTACCTGTGTTGAGATCAGCATAATAAAGAAGCAAAGGTTGGTTTGAAAATGACAATGATGGCCTTTCGTAGGTTGGTGTTTATTAGAGTTTGTATCGACAGTATGAATGTTTGAGCACTTATTCAAGTGCATGCAGGTAGCTGCCAGAAGAAGTGATGAGGGCCGGTAAAATTGCGACATTTAAGAGGTATCAGGATGAGTATGTGAATAGGAAGGGTTTAGATGGATATCAGCCAAGTGCTACCAAATGGAATGAAATGAGATGAGAATATCTGGTTCGTATGGTCGAGTTGGACAGGACGGTCTGTTCTCAAGCTGTGCATCTCTGTGACTCTTTGCCTCTGAATAGACTATTGCAGAGAGTTTCAAACAGGGCTTAGTTTGCGTGTCTCTCTTATGCTTCCTCAGAATCTGCAAACCCTATGTCTCCAAATTTTCACAAGACTCTACGAAATAGGAAAAAGAGGGTCGGTACTTAGGGAGTGCTGCACAGTCGGAGGGTCAACACTGAGGGAGCGTTGCACTATCAGAGCCTCAGTACTGAGAGAGTGCTGCACTGTCAGGGAATCAGTACTGAGGGAGTGCTGCATTCTCAGAGGGTTAGTACTGAGGGAGCGCTACACTGTAAGAATGTTGGAACTAAAGAAGCGCTGCACTGTCAAAGAGCTGCACTGTCAGAGGGTCAGTACTGAGGGTGTGCCGCACTGTTGGAAGGTCAGTACTGCGGGTTACCACACTGTCACACGGTCGGTATGGGGGCATTGCCACGCTCTCAGAGGGTCAGTATTAAGGGAGTATTGCATTGTGTGAGCGTCAGTACTGAGGGAGTGCCGCACTGTCAGAGGGTCAGTACTGAGTGACTGCGGCATAACGAGAGGACCATCTCTGAGGAGTACTACACTGTCAATTGGTCAGTACTGAGGGAGCACCACACTGTCAGTGGGTCAGCACTGAGGGAGTGCACACTCAGAGGGTTAGTACTGAGGGAGTGCTGCACTGTCAGAGGGTCAGTACTGAGTGACTGCTACATTGCCAGAGGGTCAGTACTGAGGTATCACCGCACTGTCGGACAGTCAGTAGTGATGGACCATCTCTGAGGAGTACTACACTGTCAAAGGGTCAGTACTGAGGGAGCACCACACTATCAGAGGTTCAGACCAAAGGTAATGTCACACTGTTCGAGGCTCTATACTCAGAGAGCACTGCACCATCAGAGGGTCAGATATGTGTGAGCACTACACTGTCAGTGTCAGCACTGAGGGAGCATGCACTATCAAAAGATCAATACTGAGGGAGTGCTAAACAGTGAGAGTGCCAGTTATGAGTGAGAACTATTTCATAGGGTCAGTACAGAGAGAGTGCTGCACTGTCAGACAGTCAGTACTGAGGGAGTGCTGCACTGCCAGAGGGTCAGTACTGAGGGAGTGCTGCACTGTCAGAGGGCCAGTCCACAGGGCAAGCCACACTATCAGTTGATCAGCACTAAGAGAGCACTGCCGCATTCGAGGATCAGTACTGGGGACTGCCTCATTGCCAGAGAGTCAGTAAAGAGGGTGTGCTGCAGTGTCATGGATCAGTACTGAGGGAGTGTCGCACTGTCAGAGACCCAGTACCTAGGGAGTTATGCACTGTCAGAGGGTCAGTACTGAGGGAGTGCTGCACTGTCAGACAGTCAGTACTGAGGGAATGCTGCACTGTCAGACGATCTGTACTGAGGGAGAACTGTAATATCTGAGGGTCAGTAATACGGGAGTGCTATGCTGTGAGAGGGTCAGTAGTGAGGAAGTTCTCATTCTCTGAGGGTCAGTACTAAGGGATCAGCATGCTGTCAGAGTGCCGCACTGTTAGAGGGTTAGTACTGTGGGAGTGCTGCGCAGTGTGTCTGACAGCCAGTACTGAGGGAACACCGCACTGTGCATCACAATCAGCCCTGAGGGAACAACAGGCTGTGAGGGGGTGATTACTGAGGGAGAACCGCGCTGTGGGTCAGAGGGTCAGTACTGAGGGCTTGCTGCATTGCCAGAGGGCCAGTACTGAGTAGTGATACTCTCTCAAAGGGTCAGCACTGAGGGAGCAGTGCACTGTCAGATGTCCCGTCCAGAGGGAATGGACACTGTCAAATGATCTGTACGGAGAGAGCACTGCACCATCAGAGGGTCAGTACTGACAGAACACTACCTTGTCAGAGGGTCAATACTGAGACACTACTGCACTATCAGAGGTGTAGAATCGAGACTGTGCCACACTGTCAGAGGATCAGCACCAAGGGAGTTCTGCTCTGTCGGACGGTCAGCACTGAGGGAATGCTGCAGTGTCAGACGGTCAGTATTAAGGGAGTGGTCCGTTGTCGGTGGGGCAGTCCCGAGGGAATGCAGCCCTGTCAGAGGGTCAGGGAACTGTCATACTATCGGAGAATCAGTACTGAGGGAGCGCTGCCCTGTTGGGTTGGTCAATGCAGAAGGAAAGCTGCACTGTTGGAGCATCAGTACTGTCAGAGGTCAGTACTGAGGGAGTGTCGTACATTCAGAGTTTCTGTCCTCAGGGAATTCAAAACTGTCAGAGGGTCAGTACTGCGGGAGTGCTGCACTTTCAGAGGGTCAGTACTGCGGGAGCGCTGTGGCGTTAGAGGCTCACTTCTGAGGGAGTGCTGCAGTGTGAAAGGATCAGAGCTGAGGGAATGCTGCACGGTTTGGGATCAGTGCAGAGTGATCGCTGCACTGTCAAGGGTGCAGGACCAAGGGAGTGCTGCACTGTCAGATGGTCCATACTGAGGGATCGCTGCAATGCCAGAGTGTCAGTACTGAGAGATCACCGCACTGTCAGATGGCCAGTACAGAGAGACTGCTACACTGTTAGATGGTCAGTACTGAGGCACTGCTGGACTATTAGAGGTGCAGGACCGAGGGAGAGGGTCAGTACTGAGGGAGTGCGACACTGCCAATGGATCAGTACTGAAGGTGTGCTACACTGTCAATAGGTCAATCCTGAAGGAGTGCTGTACTGTCAGAGTGTCAGTTCTGACGGAGTTCTGGACTGTCAGAGCTTTTGTCCTGAGATTGAGGCACACTGTCAGAGGGCCAGTACCGAGGGTGCGCTGCATTGTTGGAAGATCAGTACTGAGGGATTGACACCCTATCAAAGGGTCAGTACAGGGCCTCGTCCACACAGTCAGAGGGTCAGTACTGAGGGAGTGCATCACTCTCAGAGGATCAGTGTGGAGGGAGTGCTGCATTGTCAGAGGATCAGTATGGAGGGAGTGCAACATTGTCTGGGAATCAGTGTGGAGGCCGTTCAGCATTGTCAGAGTCAGGATGGAGGGATTGCTGTGCAGTGAGAGGGTCAGAAATGATAAAGTGCACACTCTCTGAGGGTCAGTACTAATGCATCGCCATGCTGTCAGAGTGTCGCACTGTCAGAGGTTACTACTGAGGGAGCGCTGCACTGTGAAAGGGTTAGAACCGAGGGAGCACCACGCTGTGAGGGGGTTAGTACTGAGGGATCACCGCTCTGTGAGGGGGATAGTACTGAGGGAGCGTCACGCTATGTGTCGGAGAGTCAGTACTGAGGGACTGCTGCATTGTCAGAGGGACAGTACTGAGAGTGATGTACATTCAAAGGGTCAATACTGAGGGAGTGCTACATGGTCTGGGGGAGTGTTGTTTCAGAAGGTCAGTTCTGACCGAGTGCTGCACTGCCAAAGGTTCAGTACCGAGGGAGTGCTGCATATCAAAGGGTCAGTCCTGAAGCATTGCTGGACTATCAGAAGTGCAGGAATGAGGGAGTGTCAGTACTGAGGGAGTTCTGCTCTATCGGAGCATCAGTTCTGAGGGAATGCAGCGCTATCGGAGGGTCAGTACTGAAGGAGTGCCACATTGTCGGCGGGTCAGTACTGAGGGAGTGCCACATTGTCGGAGTGTCAGTACTGAGGGAATGCTGCACTGTAGAAATGTCAGTACAAAGAGAGTGCTGGAGAAACAGAGGGTCAGTACTGAGGGAATGCTGTTGTGTTAGAGTGTCATTTCTGAGGGAGTGCTGCAGTGTCAAAGGAGCAGTGCTGAGGGAGAGCTGCACTGTCAGAGGGTCAGTACTGAGGGATCGCAGCATTGTCAGAGGGTCTGAACTGAGGGATTGCAGCACCGTCAGGGGCGAAGGGCCAAGGCACAGTTTCACTGTTAGAGTGTCAGTTCTGAGGGAGTACTGAACGATCAGAGGATGCGCCGCACTGTCTGAAAGTCAGTATGAAGGTGCACCACACTGTGGGAGAGTCAGTATACGTGCAATGCCTCACTGTCAGAGGGTCAGTACTGATGGAGTGCTGCACTGTGAGATGGTCAGTACTGAGGTAGTGCCGCACTGTCAGAGGGTCAGTACGGAGGGAGTGCTGCACTGTCAGAGGGTCAGGACTGAGGGAGTGCTGCATTGTGAGTGGATCAGTATGGAAGGAGTGCTGCAGTGTCATAGGATCAGTACTGAGGGAGTGTCGCACTGTCAGAGGGCCAGTACCTAGGGAGTGCTGCACTGTCAGAGAGTCAGTACTGAGGGAGTGCTGCACTGTCAGAGGGTCAGTACGGGTGGAGTGCTGCACTGTGAGAGGGTCCGTACGGAGGGATGCTGCACTGTCAGAAGGTCAGTACTGAGGGACTGCTGCACTGTCAGACGATCTGTACTGAGGGATCGCAGCATTGTCAGAGGGTCTGTACTGAGGGATTGCAGCACCGTCAGGGGCGTAGGGCCATGGCACAGTTTCACTGTTAGAGTGTCAGTTCTGAGGGAGTACTGAACGATCAGAGGATGCGGCGCACTGTCTGAAAGTCAGTATGAAGGTGCACCACACTGTGGGAGAGTCAGTATACGTCCAATGCCTCACTGTCAGAGGGTCAGTACTGATGGAGTGCTGCACTGTGAGATGGTCAGTACTGAGGTAGTGCTGCACTGTCAGAGGGTCAGTACGGAGGGAGTGCTGCACTGTCAGAGGGTCAGGACTGAGGGAGTGCTGCATTGTGAGTGGATCAGTATGGAAGGAGTGCTGCAGTGTCATAGGATCAGTACTGAGGGAGTGTCGCACTGTCAGAGGGCCAGTACCTAGGGAGTGCTGCACTGTCAGAGGGTCAGTACTGAGGGAGTGCTGCACTGTCAGACGGTCAGTACGGGTGGAGTGCTGCACTGTGAGAGGGTCCGTACGGAGGGATGCTGCACTGTCAGAAGGTCAGTACTGAGGGGCAGCTGGAATATCTGAGGGTCAGTAATACGGGCGTGCTGTGCTATGAGAGGGTCAGTAGTGAGGAAGTGCTCATTTTCTGAGGGTCATTACTAAGGTATCAGCATGCTGTCAGAGTGCCGCACTGTTAGAGGGTTAGTACTTTTGGAGTGCAGCGCAGTGTGTCTGACAGCCAGTACTGAGGGAGCACCGCGCTGTAATTCACAGTCTTTCCTGAGGGTACACCACGCTGTTAAGGGGTTAGTACTGAAAGAGAACCGCGCTGTGGGTCAGAGGGTCAGTACTGAGGGCTTGCTGCATTGCCAGAGGGCCAGTACTGAGTAGTGATACTCTCTCAAAGGGTCAGCACTGAGGGGGCAGTGCACTGTCAGATGTTCATTCCAGAGTGAATGGACACTGTCAAATGATCTGTACGGAGAGAGCACTGCACCATCAGAGGGTCAGTACTGAGCGAACACTACCCTGTCAGAGGGTCAATACTGAGGCATTGCTGCACTATCAGAGGTGCAGAATCGAGACAGTGCCACACTGTCAGAGGATCAGTATCTGGGGAGTTCTGCTCTGTCGGACGGTCAGGACTGAGGGAATGCTGCAGTATCAGATGGTCCGTATTAAGGGAGTGGTCCGTTGTCGGTGGGGCAGTCCCGAGGGAATTCAGCCCTGTCAGAGGGTCATAGAAGTGCCATGCTATCGGAGGGTAAGTACTGAGGGAGCGCTGCTCTGTTGGGTCGGTCAGTGCAGAAGGAAAGCTGCACTGTTGGAGCATCAGTACTGCCAGAGGTCATTACTGAGGGAGTGTCGCACCTTCAGAGACTCAGTCCTCAGGGAATTCAAAACTTTCAGAGGGTCAGTACTGCGGGACCGCTGCACTGTCAGAGGGTCAGTACTGCGGGAGTGCTGTGGCGATAGAAGCTCACTTCTGAGGGAGTGCTGCCATGTGAAAGAATCAGAGCTGGGGGAATGCTGCACTGTTGGGGGGTCAGTACAGAGTGATCGCTGCACTGTCAAGGATGCAGGACCAAGGGAGTGCTGCACTGTCAGATGGTCAATACTGAGGGAGTGCTGCACTGTCAGAGCGTCAGTATAGAGGGAGCGGTGCACTGTGAGGTGGTCAATAGTCAGGGTGTGCTGCACTGTCAGAGGGTGTGCTGCACTGAGGGACTGCTACACTGCCAGAGGATCAGTACTGAGGGAACACCGCACTGTCGGACAGTCAGTAGTGAGGGACTCCTATATTAAGAGAGAGCCACCTCTGAGGAATGCTGCACTGTCAGAAGGTCAGCACTGAGGGAGCACGCACTCTCAAAAGGTCAGTACTGAGGAAGCGCTCCACAGTGCGAGTGTCAGGTCTGAGTCAGTGCTATTTCAGAGGGTCAGTACAGAGAGAGAGCTGCACTGTCAGCGGGTCAGTACTGACGGAGCACTGCACTGTCAGATGGTCAGTACTAAGGGAGTGTTGCACTGTCAGTGGGTCAGAACTGAGGGAATGCTGCACTGTCAGAGTGACAGTAGCGAGGGAGTGCTGCATTGTCAGGGGGTCAGTAATGAAGGATTGCCTCAATGTCAGAGGGTCAATATGGGGGCAGTGCTGTACGGTCAAAAAGTAAATACTGAGGGAGCTCTGCATTGTCAGATGGTCAGTACTGAGGGAGTGCCACACTGTCAAAGGGTCAGTACTGAGGTAGCGCTGCACTGTCAGTGCATCAGTCTGGACATACCTGCATTGTAAGTGAGTCAGTACTGAGTGAGTGCCACACTATCAAATGTGCTGAATGGCCTAATTTCTGCTCCCATTGTCTTGTGATTTAAGAGGAATATCTAAAATTGTTCCGTACATTTCTGCCTCTGCGTCCTTCATACCCTCAGCAATGATTCCCGCTTCCAGATTCCAGAGACTGTGTTCACACAGACCGTATTCAATTGGTTATTTAACGTGAAGAGGCTCCACCCTCTTTTCCCAGGGATCGAGTTTTCATTTCTCGTGACTGACCTGCCAGCTCAAAGGGTTTTTTTTTCATGCTGCATGGCTGAGGTTTCTTCCTCAGCTTCCTTGTGCAGTGAATCCCACTGCCCCACACTCAGCACAGTCGTGTGTTCCTTATTTCTGAGCTTTCCAATGCTAATCCACATCCAGAATGACATCCCACACTCCTCCAAATGGTATTGCAGGTTGAATTGTGTTGGCGGGTGCGTGTGTGACAATAGACAACACGTGCAGGAGTAGGCCATTCTGCCCTTAGAGCCTCCACCACCATTCAATATGATCATGGATGATCATCCTTAATCAGTATCCTGTCCCTGCCTTATTCATTAACCCTTTATTTCACTATCCTTGAGAGCTTTATACAACTCTTTCTTAAATGGAGACTGGGCCTCCACTGCCGTCTGGAGCAGAGCATTCCATACAGCCACGACTCTCTGGGTGAAGCAGTTTCTCCTCATCTCTGCCCTAAATGGTCTATCCCGTATTTTTAAGCTGGGTCCTCTGGTTCGGCACTCACCCAACAGCAGAAACATGCTTCCTTCCTCCAGAGTGTCCAATCCTGTCATAGTCTTATGTGCGTGACAGTGTATTGGTTTAAATTTTAGATTAGAAGTACCAGCAGCAATTGTAATTTGAGTGGGAAGAGGCCTGGTGCTTTGTAAGAGCAGGTTCATAGGGCAATAAAAGCTTTACCTCAAAAGCAGTGCTTTTTTATTCTGGAGAGAATAGAATTCAAGAATTTAGGAAGTGAGATTGTTCAAACCCCGCCCCCATCTCCAATAATTCTGGCCTCGTGGTGGTGTCACTAATCCACCTAACCGCACATCTTTGGACAGTGGGAGGATACACACGTGGATTAAGGGGAAACGTGCGAACTTCACACACAATTGCTCAAGAGAGGAACCAAACCCAGATATGTAGGGCTGTGAGGTAACAGTGCTAACCACTGAGCCACCATGACACACAGGGGGACGATTAAAATCAATCTCCCTTTTATCCTCCGTTCTTCCTTTTTCATAAACTTGGAAAATTATGTCAGACTGGAATTAATGTTTACTTTCTTCTCTGGTTTTTTAGTCTCCTTCCTCAAAAGTGCCTGTGTGTACATCAAAGCCAGATGGCCAGTTAATCAGCTCCAGAGTCTGTGCGCATGGCAGACCTATTCTAAAATCCCACCAAGCATCTGCAGCTGGTCTGATCAGCCTGTTTCTGTGACATAGTCAGGAAAGACATTTCAAACATGACCAAGATTCACAGACGTTTCTTCAAGTTATTTGGTGTGCTTCGAAAATCAAATACAATGTGCATTTATTTGTAAAATGTATCATAGCTGGGGGTATAACATAACACTGAGGAATGGTGATTCTCGAGCCTTTTGTTTTGTGTGAAAGTAAGAATAGCATCTGATTTGGGCTTGCTGTAGGATTCAGTAAGGCTGTTTTGTTATAATTTACTTGTGGGATGTGGGCATCGCTGGGTGGGCAGTATTTATTGCCTATCCATAATTGTCCACAGAGAAGTTAAGTATCAGTGAAGAACATTGCTGTGGGTCTGGAGTCTCATGGAGATCAGACCAGGTCAGGATGACAATTTCCTTCCCTGAAGAACATTTGTGAACCAGAAGTGTTTTTTTTCCTGACAATCGAGAATGGATTCATGGTTTTCATTAGACTCTTAATTCCAGATTTTTTTTTATTTTATTGAATTTGTATTGGGATGATGACATGAGTTCTGTCACAGAAGGTTTTCCCTCTACTTTTGCTTATTAATGTATTGTCACCATCATTGAGGCCGACAGCCCAGAGTAAGTCAACATACGTGTGCTAGATTGTCTGTTAACATCTAGTTATGTCAGTTTCCTTTGGAAGCTCTTGAGTTCAAACAGTAAGAGCTTAATACTGATGCAAGTTTGATTTCATTGGTCTGTAACTTCGGTCATGTTGCATCTGTCTAAATTGGAGAAAGAATCGGACCAGCTTTTCAGAAAAAAATGAACACAATGGAAGTATTCAACAAAGAAAATTCAATACAAACTATTTCTGACTCCCCGGCTTTATCCCTTTGCCACTCCACACTCCCATTTGCTATCCTCAGCTGGTCCAAACCCTTTATATCTCTGCAGCATATTCCAGCCTCGAGTGAAACCAGCATTTACTGACCACAAATATGTCTCTGTAAAGGTACATGTATCCTGCCCCATCATCCATCACTCTCACCAGCAGACTTCATAATTCCATCCTCTTCTGGTCAGATGCTTTTCCTTATACTCCATAAATGTGAGCACTTCCAAACATCTGCTGCCTGTATTCTGGTAAAAGCTCCTATTGTGAAAATAATCGGCCTGGACTGAATGACTTTTGCCTCCTAAACCTCTGACTTCTCCAATCTAATTGTCACATTTTTGAAAGTCTTTCATGATGAATCCCTGCCTTACTTTATGACTTTTAGTCTAACATCGTCCTCTAACCTCTTGTGCTTTGAAGTTCTCTGACTGGTGCATCCCTTCGAGAGTTAACCTAAATCATGGTCAGGTATAGTAGCCTCTTTGCAGAATTCCTTTGCAAATCCCATTCCCTCCTGTCCTTTTCAAATACATATCTTTTGCAAGCTTTTAGTCTCTTGATTCTCATTTCGGCTTTTTCCCTCAATATGGTTCTGACTGCAATTGTACCACACTTACCGATGCTGACTGCCCAGATAGTTCTGCTGTGTTGATCTGCTGGTGTGTATGGTGATACTGCAGGTCTGATTCGTTGATGTGTATGGCGACACCATGGCTGCGTGTTAATTGCGCGAGAGTTTTGTCAGTGGCATCACAGGTTTGATTAAAGTTGTTGAATAGGTTGTGAGAAATGTGACCAAGTGTTGTGCAAGTTTGCATATATCTCTTATCCGCTAATGTTATTGTCCAAATTGAGTTAGTTTTTAATGAGACCTGTTACATCCATTGGGTGGATCTTCTACAGAAACTACGACAGTCCAGAGCGATATTGAGATCAGTATCCGTGCACTGAGGGACGAACTTCAAAAGCACAAGTTCATTGTGTACAAGCTGAAGAAAGAACAGAAGAAATGTCAAAAGAAGCGATTGAAAGCACAGGAGACCAGACTCATCACACAACTAGAGGTGAAATTGAACCCACCACGACGCTGCAGATTTCAGCTCGGGATGTTTGGAACATGCGACCTTGAAGAGATTGCAGTTCAGAATATTTTACATGTTTCCATACTGCTTTCCCAAAAGCAAAAAAAAAAATCAACTCCTTTAATTAAAAACCGTTGGGGTCTATGAATTTTTGTTCTTCACAACTTAAGGAAAAGTGATCGAGCAGGTTTCCTTTTTCGGTTTGTTTCTTTTTTCTCCTGCCATGAATAAGAGTTAATATATTTTGGCTAACGTTCATTTATCCTCAAATTCCTCTTCATAGCTTCCTCTGTTCCTACTTTGGGGTCTTGTATATTTCTGATCGTATACTTTCTTCTTCCTGACCAATGTCTCACTATTCTTTAATAAAAAGCTTTGGAGCTTTTTTCTTGTTAAATGCTGCATATATGGATTCTGGTCATGTTGAATGGTGTGTACAAGGGTTTGAGAGGAAAATCTGGAATTAATAAACTTGTTTTTGATGACATTCAACCTACTGTGCTTTTTATAATCCCTGTTAATCTTTCTTAATTTTATGGTTAACAGATTTTACACATTGCTAAAATTAGATTTGTTCAATCATAAAAGTATTTGTGGTTTGCTATTTGCAGTTAGCAATGTAGTGGTATGCGTACTTCTTTACATCCCAAAGCTTTATTTCATCTTCTCACCATTGTTGTGGTTCTATTCACCGAGCTGGGAATTTATGTTGGAGACACAATTCGATGTAACGGTCTCATTCGATGTAACGGCCTCATTTGATGTAACGGCACTGTTCACCTCGATTGATAAAACCCTAGCCAGAGAAACAATAGCTGACATGCTGGACATACACAACAAACAAGACGGTGAACCTATCAACAAAGACTGCATCCTCAAACTACTGGACCTTTGCCTCACAACACACTACACATTCAACAATCAAATATGAACAAATCAACGGCGCACCCATGGGCTCGCCCATCTCTGGACTCATAGCAGAAGCGGTAATGCAAAGATTAGAACAAACAGTCTGGCCGCAAATTCAACCCAATCTCTGGGTCAGATAGAGAACACACACCGGGTCATCAACGCCACACACAGGAATCCGATTCATTAGAGAGAAAGAAAAGGACAACAAACTCTCATTCCTCTCCGTGATGGTACAGAGAACACCGAATGGAAAATTCAGCACAAAGGTATACAGTAAAGCCACACACACAGAGACCAAGTCCAAAACTACGAAAGCAACCACCCCAACACACACAAAAGAAGTTACATCAAGACACTGTTCAAAAGGGCCACAAAACACTGCAAAATACCCGAACTGCAAAAAGAGGAAGAAGAACACCAAAATGTATTCGCCAAAAACGGATACCCCCGCAATTTCATCAGCAGATGCCCAAGGGAAAGACAACGGAACGAGGGCATGCCACAACCCAAAGGACTAGCCACACTACTGTATATCAAGAACATTTCTGAACTGACAGCCAGTCTACTGCGACCACTAGGACTCATAACAGCACACAAACCAACAGCCACTCTCAAACAACAACTCACCAGAATGAAGGACCCGATACCCAACATGAGCAAAACAAATGTAGTGTACAAAATCCCATGCAAGGACTGCACAAAACACTACATAGGACAAACAGGAAGACAGCTAACGATCCGCATCCATGAACACCAACGAGCCACGAAACGACACGACCAGCTATCCTTGGTAACCACACAAGCAGATGACAAGCAACATGAGTTCGACTGGGACAACGCTACTATTGTAGGAGAAGCCAAACAGAGAACAGCCAGGGAATTCCTAGAGGCATGGAACTCATCCACAGATTCAATCAACAAGCAAATCGACCTGGACCCAATATACCGGCCACTGCAGCAGACAGCGGAACTGACAACCGGAAGTAGCAGATGCAATATACTATAAATGCCGGAGGAAATATCACAGTAGCGCTTCACGGGAGGCTTTCAAGCACTGAGGATGTCACCTAGACAGGGGAAGAAACGTCTGCAACACAAATTCCCAGCTTGGCGAACAGAACCACAACAACGAGAGCCCGAGCTACAAATCTTCTCACAAACTGAATCTTCTCACCATGTTGCTTTCAGTCCGAAGATGGATTTATTTAGAAGACCCAAGCTGAACTCAGTAAAGATCTTGATGTTGCCAGCTCAAGTTAAAGCAAAGAGCAGATAAAACCATGCACTCCACTGCTAGTAAGAAGCCAAAAATTAAACTGAGCTCTCTGCAGAGTTACCTTCAGTAATGGATGTTCATTGTATAACCTTATGAAGGGATCCCTCTTGTATTTCTCTCTTATACCCGAGTGGGCACCCTTTTTTACCCAAATAGTGGGTGACTAAATCGTTCTTTACTTAAGGAGAACAGGACATTTACAGAGACTTTACTTCAGAAACAAACGTGCCTTTTGATCCAACAGGAAAGTGCTGATATTTAGTCTCCAAAGGAGTATACTCCCACTTTGTCTCATCCCATCAGTGCATCGTTCTGTATGTTTCTCCCTGAGGTACTTGTCCAATTTCCCCTTAAACATATTCATGATATTCAACTTAAGCATTCCTGGTACTAGACGTCATGTTGTTCCATGTTGTTACCTTTGTCAGGGGAGAATGTTTTGTTTTGAATTTCTGATTTGATTCATTAATGTTAACTTCCTGTTCAGGTCAGCGTCACAAGTGATAATATTTCTCCCTGCATCAGTTTCAGTACTTTCATTTTTAAAGTTTTCAATCACATCTCGTTTTGAAAGTTCTCCATCTCGTCACAATCTTATACAGTTAATGGTCGGACCCTGGGGAGTGTTGTTGAGAAAAAAAAACATCTCGGGATGCAGGTATATAGTTCCTTGAAAGTGGAGTTTCACGCAGAAAGGGTGGTGAAAACGTCATTTGGCATGCTTGCCTTCATTCGTCAGAACATTGTCTGTAAGGATTGAGGCAAGTAGACAAGTCCCCTGGGCCGAATGGGATTTATCCAAGGATTCTCTGGGAAGCTAGGGAGGAGATAGCAGAGACTTTGGCTTTGATATTTGAGTCGTCATTGTCGACAGGTTTGGGACCAGAGGACTGGAGGATTGCAAATGTTGTGCCCTTGATCAAGAAGGGCAGTAGAGATGACACAGGCAATTGTAGACCAGTGAACATTTCCTCTGTTATAGGAAATGCTTTGGAAAGGATTATGAGAGATGAGACTTATAATCATCTAGCAAACACCAGTTTCATATCAGATAGTCAACATGGTTTCATCAAGGCTAGGTAGTGTCTCACAAACTTCATTGAATTTTTTGATATATGACCAAGCATGTATATGAGGGTAGGGCAGTTGACGTGGTATACATAGACTTCACTAAAGCCTTTGATAAGGTTCCACATGATAGGCTGTTAGAGAAAATGCAGAGACATGGATTTGAGTGTGATTTAGGAGGTTGGATTAGAAACTGGCTTTCTGAAGGAAGGCAGCAAGTGGTGTATCACAGTCACAGGGAAAAGGTAGGTAATTTACACCAGCATTTTAAATCACTCCTCATGGGGAAAGTACTGTGAGCATATCAATGGTATAAACAAAATGGTAACAGGAGGGAGGGTCTTGAACTGTCTCTAACAAAATGAAGAAGGTTTTTGTCTAACAGATAAGATTAAGGTTAGGTAGGTCAGCAGTAATTCATAGTTAATTTTAAATGAAGTGGTCACAGAGTGACTAGCGACACTGTGTGAAATATTCAATAACTCACTGGATTGGAGGAGTGTTCCACCGAAACTGGAGAAGCTCCCATGTGGCGCCTGTCTTCAAGAAATGAATGAGACAGAAAGTGGGAACAATTTAGTCTAAGCATTATTGCCTGGAATCTGCTACAGTCTGTTATTAAGGAAGGATTTGCAGGGCATTTAGAAAAGCTTAATGCAGAGTGGGCATGGTTTTGTGAAGGGAAAACTATTTTGTTCTGTAAAATCATACAAATTTTGTTTGGAGATCCCCGAGAATGTCAAGATTAGAGTCATGCTGGAAAAGCACAGCAGGTCATGCAGCATCCAAGGAGCAGGAAAATCAATGTTGTGGGCAGGAGCCCTTCATCAGGAATCCCTGAGAAATTGACATGCAGATTTGATAAAGGGAACTGGTCAACATGAGGCTTTCCAGAGATTTATCCCAAAGTATCACAAAATAACCGTTCTGTCACAAGACAGAGGCTCGTAATGTGATGTATTATATATTAGCATGTGATGACGGTTGTTTAACACATAGAAATCGGAGAGTCAAGATTAATGAATCTTTATGATAAAGACGTATCTACTGGATTATCACAAATATCAGGCCGATGACATCAGATATGTACAATCTATGCTGATAGCCTGACTACGGGAGCTGAGTGCAATGTACATCCGAGTTTGTGGATGACACTGAGAACCAAAATGCAGGCTGTTATTGAATGAAGAGGACTCCCAAAAAAGGATCAGTACAAAGGGATTGGAGTGTTACTGTGTATGAAACGTAAGGTCAGCATGCTGATGCAGCAAGTAACTAGGTTGGTTCATGAGGCGGCTTCCTGGGATGGAAGGGTTGAATTATTCAATACATTTAAAATGGTGAGGCGATTATTCATTGTGGTTGAAATGAATGAGGATGATATTACTGAAGTGTACAAGATACAGTGGGGGCATGACAAGGTAGATGCTGAGAAGGTGTTTCCCCCAGTCTCGAACTCGAGGAGGTAGATACCGAGTAAGAGAAAGTGAAGACTGCAGATACTGGAGATCAGGGCTGAAAAATGTGTTGCTGAAAAAGCGCAGCAGTTCAAGCAGCATCAAAGGAGCAGGAGAATCGACGTTTCAGACATAAGCCTGAAGAAGGGCCTATGCCCGAAACGTCAATTCTCCTGCTCGTGGAATGCTGCCTGACCTGCTGCGCTTTTCCAGCAACACATTTTTCAGATACTGAATAAGGAACATCGATTTCAATCTGAGATGAAAACTGATGTATTGCTCAAAGGTAATGATCGACTGGAATTCGCTAACCCAGAGAGTTGTGGAGGGATACAAGGAATTGGGTAGGAATTTGGAGTTGAGCCCTAAAGAAGATCAGCTATGTTCTTATTGAATGAGAGTTGAGGCTTGAGGTGCCGAATATCTGACTCATGTTCCTAATTCTTATGCTCTTATGTTATGCTTGTGGAAAGTAATTGGTTATTTTCCTGGAAGTTGCGTTGTATAATGTTGCATTCGGGAGAGGAGACGATTTGCCTGATTTAACCCTGGATGGGATTTGGGGGCTGTATTCACAGCAATTCCAGAGGAGAAGTTACAGAATGGGGAAGCCTGGAAAAAGGGGATTGCCGCTGTGGGTCACTTCCTGACCCAGCCTGGATTTTCCAAGTGCATTTCCGAAACTACACCTAACCATCGGAGTGGCCTCGATCTGCTCCTGTGTAACAGGTCCGAAGGGCTGAGGGACACGAGTGAGCCATTCGGCCCTTTGACACTACTCCACCAGTAAATAATATCATGGCTCATCTCATTGTGGTCCCAGCTGCTTTTTTTCTCTCCGTGCACCATTATCCCTGATTCACCTGTCTATGGAAAATCAGAGAAAGCCAGCCTCAATACAATATAAACATTCAGCCATCCCAAACTTCTGGGAAAGAGAATTCCCACTTGAATGAAATCCCAATTTGTGAAAGTTTCCTCACTCTGGCACTAACTGTGGTTGGAGGGTGTCACTGTTTCCTTTTCTAGTCCCACTCCTCCACTGCTCACAACCAATTTTAGATGTAACCAGGTTGGTGATATGGCCTATGATAAAGGTCTCAGACTGGGTCAGGTTTAGTAATAGGAACAAGTCAAGCAGATTTCTTTCATCAGCCGCAGGTAACTAATAGGGCTAACTGAGCAGCATGGTGGATTTGTGGTTAGCACTGCTGCCTCATATCAGCAAGGAGCTGAGCTCATTTCCAACCTCGTCCGACCCTCTATGAAGAGTTTGAACATTCTTCCCGTGTCTGTGTGGGTTTCTTCCCAGTCCTCCCACTGTCAAAATATTTGCGGCTTCGAGTGATTGGCCATGCTAAATTATTCAGAGTGACCAGAAATGTGTAGGTTAAATGGGTTAATCATGCGAAATGCAGGTTACATGGACAGGGTAGGGAGACAGGTCTAGGTGGTATACTGTTCGGTGGGTTGGTGTGGACTCGATTGGTCGAATGTCCTGCTTCCACACTGTAGGAGTTCAATGACAACGGCGTCAAGTTTGGGCTATGTAAACTCCCAGTCGTTATATACCTGATCCACTCGCCTCAATGCTTTGTATGTTTCAATAAGATCAGCTCTGATTCCAAGGGTAACATGTTATTTTCTCCATAATATCAGCCCTTCATGTGAAACACCTCTGAACTGCTTCCAGTGTTACTGTATCCTTTCTCAAATAAGAATGCAAAAATAAAACTAATCTCACACACAGATGAGTCTGTTTATTTTTGTTTTCTCAGGGTGTACTGAGTCTTTGAAACACTTCCCCGCAGAGCAATGGAGGCAGAGATATAGAATATTTTTGAGGCAAGGTTAACGAATCACAAAGGGGTCAAGGTTATCGAGGAGTGGGCAGCAACGTGCCTTGTGGGGAAAAAGTAGACAGTGGTACTGAATGACACCAGAATGGCTCCACAATATCCAGGAATTAAACGAAATGGACAACATCGATAACGTTTTAACTGAGAAACAAGATGGCAGCGATTTGAAAGGTCTGCCTTGCTGAGCTATGCATCATATTAATGCTCTACCCCACCCCACCACAGACATTTATTTAAAATTCAACACTAAAAGAGTTACAAGATCCTTACTAATCCCATTTTGTCAAGTGGAAATGACAAAATATTGGAAAGGATCGAGTAACTCCCAACACGCTGGGCACCCGTCAGAAGCTTTCAGCATACCTGTGGCCACGGCTCGTTCGATGGACTCAATTACTCACCAGGTCTTGGTCACTGAGTTCACCAAGATACATGAAATGATTGAAGCCATGATTGAAGAAAAGTTCAGCAGGAGGATAGAACCATTATCAGGCGTGCTCCAAAAATATGCGCAGCAACTTGAAAGCCTTGGAAACAGAACGGATGATGTCAAGCGCCAAACTGCAATGGCAGAAACAGTGATCGATTCCTGTAAGGAGCGGATCCTCACCCTTGAAAAACAGGTCCGTACCTGAACTGAACAAGGTGTCGACCTCGAGAACAGGGGCAGAATAAAGAATGTTCATATCATCGGTGTGCTGGACCGGACATAAGGTGATCAACCAGTGAGTTTTTTTTGCGAGTACTGGCTGCAGCGATTCCTTCACTTCGAAGCTGAAGAGGGACGGGTGGAGAGTGAGACAGTTAATTCAATTACCGCGCGCAGGTCAGGCTCAGACCAACGCCCTCACCATGTCCTTGTGCGATTACATAGTTGCAGGTTCAAACAAAGATTTATAGAAGCTTCCAGAACACAGGGAAAAAAACAGAGGAGGTCTCCAGATGATGCTCTGCCATGTCTTTTCAGTGGCAGTGATTCATAAAAGAAAATCATTTGATGGTATCAAGAGAAGATTAAGGGAACTTGAGATTCAGTATTCCTTAATTAACTCAGCCGTTCTCCATATGCTTTCAATGGATCCACGCACTGGTGGATCTTTCAATAGATGCACTGACTCTGTAGAGAACGCAAAAACTTTGTGAACACTTTAAAGTAGGCTGAATGTTTAAATGGATATCGACAATCATGTTTCTTTTTCTTCAAAGAAAGTTTGTTGAATGCTTCTGATATTAAGCAGTGTTCTCCCCGTGTCTGCATGGTTTTCCTCTGGGTGCTCCAGCTTCCTCCCACAGTCCAAAAATGTGCAGGTTAGCTGAATTGGCTATGCTAAGTTGCCCGTGGTGTTAGGTGAAGGGGTTAATGAAGGGGAATGGGTCTGGGTGGGTTACGCTTCGGCGGGTCGGTATGGAATTGTTAGGCCGAAGGGCCTGTTTCCACTCTGTAAGTAATCTAATCTAAAATATAGTCAAGGGTGAGTACAGTACACACTTTTAACTTCTTCATTAGTATTGTTACTCGTTTTTCTCTTGCTTAGTTTGTGTGTCCGGTTTGGCTCAAGCTGGAGGGAGTTATGAAGGTGATCGCGATGATTGAATGCCTACCTAAGGGCAGTTCAATCCCGATTTTTGTGATTAATTGCCCTCGATGCAGTATTGATAATGGGGCAGAAGATAAAGTTTTGTGACGTGCAAATACCACAAAGTGGGCGTTGTATAAATGCCCTCATAAGTGCCATTGGCAGTTTGCATCTTTTCTTTTTGTTTTTGTTTGTATTTAGTTGTGGAACGGTTTGAGAGCTTGTTAGTTGTAGTAGCTTTAGTTTGTATCTTTTTTAGTCTCTATGATTTTTTTTTCATTGGTGCTCAGCGATTTGTAATTCGAGTTCTTCCTATCTGGAGTTCAAATATTGTTTCAGTGTGTAATGGCTAATGTCGTCCTTAAATGGTGTATCTGGAGCATTAAGGGGAGCCAGTTAAGAGGAAAAAAAGTACTTTCTAGCCTTAAAAGGGAGAGGGTGGATATTGTCCTGTTGCATGTCAAGGAACATTTGACATGACAGCAGGGCGCGTTTGATCGGGTTTATTGCTCATCTTTTAATACTAGGATGGTGATGAAGAATCTTCCATTTAAATTATGAGATTGTATTAGACACCCACAGGAGGATCATAATCCTAAAAGATATATGTCGAACAAAACGGTATTTTGAATGTTAATTACCCCCTGAAGCACAGCCTTAAATTCCTGATAGATGCATATTCCAAATTAAGTAATCTTTCTTCACAGCACATTATTGTAGGAGGAGATTTCAATTGTCTTTTACACCCACGGTGGACAGAATGCCCAAAAGCCCCCATCTTTACAATATAAGCAATTAGTGGATTTTTGTGTGTGGTACTGGGGCTGGTGGATGTTTGGAGGGAGATCCACCTCATAGATAGGGATTTTACTTACTTCTTTAAGACGCACAAATACCACACTAGGGATGATCTCTTCCTCACCTTGTAGCAATCATCGATTCAGTGGTGCTCTGTACAATTGGGAATATTACTATTTCTGACCATGCATACTTATTGCTTAAGGTTAAGGTCAATATAGCAGGTTAGAGACACTGGTGAATGGATCCCTTTATTCTTAAGGATAATAAGTTCATTGAGTATTTCTGCAATGAATTCAGATCTTTCTTAGCCATTCATTAAGATTCAACCAGTAACCCATACATTGTATGGAAAATTGCTAAGGCTTATGCCAAAGAAATAGTTATTCCTGAGGATGCGGCAGAAGCTGGATCAGGAACGCTTGCTCCAGACACGGTTGAAGGCAGCCGAGAGGGCATACTGTGATAGACCCTCGGTGGCTAGGCTGCAGAGGATCACAACGCTTCGTTCTGCAATGAATTCTATGCTCACACAGACAGCCAAGAAGGAACTTACTTTTGCAAAACAAACGCTGTTTGAGCATGGTGATAAGCCAGACAAGTATTTAGCCTCTCCTGCGACGAAAGAGAGAGCCCCAAAGCCATTACCTCAATTAGGGAAGTTACTGGGACCCTTACCTTTGATCCCATAAAGATTAAAGCAACATTTTGGAGATTTTATTCCGAATTATATCAGACTGAGCATTATGAGGATAGATGGATTAAGATGGAATCTGTATTCAAGAACTCGGATCTTCCAGGGATAACCCCTAAATAAGCATCTTGCCTTAATGCATCATTGTCAGTGCTGGAGGGTATAAAGCAGCTTCCGTGCGGAAAGGCGCCCGGTCCTGACAGATGTCCAAGTGAATTTTATGAGGAATTTATAAACCTATTTTCAGGGACGATGCTTACCATTTTAGTCACTCTCACAGTCAAGACTGCCTCCCACCATCCTTAAGAGAAGCTCATATCTCTCTTATTCTTAAGAAAAGGAAGACACCGAAATATTGTGCTTCTCATAGGCCCATCTCACTTCTAAATGTTGATTTCAAAATTCTGTCTGAGTCCCTTACATTAAAGATGGAAACTATTTCTCCTTCCATTGTCAAAGTGTAACATACTGGCATATAAAATGCTGCAGATATTCCAACAATGTTAGGAGACTACTCAACATGATCCAAGCGTATCAACAGCAACTTATAAAGGTATTAATGATCTCTTTAGATGCAGAGAAGGTATTTGCTTGGGTTGATCTCAGCAAAGTTTATATCAAGTGGGTGAGGGTCTTTGAAAGTGATCCTCTGTGTGCGATCCCATAAAATTAGTATTTCTAGAGGCAGTCGACAAGATAGACCCCTTTCACCAGTGTTGTTTATGTTGGTGATTGAGCCACTGGCGAAGGCCATCTGCAGGGACCCCAACATATCTGCCCCAGAAGTGGGATAGAATTCACGTAAGATCACATTGTCTGCAGATGATGGTCATAAATTTTTGTTAATCCCACAGTTTTGGTACCTCACTTCATGCAATGCATAAGTTCGTTTGGTGCCTTTTCCGGCCATATTATTGATTTTACAAAGTCGGAGGCCATGCCTCTGGGCGAACTCAGGGAAATACCTGATGCCGTGGGAGAATCCTGATTTCCTTTTCAATGGTCCCAAGGGGTAACGGAGGTGTTCCCTATTTAGGTATATTCATTAATCCTATCTTTGAACTTACATTTAACGTGGGATTTGTCCATTTGTTTGACAAAGTTAAACAAGACCTTCAAAGATGGGAGGCACTTCCAATATCCTGGCTAGGTCGGATAGCTCTTATTAACATGAATTCCCTGCCTTGTTTGTTATACCCTGTGTGAATGCTTTCTTTGATGTTTCCCAGAAAGACATTTAGGAGACTAAATGCATGATGCAGCTCTTTGATTTGTCACCATAAGCGACCCCTTATCAAGTTAACCAAATTACAACGACCCCACAGTTTGTGGGGAGTAGATCTCCCGGATATTAAAAGCTATCAATTAAGCTCTTCTTCACCCGATGTTAGTGAGGACTCGGCGTCAATATGATTAGATATTGAACTTCTCAGGTAAAGTGCTCCCTTATTAGTCTGCTATTCATAGACAAAATGAGGACAGTTACGAAGTACTGCCTTTTCCAAATAAGTATAAATAATTTCAAAGCAATGTGTCTGATCGAGGGAACTATAGCCAAACCTCATTTCTTACCACAAAACGTGGTGTCACGTGTTTCCGACGGGGGATACTGGATTCCATGTTTAATCTATGGGCAACTCGTGGGTGTATCTTGCTTTAATGATTTATCTGAGGGAGAAACAATAATGTCCTTTGATCAAATAAGTCGTAACTATAAACTACGAAGTAGAGATCTCTTCTGTTTTCTTTTTATAAGATAAGAGATGTTATTCAAAAAATAACCACGCTTTTAACAGACCCGTACATATCCGATACAGAGAAGAAGGTGCTTCGTGCTAAGAACACACTCTCCGTCAGTCCCCTCTAACATTTGTTGGAGTGTGGCCCCTCAGACGAGACTTTGTGCCTTTCTGAGGTCTGCAAAGAGAGTTGGGGGTTTAGATCTCTTCGGAAACAGGGGAGGACATTTGTGAAAATGTAAGAAGTATTTCGATCTGTAAGAAGACTCTTGCCCTGAAATTGAAGATTCTTCATAGAGTCTATCTGGCCCCAGATCCTTTCTCAAAATTCAAGTTGGGACTATGTCTTAAATACAGAATGACTATGGCCACTCTTACTCATTGCTTGTTGACCTTCCACCAGCGCTATAGGAGCGGTGTGTTCGGTGGGATGGAGAGGATCTTGGGGAACGAATTGGAGATGGATCAGGTTTCCCCTTTCCTGGGCCTGCCCAGTCTAACTTACTCAGATCTGCATAGGAAAAAAATACTTCAATACCCTCACTCTCTGTGTTCAGAAAAAAAGTTATGTTGTGTCGGGTGTCTGAAACCCCCGGGGGTCTATTGGGTTGTCGTAACCGCGTCATGGAGCATCGCCCTTTAGACTTTTTAAAGGTATGTTGCACCAGAAAATAGAGGATTTTTATAAGACATGGCAGCCCTTTTTGAATTACCAAGTTACAGGCTGACCTGCCACTCTAATAAGGACATTTATATAGCTGTGACGAACTTGACTAATGAATCTAATGTCCAGAGTAGAAGAATTACGAACAAATGAACGTGTATTAGTTAATACTCTTGAAGTTTGAGAGCTATAGTTTTGTTACACTGAGTTCTACTATTCTTTTTTTTAGTTTTCTTTGGTCCGTTGATTCACCTTGTTTTTCTTTATGTACATGCACATGGGTGTAATTGTGTTCAATTTGCATTGCTTTTTGAGTTGGGAACTTATTGGTTCGTTGAAGCATTAAAAAGAATTTCTCTGAATAAAAATATTTTTGAAAAAATTAAAATGGATAGAATAGAGTCCCAAAGGACCACTTTCACATTAGTGAGACCACAAATTATGGTTTATCTTGAGGGTCATCACACCTCCGGTGACAGGACGATGTTGAGAGAGCGTCCCCTTCGTGGCAATCTCTGTCTGTGTGGGGAATTGAACCTGCACTGTTGGCCTTCCTCTGTATCAAAAGCCAGCCATCCAGCCAACAAACTGCGAGGCTGTGTAACTACTATAGATAGAAATAGCCAAAGTCAAAGTAAAATATAAACTTTGATAAGAAGGAAAATAGGTACAATTTCGATAACGGTAAAGATAATGTTTGACCGGAAATAAATCTCCGCTGGAACGAGACAGTTGGTTGGACGATATCCTTGAATATAAGATGACCCAAGCGAAATAACCAGAATTACTAATTGTGATTAGATATCAATAACTATAAACTATGAGAACATTTTTGATTGGCCTGTGTGAAGCATGCTAACCATTGTATGGAAGTAAAAATCTGATGGAACATATTTTTTGGAAGGTTGGTCCCCATAGGAAATGCCTCCCGAACACATACTTGAAGAAACCCAGGGTAGAAAGTGCGTGAGAGTTGTCTGGTCAGTGACAGGAAACCATGGGGCTGAATGATTGAAAGTTCCTGCAACGTGAAGCTCAGGAGACAGTCAGATCACCTCCGATCTTATTAAATGGTACAGTACATTTGAAGGGCTGAATGGACTCATTATGAATTTTAATTGCATATCATTTTATAAAAACACACTCTGTTCCTTCACCTACTGTTTTACACACTGGGGCACTGCCATTTTCCTGAAACTGGGAATTATTTGGAATATTATCTGCAACATTCCATAATCAGCATTCTCCGGAGCATTCTACAATCTGTCGGGATATTAAAAACGCAAGAGACACAGAGGGAGGGAGGGGGTGCTGCATGCAGGAGTGAGAGTGGTGGAGCATGAGCCTTTTTCAGGTGTCGGTGCTGGAACGGATATACATTGAGTGTGGAGACCAGAGAGCATACGATGACCCTTATCCTTGCCGAGTGGGGAATGTTATTGATGTTTATCCTGTATTGCTGGACACTGCTACAGATCGCAGATACTGCACTGAGCTGGGCGGTGAGCTCAGATCATGCTCGGTGGGTCTGGTGATGTGGCCCACTCTGGGAAGATATGTACTAACCCATCCACTAGGATATCTGTGACCCTGTTGACAAACTGTGGTGTAATTGACCTTTATCTGCTCTGCTCTGGATAAACTGTACATGGCAGCTCCAAACTGAGGAAAGCTCAATCGAGTCCCCATTATCCTTTTGAAATGGCACCAGTGCCAG
This sequence comes from Chiloscyllium punctatum, assembly GCF_047496795.1. NCBI lineage: Eukaryota > Metazoa > Chordata > Chondrichthyes > Orectolobiformes > Hemiscylliidae > Chiloscyllium > Chiloscyllium punctatum. The sequence continues at coordinate 14,586,454 of NC_092756.1, forward strand.
GGATAATAGAATATCCAGGGACATCCGGACGATGGTGGCTACCTCCAGCCAAGATGGGTGGGAGAATCGATCCATTATTGAATGAGAAGGACACCATGGGGTAGGGTGGGTAGTTAATGAGGTGAGTTCGATAAGATAGCACCAGGAAACCAGCTCGGCCTCGTGCAGAGAATCCCCCTGTCACACTCAATGAAAATCACTCAAAGATAAATTATTGTTGGATTCAGACTGATGAATTGAAGACTCTGCTGAACCCATTCACAGTTACAGAGCTGCAAACAAATCCCCAGCAAAAACTCTCCATCATTTGAACCTCACATTTATATTCTGTTCACCATCATTCCTGGTAATACTGGCTTATTTTGCAGGATGCTATCGAAATGTCTATATGTCAGCATTCTGAATCCTGTGAACACATCCTTCCATTACATTGTTGCTCAATCTCACCCTCTCTGTCCATACCCAAAACCATTTTCATTTGAAGTCATGCACAGAGACAGGCCCTTCAGCCAAAACTGGTCCATACCGACCAAAATGTCTGTCCACAATATCCACATTTCCCTGCAATTGGCCCATATCTTTCTCAGCCTTTCCAATTCATGTATTGTTCGAACGAAGTGCAGCGAGGTTTTGTGACATCAAGAAAGGCCTCAGGAAAAATCTCGCTGAATCTATCATTCATCTCACCGCAGCAATCAGATTACACAGAAACAATTTGACTGGAGGTTATAAACAAGAAGTACAAGCAAAGACTGGTGGGAGATGTGTATGGAAGTCAATACTGCAGGGAAGAAAATGTGTACGTTCTTAACAAGAAATTAGATATACAAGCGTTTGCAGGCAAAACCCAACGGGTCTGGTACCATTTGAAGGAAGAAAGTCGAAAGTTTGGCCCTCGAATAGCACAGCAAGTCAGGGAGCATCCAAGGAGCAGGAGAGTCTATGTTTCGGTCATAAGCCCTTCATCAGGAATTCATTTCAGAATTCATTTTTTCCTAATCCTCTGTAGGAAGAGAGTGAGTCAACATTTTTAATTTGGGAATTCTTCATCAGAACAGCTTTTGTTTTCGATCTGCAGTATATGCAGCTCTTTGTTTTATTTTAGTTAATCAATTATCTTGCATGCTGCAGTATTAATAGACAACTTGATCTGGGAAGAAGGGGAAGGGGTGAGGGCAGAAGAGCACACAATGTGTCAGTCACAGCTTAAGGACCTGTCATTCAGAATGTGAATCCTGGGGTGAAGGTAAAGGAGGGTTTGTCAGAAGCAACACAGTGGAATTCAACATCTTTTGCACAGATATGACAAATCCAGAGAAAGTGGGAGGATGCAGTTTCTCTCGCAACTGGTCATTCATTGGCACAGTGGCTACCAAAACTGCCTTACAGCACCAATGAACTAGGTTCTTTTCTACCCTTTGCTGACTCTGTCCGGTGTTTGCACCTTCTCCCTGTGTGTGCGTGAGTTTCCTCTGGGTGTTTGGTTTTCCTCTCACAGCGAAAAATGTCCCGGTTAGGTTCAGTGACCTCACTAAATTGTTCCGCAGTATCCAGGGATGTGCAGGTTCATTGGATTGTCTATGGGAAATGTAGCGTTCCGGGGTAATGTTTGGGTTTCTTGGTCGGGATGTTATCTGGAGGATCAGTGTGGACTCGGTGGGCCAAATGGCCTGGTTCCGCACTGCGGGGCTTCTATAATTTCTATGTAGCTGTCTGTGTTTGAAAACGCTGCCCAGGATCCTACCTATAAGTGCTAACACAATTTGCCTCAACAAAATGTTACACCCTTCGTTTGTCAAACATGAACTCCATCAGCCACTCCTTGGCCCTTTAGCCTATCTGATCAGCGTCCCGTTTTACTCTGAGTTAACCATCTTCACTGTCCACTACCTCACCTATTTTGGTGTTATCTGCAAACTCACTCACCATTCCTAAAGTATTCACATCCAAATCATTTGTATAAAATGACAAAGTCCATTAGATCCTTGTGGCATACTGCTGGTCACAGGCCTCCAGTCCAAAAAAAAACAGCTCACAAACATTTCCTTCATCTATTACCTTCGAGCCAATGACCTCCAACTCTCCCTGTATTCCATATGATCTCACCATGCTAACCATGCCTTACTAAAGTCGACATTCCATTCCACAGTTCTATTTCTGTGCCTTCAATAATCTTATTCGTCACTTCTTAAAAAAGCTAAATCAATTTAGTGAGACACGATTTCCCACATGCAAAGTCATGTTGACTATTCCTTATCGGAATTTACATTTCCAAACACAAGTAAATCCTGTCTCTCTGAATCCCCTCCAATAAGTTACCCACCAATGACATCAGTCCCACTTGTCTACCGTTTCCTGGCTTTTCCTTATGAACTGTTGTTTAACAATGGCACAAACTTCCCTGTGACTATCCATGATACAAGTATCTCAGCCAGAGACCGAACAATTACTTCCCTAGCTTCCCAATAGATTGTGGAGTACACCTGATCAGTTCATGGATCATAGAACAGTGCAGCACAGTACAGGCCCTTGTGCTGTTGATGTCGTGCCGGCACTTTATCCTACTCGAAGGTCAGACTTACCTTCATGCCCTTCATTGTACTAAAATCCATTTTCTGTACTATGGACAATTTCAAGATATCACCATTCATTTCCCCAAGTTGTCTACCTTCCATATCCTTCTCTACGGTAAATACTGATGGGAAATATGTATTTAGTATCTCACCGATCTCCTGTATCTCCAAACATAGGTCAATTTGCTGATATTTAAGGGGTCCTGTTCTCTCCCGAGTTACTCTTTTGACCTTAATGTATTTGTAGAATCTCTTTGCATTGTCCTTACCCTATTTTTGGAAGATATCTTATGTCCCAATTTTGCCCTTCTGATTTCCCTCTTGGATATTAGCCTATCCCTGGTACTCCACAATGGATTCACTCGATCCCAACTGTCTGGACCTATCATATGCTTCCGCCTTTTCTTGAACAGAACCTTAATTCTGCTCGCCAGTCAGCATTCCTTACACCTACCAGCCTTACCCTGCTCATAGACAGGAACATGCTGTCGCTAGACTCTGTAAATCATTTGTGAAGGCCTCCCACTTTCCTGCCAATAGCTTTTCCAAAACAGCTTTCCAAAGTGCCAACATAAAACTTTCAAAGTTGGCCTGAGTCAACTTACAACTTTAAAATTTAGATTAGGACTATTCTTCTCCATAACTAACAGTTACTGCATAACAGGCTCAAGGAGCAGAATGGCCTTCTCGTTTCCCTCTGTAACAGACTTGAGAGGCTAAATGGCCTTTCCCACCCCTTTGTAACAGGGGCATGGGGACAGAATTATTTCCTCCTGTTCCTGCGCAGCAGTCTAGATGCGCTGAATTATGTCCCAAGGTTATGGAAGAATTTGACAACAGTGCACATATAACCAGGAGCAACATTATAAAAATTCAATGGGCAATAAACATATACCCTGGTTTATTGGCTCTGGAAATTACCCCACCAGTCACCTTATGCAGATGATCTGTTACTTTATCATTGTCTCCCTTTATAAACAGTATATAATACACACAGTCCTGCAGTGTTCTGGCACTACTCCACATACACGGAAGAAGCTTGAAAGATTTATGGTCCATTCCTAAGCAACGCCCATCCATTCCAACCACACCGAGTAAATGTTCACTTTAATTGGGATATAAAAACTGATATCAGGAAGGGGTTAACTGGACCTGTTTGTTCAGTGACTGTGATTAATGTTAGTCTCCATGAGTTGCAATTACCCCAGTGGACGGTTTTCTTCCTTTAATGATAAGTGGGCTGCGTTCAATGTTTTATCTCACAGTATGGTGGGAGCATCACCAACAGTGTTAACAGGAATCAGCAGCTCCAGAGAGACTGGGGGAGCGATCAGAGACTGAGAACAAGAGACTGGAATGTATCAACAATGAATCAGAATCTGAGAACATGAGACTGGAATGTTACAGAAATGGATCACAATCTGAGAACATTAGATTGTAATGTCCCAAGAATGGACAGGAGTTTATACAAGGATGTTTGGTTTCTTTCTACGTATTAGGATCGAAGGTCATTATCGCAGTGGATCAAATATGCACTTTACATTATGCAATAGTTTTATTATCCAATCCTGGCTTTTGTTAGCTTACCTAGTAAGTCTCACTGTTCAGTCATTAATTCTATAAATCATGTTTGACTGTAATACTGTTCTTTCATTCACTCTACCCTCCTTGCCACTGTTATTGTTTCTTCTAAGACTCGAAATCCACATATTCACTTGACAAACCACGACTAAATTGTGAATTCACACTCTCCCTGCTTGCTTCTGTCAGTGTTACTCATGGGTTGGTATGTTGACTTGCTCAGTTTCAGCTGTGAACCATGATTCGTTGTATCACTGAACTTGCTATCTAAATATTGAAAGCATTGAGGTCACTATCTTCTGTTCTGGTTACAAACTGCATTTCCTTCCTGTTTCCATCTCATCCCCGGCCAATATCTGAAGCTGAAATAGACAAATGACAGCAGTGGTGATTGCTTTGGCCATGAACCAATTCCTGACGCTATACTCTGACCATTCCTAACTGCAACTACTGATAAATCCAGCATATACTTCACTGGCTCATCCCATCTGCTGTTTGAACCATGAGCCGTGAAATACATTCTTTAAGATGACATTCGTCTGTTGCTGACACTCACAACTTGAATCCTGCAGAAACAAATCTGAGTCCATACTCCACAGCTCAAATCTAATATCACACAGAACTCCCCATCCATCCATCATTCCTGTGCGCACTGATCTATAATGCGATTGGGTCCGCAATGCCTTTACTTCAATATTCTCAAGCACGTCATTAACAGCTGCCCATGAACTGATTCTTCATTTCCCTTTCCCCCACCTCACCCCAGTTCCAAACTTCCAGTTCAGCACTGTCCCCATGACCTGTCCTACCTGCCTATCTTGTTTTCCACCTCACCACTCCACCCTGCCTCCCCAGACCTATCACCTTCATCTCCTCCCCCACTCACCTGTTGTACACTATGTTACTGTCTCCCCACCCCCACCCTCCTCTCACTTATCTCTCCACCCTTCCGGCTCTCTGTCTGTATTCCTGATGAAGGGCTTTTGCCCAAAACGTCGATTTTACCGCTCCTGAACTGCTGTGCTCTTCCAGCACCACTAATCCAGAACTATCTCTGCCCATTATACTAAGCCCTAACAGTTGTTCACATTTAAACTGATTTCCTCCATGATTCTCTCATAGACAATGACTTTCACATCTAACACTGCCCCAGACCCACACACACATTCACTCATAAAACCCCTTGCTTTGAACTGATGCATGAAGATATAGAGACATTAATTTATGGGAGCCCATTTACTGTCACTCGCAGTATGGGCGGCAAATTGTCCCGTGTTAGGCAGTTACACAGTGAAAATGTACAGCAATATACCTGCAAAGTTTTGCAATTCTGCCATGCTGGGCAGCTGGTCCAGCTTACTGAACAATACACTAGCGTAGTCTGCACAGCTCCCCATGCTGACCAGATAGTCCACCACACCGAGCAATACACTGGGAAAGCCTGCACAACTCCCCATGCAAGCCAGATAGTCCACCTTACCAAGCAATACAGAAGCATGGTCTGCACAAATCCTCATGCTGGCAGATCGTCCATCTTACTGAGCAATACACTAGCATAGTCTGCACAGCTCTCCATGCTGGCCAGATAGACATGTTTACTGAGAAATGCACTGGGATAGTCTACACAGCTCCCCATGCTGGGCAGATAGTCCAGTTTATTGAGCGTATTCTGCACCAGCTCCCCATGCTGGGCAGGTCGTCCAGTTAGTGTAACCACAGTGGTGGGAAAGATGCTGGAGTCTATTATAAAGGATGAAATTACGGCACATCTGGATAATAGTAACAGGACAGGACATAGTCAGCATGGATTTATGAAGGGGAAATCATGCTTGACTAATCGTCTTAAATTTTTTTGAGGATGTAACTCTGAAGATGGATGAAAGAGATCCAGTAGATGTAGTGTACCTGGACTTTCAGAAAGCTTTTGATAAAGTACCACACAGGAGGTTAGTGAGTAAAATTAGGGCGCATGGTATTGGGGGCAAAGTACTAGATTGGATTGAAAATTGTTTGGCTGATAGGAAACAAAGGGTAGTGATAAACGGCTCCATTTTGGAATGGCAGGCAGTGACCAGTGGGGTACCGCAGGGATCCATGCTGGGAGCGCAGCTTTTTACAATATACGTTAATGATATAGAAGATGGTATCAGCAATAACATTAGCAAATTTGCTGATGATACAAAGCTGGGTGGCAGGGTGAAATGTGATGAGGATGTTAGGAGATTACAGGGTGAGCTGGACAAGTTAGGTGAGTGGGCAGATGCATGGCAGATGCAGTTTAATGTGGATAAATGTATGCCCGTAGTGTTAGGTATGGGGTAAATGTAGGGGTATGGGTGGGTTGCGCCTCGGCGGGTCGGTGTGGACTTGTTGGGCCGAAGGGCCTGTTTCCACACTGAAATGCAATGTAATCTAAACAGAAGCAAGTAGGAAACGAAAAATTAGGTTTACATTCATGTGAATGTAATTGAAATATAGAAGATGCCATGCGCCAGCTGCACAGAGTGTTGCTGAGACTAAACTGAGAGTATTGTGTACCGTTTGGAGTCCCAATCTAAGATAGAATATACTACAGACGAACTGCAAAAGGTATTCTCCAGATTAATCCCTAAAATGGCAAGATTGTCTGATGTGGAAACACAGCCTGTGATCTCGAGTTTCAAAAGATGAGAGGTGATTTTACTTAAACTTAGAAACATAGAGGGGAGAGAATAACCGAGGGACATGAAGAAGTGCAAGCAGGAGAGATGAGGGAGAATCCCATGATATTCTACAAGGTCAAGTAGAACAGAATAATCAGCAAACAGTTAGTGTCCATTAGAAACCAAAGGGGCAATCAGTGCGTCAACCCGGAGAACATTGATTGATTGTTACATGTAAACATCACAGCTGTTTTACTTGGGAGAAGGAGGATGCAGGTACAGAATTCGAGAAGATGGACTGGAAAGCTCTTGAAAAGAGATTGATATAAAATCCGAGCGGCGGTTTGAGGCTTTGTCTGGTATAAAATTAGACCAAACTGCAGGTCTGGATACTGTTGGAGTCAAGGGAGGAAAGACGCTGACTGGAAATTTTAATTAGAATCTGACAATAGGGGAGGTGCCAGAGGACTGGAGAGCAGCTATTATGATTGCACTTCACAGTAAGGGTGGTAGAGATAGACCAGGAAACTATAGATGAGCGAGTATTAAATCACTGTTCGGGAAACTACTGGAGAAAATAGCGAAGGAGAAAATTGAACTCCAATCAGAATGGCAAGGCTTGATCAGGGATAATCATCATAACTTTATCAGAGTGAAGTCACACTAATGGAGTTAATTCAATTAGTTTGAGGAGGTCGCTTATTTAGTTTTGATGCAATGCCTTTGACAAAGTTCCGCATGGGAAACTGAAAAAAATAAAGTAAAATCTCAGACTATCAAGGATAACTTGAAAAGTTACAGCGAAAATTGTCTGAGTGTCAGGAGGCAGAGGGTGTGGGAGAAGGCTGTTTGTGTGACTGGAGACCAGTGTCCCCTGGTGTACCACAGGGATCAGTGCTGTGTCCCTTATTGTTTGTAGCATTCATAAATGGTGTAGATGTGAATCTGGAGGGGGAGTGGGTGGAGGGGTGGGAGTTGTGATAAGTAAGTTTGTGTTTGACACAAAGATTGGCCGGGTGTTTGGTAGTGAGGAGGAAGTTCTGATTTTACAGGAAAATACAAGTGGAATGATCAGATGGGCAGATCAATAGCAGATGGAATGTGATCCTGATAAATATGAGGTGATGTACTTTAGAAGGAGGAACCAGACATGGGGTGTACACAATGATTGGCAGCACATTCGGGAGCTCAGAGGGTGTTTCCCCACACATCCCTGAATGTGACTGAACAGGGTAATGGAATAGTTAAGAATTTAACCTTGGGTGGAGCGGTTATTAATCAGGGAGAAGATTATAAGTGCTATACAGGGCTTGGTTTCGTCCATGATGGAGTGCTGTATGTTGTTCTGGGAGCCTCATGACAGGAAGGATGTGATTGTACTGGAGGGGGTTGCAGAGGAGATTCACCAGGATGTTCCCTGGGATGGAGCATATCAGCGATGGAGAGAAGCTGGATAAGCTCGGGTTGTTTACTTTTGACAGAGAGGCTGAGGGGGATGTGATTCAGAAGGATAAGTTAACAAGGGGCATCGACAGGGTGGACAGACAGCAACTGTTCCTTTTCGACAGAGGGTCAAGAAAAAGGGAGCACACTTTTAAAGTGAAGGGTTTGAGGTTCAGAGAGGATTTAAAGATGACGTTTCCTTCACCCAGAGGGTGTTGGGGTCTGGAAAGTACTTTCTGAGAGGGGAGTTATCAAGGTTAACCTCTCAACTGTTAAATGTACTTGGACAAGCACTTGGAAGTGCCATAACATTCCAGGCTATGAGCCTTTTGTCTGAAAGTGGGACTAATATAGATCGTGCTGTATTTCTGTTGGCACAGAGACTATGCTCCTGTGAGTATATGACGTGGAAAGTCAATGATTGAGCAGCTTAACACAATAATTTATTGGTTTATGAAGATAATGTTCACAAAGGTTATAAGAGTGAACTGTCTGTTATAGCTTGTCAAATTATGTCAATGTGAGAAGTATGAAAAAAAAGTGCAGTTTTTTTCCAGTTTGAAACCAGAGAATGGAGAATGGGAAACAGGGAAATGGCAAAACTATGAATCCACTACTTCAGTTCTGTCTTCACAGAACTTTCTGACAATACCAGGAAAACCAAGTCTGGCGTGGAAAACGAAATAGTACATGGAACATACAACATAGTAAGTAAATGGTTTGGGAGAAATTATTGGGACTGAAAATAATGGTCATAGACAACACTAACATAGATTTATGAAATGGGAATTATGTTTGAGAAACAGACTGGGAGACAAATGAAAGAGAAGCAATGGATGTAAAACATGTGGATTTTCAGAAAGATTTTGGTAAAGCTCCAAGCCTAGTTTGCAAAATCAAATCTTCGTGGATTGGGGTGAATATATGGCCATGCTTCTAGAATGGGACAGCTGGCAGGAAACAGTGAATAGAAATAAACAGACTTGTGAAGCAACAGCCTGCCATTGTATTTAAGGTCTGATTCTGTGAGTATGACTATATCCCTGACACCCCATCACCTTCCCCGGATATCTCCTCTCTCACCAGCAGGACAGACAAAGCAGAAGTGGTGGCACAGTGGGATACAGTTTGAAGGGAATTGTTCTGGGAGTCCTCAACAGTGACTCTGTATCCCATGAAGTCTCATGGCGTTAGTTTACACATGGAAAGGAAACCTCCTGCTGATTACCATGTACCAGCCTCTCTCAACTGATGAGTCAGTACTCCTCCAAGCTGACCAATACTTGGAGGAAGCACTGAGGGTGGCAAAAGCACAAAATGTACTCTGGGTTAGCGACGTCAACGTCCACAAAAAGAGTAGTTCAGCAGCCGCATTACTGATTGAGCTGGTTGGGTCCGAAAGGATATAACTACTCGACTCGGTCTGCGGTAGGTGAAGGAACCCACAGGAGGGAAAAGCCATATTTGACCACAGCCTTACTAATCTGCCAGCTGCAGAAGTATCTGTCCATGACAGTATCGGGTAAGAGTGACCACTGCATAGTCATTGTGGAGATAAAGTCACACTTGCATATTGAGAATAACCTCCAACATTTTAGGTGGTACTGTCACCATGCTAAATAGGACAGACTTTGAACAGATCTAGCAGCTCAAGTCAGGGTTTCGATAATATGTTGTGGGTCATCAATAGCAGCAGAATTGCACTCCCGCACAACCTCATGGCCTGGCATATCCCCCTCACAACAATTACCATCAAGCCAGAGGATCAACCTTGATTCAATAGAGTGTGCAGGAGGGCAGGAGCAGCACTGGGAATACCTGAAAATGAGGTGTCTGCCTGATGAAGTCACCAACCATGACTACCTGCGTACCAAACAGCATAAGCAGTTCGTCAGAGACAGAGCTAAGTGATCCCACAAGCAACGGTTCAGATCTAAGCTCTGCAATCCTTCTACTTCTAGTTGAGAATAGTTATGGACAATTAAACAAGTCATCGGAGTAAGAGATTCCACAAGTATCCCCATCCTTAATGATAGAAGAGCCCAACATTTCAGTGCAAAAGATAACGTTCACGCATTCGCAACAATCTTCAGTCAGAAGTGCTGAGTGGATGATCCATATTGGCCTCCTCCAGTGGTCCTCAACAATTCAGTTCGCAGCCATCAGCCAATTTGATTCACTCCACGCGATATCCAGATTCAGTTGGAGACACTGGATACCCCAGAGGGTACATACCTTGACAACATTCTGGCAATAGTACTGAAACGTTGTTCTCCAGACCTTGTCACTGCCCTCACCAAGCTGTTCCAAAACCGTTATAACAACATTTCCACGATTACGTCGAAAATTACCCCAAGTATCTCCTGTATATAAAAATCAGAACAAATCCAATCCGGCCAATTACCACCCCATCAGTCTCCTCTCGATCATCAGTAAAGTGGTGGAAGGTCTCAGTGCTTTTAAACAGCGCTTGCTCAGCAATAACCTGGTCAATGTCGCCCAGTTTGGGCTCCACCAGGGCCACTCAGCTCCTGACCTCATTACCGTGGTTCAAACATGGACAACAGAGCTGAATTACAGTGGTGGGGTGAGAGTGACAGCCCTTTAAATCAAGTTTGCCTTCGTCCAAGTGTGGTATCAAGGGGTCTTAGCAAAACTGGAATCAATGGGTATCAGAGGCAAACTCCCCACTGGTTAGAATCATACCTGACACGTAGGAAGATGGTCATGGTTGATAAAGGTCAGTCAACTCAGCTCCAGGACAAGTCTGTAGGAGTCCCTCGGGCAGTGGCCTAGGCCCAAACATCTTCAGGGCTGCTTTATCAATGACCTTGCCCCTATTATAAGGTCAGTAGTGGAGATATTTGCCAATAATTGCACAATGTTCAGCAATGGTTGTTGCTCCTCAGATACAGAAGCAGTCCATGTTCAAATACAACAAGATCTGGACAGTATCCAGGCTGTCAAATGGCAAGTAATATTCACGTCACACAAATGCTAGACCGTGAACATCACCACTAAAATACAATCTAAACACTGCCCTTGGCATTCAATGGTGTTACCAACACTGAATCCACAGTGGACTGCAGCGGTTCAACAAGGCAGCTCACCACCACCTTCTCAAGGGGCAACCAGGGACAGGAAATAAATGCCGGCCCCGCCAGTCACACCCAGATTCAGGAAATAAATATTATTTTTAAAAAAATAACAGAGGAAGGTTGCTGGGATATCACAGAGATCAGTGCTCAGGTCCCAGCTGTTCACAATACCCATAAAAAATTTTGTTTTCGGAATCAAATACAATATATCCAAACCTGCTGAGAGAACGAAATGATGTTGAATTGTGAGTGGGTGAGAAGGTTGTAAAAAAGCTTTAAGGTGACTAAGACAAGTGGAGTGAATGGACAAATACGTGGCAGATGGAGAGCAAGGTGGGTTGAGGTGACAGTGTGCCCTTTGGTGGGAACAAGAGATTGGCAGCTTTTCGTTTGAAAAGGGATTGTTTGAAACATGTTGATCTGAAAAGTGACGTATGGGCCTTTTTGTTGTTGCCTTCTGCGCAGCCCTCCGAGGTCCCTGCAGCACAGTGAGGTCTGAACCCACAAGGTAATACTGGGAATGGCATTCACACGCTGCCTAGTGTACATAGACCTACCAAGTGGGGAGCTGAAAGCAATATTGCAGGAGCAGAAAGCAGTTAGGAAGATCAACTGACCTTCATTTCAGGGGGATTTGAGTCCAGGGGTAAGCGTGTCTTACTGCAGCTGTAGAGGGCTTTGGTGAGACTCTATCTCAAACACTGTGCAGTATTCTGTGCAGATTTGGTCTCAGGACATAATAAAGGAAAAACCTGACATTGAGGGAGAGCAGTGAAGGATGACCAGACCGATCTTTGTGATGACAGGTTTGTTGTGGGAGCAGAGTTTGCGGCGACTGGGCCTGTATTCCATGGGGTTTAGGAAAATGGGTGGAGATCTCAGTGAGATATATAAAGCTCTGACTGGGTGAGACGGATTGGAAGCAGGGATAATAATTCCCCTGGCTGTGGTGTCTTAAACAAGGGGCCACAGTATTAGGTACAGACAGACCATTCTGCAATGAGATGACAATAAATGTCTGCACTCAGCGACTGGTGAACCTGGGGAATGCGCTCGAAACCTGGAAGCCAAGACACTGAATATAAATAATGATTTAGAGACAGTAAAGGAATGGTGGGAGAGAAGGAGAACGATATGGAAATAAAGGGCCAGGTATCATTATATTGAATTGGGTAGCAAAATCGACAGACCAAATGGACTACTGCACTTCCTATTTTATAGCTTCCCAAGGTTAATCACAAGCTCTCAGTTGTTCGGAAGGAGGTCTCTGCAGGGTCAACAGGACTGTGTTTCTCATTCCCTTTTTTCGATACCGAGGCTGGGGCCGGGTGTCCTGTCTGGTTTTATCCTTTAGACCTCGGAACAGTTTGATACAATAGAATGTATTGTTTGGCGGATTCAGAGACCATTGCAAAGTTTATCACATGTCTGTGTGTCTGCAGTCACGTTTAGGCCACACCAGGAAAGCACGGGAGATTCACTTCCTGAAAGGACATTTGTGAAGCAAATTGGTGTGTACAATCGACATTGGCTTGAAGGTCACTATTTACGGACACCAGATTTTGCATCCTAATATTTTGTCAATTGTGTTTAACTTACACCAGTTGCCAGAGCATTAGCCTGGTCTGGATTAGTAATCCAGTAACCTTTCCACAGCAGCACCATCTCAACATTGGGACCTATCTGAAATCATACTGAGCAGGTTATTTCTGTGCTGCTTGATAACTGTGTCAAAAAGAACTCCCACCAATTTGACTGTCGAGGTGGGACTGAGGCGGAGGTAACTGGCCAGATTGTAATTATAATCCTTTGAGGAACTGGACATAGTTGAGTAATTTTCCACATTACCAGGGAGATGTCAGAGTTGGAGCTGGAATGAAAGAGCTTCCCCAGGGACACGGCTTGTTGTGCAGCACAAGTCTTCAGTCCTATTGCAGGAATGGTGTCAGGGACCATTGCCTTTTTTCGTACATACTGTGTTCAGCTGTTTCTTCATGTCACGAACATCAAATTGAATTGGTTGAAGACGAGCATCTGTGATTCTGTGGCTATCATGGCGAGGGTGAGGTGGATCATCAACTCCACACTTCTGGCTGAGGGTGGTGCAGATACCACGTCCTAGTCTTTTACACTGATGTACAGGACTGTTCAATTATTTAGGATGAGGATACTTGTGGATCCCTTTCCTCCGTCATTTGTTTAATCATCCATCACCATTTATGTTAGAATGTGACAGGACTGCGGAGCTTCGATCAGATCTGTTGGTCAAGTGTGGTAGCTTTAATGGGTTAGCGTCAGGTTTAGGTTCACGTGGCTCTGACCCTGACATGTTCACTCACAGTCAATACTGAAACATAGATCGTATTTATCGTAATGGCAGACAGAGGAAATTATTCGAGGCTAAAAATTACAGGTTGTGGTTAATTGCTGTTTTGCTTCTCCTGCTGCTGTATTCTGCAGCACTACATAAATACGCAGTTTTGAGCTGTAATATCTGAATGCAATTCTGCTGTCTGTCCCTCAGTTCACATTGAGACCCATTCACCCATCAGTCATGTACTCAGTGACCTACTCTGGTTTCTGATGTGGTAACACTTCCATTTTCATACTTTCACTCTGCTGAGGGTCTTTCCCTGGATCATGCTTTCAATCTGACACATTCTGCAAAACCATTTAACTGATTTTAATTCAATTGTTTAATTCACCTCAATTTTTTTCCTTGAGTAATATCATCTTCTGTGTTTAAAGTGAATGTTTTTCCTCTGTTTCTCTCCCTGACCATGATTAACAGATCTGTAGTGTCAGTGATGCAAGCCTTATGTAGTTTCAGAGCCAATGAATTCTCTGGATTCCCAATCATCTTCACCACATTGTATGTTTTTTCTTTTGGTTTGATTCCTTATCGCTCATGGCTGCCTTGTCCTCCCATGAGTATGATTCATCTCCTTTGGGAGAATTTCTGATATACCCCGAAATATCCCCAGAAATTCCTGCTTTTGCTGCTCCATGGTACATTACATCTAGAAGAGAGCAATAGATATAAACCGAAAGAAGGAGCTTTGAGAGAAGGGACGCAAAGAATAATTGGTAATTTTTTTAACTAGATACAAAGAGAGAAAGAGCGAGACAACATAAATGAGGAAATGTGAAAAATGAGAAAACTCGATCATTGAAAGAATTAGATGTACATCCCTCAATGTTTTGGCAATTCCTGTGTGCTGTGGTCCTTTGTATAGTGCATGGACAACAGAGTAACGTGTTCAATTGCTGACTCTGATGCCAGAATTTTTATCTCCAATAATATGACAGACACTAGCTTTGAAAAGAACCCAACAGGCCAATATATTGAATTCTGGTAGAAAGGGGATTAACTGAAATAAGTTGGGACACTAGAAGCAAGAATTTATAAAACACATCCTGATAAGAAAGAAAGATTGGAGTGGAGAATTCCAGAAAAGGAGGAAATGTTGAGAGAAGGGGAAACATATCACTTTAGATGAGAATCAAATGATGTTTTAATGTTTTATAAATTTTATATATCATATGCATCACTTTTTGTTAACTGTGTATCCGTTGTTCATTTAGAATGTGTTGTGTACATATGAAAAATGTTACATATCTGCACACACACATTATTTAAACAGTGTATATAAAATCATTTTCCGCCATTGAAATGGTTCTGTTGTCATGTTACCAGGATACACGAACACCAGCTGGCCACCAAAAGACATGACCCATTATCACTATGTTCCATACATACAGACAAAGAAGGGCACCACTTTGATTGGTACAATGCACACACATACTAAGACACGCAAGGATGTTCTTAGAGGAATGGGAGTCTGAGCAGAAGTCCATCAATAAACGCATCAATTTAGATCCTATCTACATTCTCTTGGGAAACAAAAGAACTGGAAATGACATCACCCATCTTAAGAACCCAAGACCTAAAAATAGAGAGGCGCGACATACCACCAGCACTTCAGCAGAGACTCTCACTGATTATGTTACCTAGTCATAGTGTCGAATCGTCAGAAAACACACCTTCAAGCACAGCGAGCTAACTTGCATACATACAAACTGTTATTTTTCTTTTATCAGTGGATTTTGGGAGTTCTTTGTCACTCATGTATTAACAGATTACGAGGTGAAGTGAGCTTTCTTGGGTTTGTGGTTTTATTTAACAGAAGTCCTCGACATAGATGTCTTCACAGTTTGGGGCCCTGCCCTATGGGACTTGGACAGATTTGAACAGATTTCGGGTACAAAATGTCCCAGCAAATTCCAACACGTTGCAATTAGTGACCTAGATCCTCAAATAAAACCGGTTGGAAAATCTGTTTAATTTTGTTTACTGGTGGTTGTTTAAATAAAAAATGAGGGAAATTGCTTTTAACATTACGAAAGAGGTTCCCAAATTTGCCAAGAAAGTTTAGAAAGATAGAAGCAGGACATTTTTTAGAATTAGCAAATAGGTTGTAATTGGGTTTAACCAGGGACAAAAGGAAAGCTGAAATTATAATGGAGTTGGTCAAGCACTTTGATGTATCAGAGAAAAAGACAAGTGCAGTCGAGTTAGAAAAAACTTATATTGCAAGTGTGGCAACTGAAGTTAGAAGATAAAGAAAGAGACAGAAACAGAGAGAGAAAAAAGAGAAGGAGAGTAAAAAGAAAGAGAGAGAGAATTTGAGATTCAGAAGTTGGGAATTAGACAAGAAAGTTAAATTAACAGGATGGAGATGAAGGGAGAACGTCGGGATATATACAACTATGTTAGTACCTTGCCATATTTCGGTGAGAAAAATGCCAAAACGTTTTTAATTTCATTTGAAAAAAATGACTCGGGAGATGACTTGTCCAGTGAACTTGTGGATAATGCTAGTTCAGACTAAGCTGGTGGGCACAGCTGGTGAGGCATGTGCAGCGCTGTCAGATGAGGGGTCAAGAGATTATGCAGATGTCAAATTGGCCATTTTGTTTGGCTATGAATTGGTACCAGAAGCATATAGACAGAAGTTCAGAAAAATAGAGACGGAAACAGGTCAGGTTAAGTTTGAAAGAATTAACTACAGTCATTTTGATAGATGGGTGCTGGCCTTAAAAATAGATAAGACCTGTGAGGCTCGAAGGGAGGTTATTCTGCTGGAGAAGTTTAAAGACTCACTTTCAGAGATTGTAACATTTCATGTGCATGAACAGAAAGTTCAAGAAGCGAGAAGCGCGGCAGAAACGGCAGGTAAATATGTATTGGTGCATGAGATGAAATTTAGCTTCTGAGAGAATTTTCATGCTATGAGGGATAGAAATTGGGAGAAAGGAAGATCACACATTACAAAGCGAACAGTAGCGCACAATAGTTTAGCACAGGTGAAAAAAGAAGCCCAAAGGGGTTGAAATTCCTCAGTTGTTCTCAGTATAAGGGAGTGGAAAACATAAAATGACAGTGCCAATGGTTTAAGAAGGGCACTGGGAAAAGGTATTTTCATTGAAGTAATCTGGGACACACTGTGATGGTCGTTGAAGGAAGGCACTTTGGGGAAAGATGTGGCACAAGAGGCTAAGCCCAGTGGCATTAGTGAAACTAGTAAAGGAGACCCCAAGTCGAGCCGAGGAGCTGCAGGAGAGTGCTCAGCCTAGGCAAGGGCTGGGTATGGAGGCAGTACCTGATCTCTGAAAGAATTCGCCTCTGTAGATAAAGTTTACTCAGAAAGATCGGGGGAGAAGGACAAGAAGTTATAATTTTGTGAGATATGGGATCTGCTCAGTCTCTAATCGTTGAGAAGTGAGGCGCTGGAGTAGCACAAAAGATCTGGCAGCATCCGAAAAGCAGAACAGTCGAATATCAGGCATAAACCGATTGTCAGGAATATGGTGGGGGGGGGACAATGGGGCTGAAAGATAAATACGAGGGTAGTAGCTGGCTGGCGGGAGGGTCACTGTGAAGGCGATAAGAAGATTTAGGTTGGAGTAATAGTACTATGTCGGTTGGTAGGGTGGAGTCGGTAGGTGGGAAGGAAGCTGGCCAGTTCGGGCAGTTCAAGAGGGCAGTGCTAGATTGAATGGCTCATTCTGGCAGAGGTTGGGGGAGGGGAGATTTGGAATTTGGTGAAGTCAACGTTGATGATGGTTCTAGTTTGAGGGTTCTAGTTGTCCTACCAGCTATCCACAACACCCTCCTCTCCGACCTATCACCATCACACCCCACCTGCGTCTACCTATCGCCTTCCAAACTATCGTACACCCAGCTCCACTCCCACTCTCCTATTTATTTCTCGGCCTCCTTCCCCTTCCCTTACCCCACCTCCCACTTTCCTGATGAAGGATTTATGCCTGAAACGTCAACTCTTCTGCCCCTCGGATGCTGCCTGGTTGGCTATGCTTTTCCAGCCACACACTTTTCCACTCTCATCTCCAGCATCTGCAGCCCCCACTTTCTCTCGGCCTCTCATAGTGAGAAATGAAAGTATTTTCACTCTTTCTGACATATTAATAAAGATCGTGACAATTTGTGGAATGAGGTTAGAAATTAAGTATGCCCTTGTGTAATATCAGGATGGAATGCCAAATCAAGGTTGGGGAAGTAACAGTGACAGTGAGTAACAGAGTGTCAGTTCCAGGAATACGATTTGTTCTTGGGAACGATTTAACAGGATCCAAGGTGGGAGTGGCACCCCTTGTGTTGGAGAAGGCAAAAGGAAAACTAGGGAATTGGGAAGTTAAAAGAAAAATACCAAGGATTTTTCCAGACTGCATAGTAACAAGATCCCACTGTCATAAGTTAGAGCAGGAAGGAAAACCAAAATAAAAAGCCAAATGAGTTGATGCTCAGTGAACTGACCCCCTGTTTGATGTCACGGTGCAGGAAAAACCTGAACAGGCAGAGATCAGGCAGAGGTGTTTAGTTCTGAAAGGCTAATGGACTTACAACAAATATACACACACACATACACATGCACACACACAGAAAAGGAATCAAAATATATTGTCCAACGTTATTAACTTAAAGATAGAATGCTAACATTAAAATGGAGACCCCGATAGGTTAGTGCAGAAGGGAAATGGGCCGAGGTGCACCAGATTGTTTTAGAGGTAGCGTACAGTGTTATGGGTAGCACATAAACTAACTGTAGGGGGTCTCCTAGGTGTACAGAAGACTCAGGTTAAGGTACAGAGGCATTTCAATGGCCTGGAATGCACACGCACGTGGTTATTATTTGTTGCACATGTCAAACATTCTAAATGGTAGGTACGTCACAGGCAGTACTAAAGCCAGCACCTTTGTTACCAATTCTTGCATTCGAAGAACATTTCACGTAGGTTATGATTAGTTGTGTAGCTCCCCTATCTAAAATAAAAGTGGAAGCCAATATTTGCTAGCCATGATGGATGTGTCTACCAGATTTCCAGAGGCATTTCTATTATGGAGCGTTAAGGTAAAAAGGGAGGTGAAGGGGTTGGCAGCTTTCTTTACTCACTGTGAGCTCCGCAGAGAGATTCAGTCAGACCAAGGGTCTCATTTTACCGCTCAGCTGTTTAAGGAAGTCATGGATAGCTTCGGCATACAGCAGTTTAAATCAAGGACATCCCATCCTAAATCCCAGAGAGCCTTGGAAATTTAGCATCAGACGCTGAAGACCATATTAAGAGTGTACTTTCAGGATTACCGGAATGATTGGAATGAAGGTGTCTCATTAAATTGTTTGCCAGTAGACAAAAATTATTTGCTCCAAATAAATCTACACAGTTTACTTACTTTGAGTTAATATTTGAAGTGAGAGGTCCTTTGGAATTAATTGAATATAAATTGACAGGACCGAAGTCAGAGATCTCACACTCGGATTATGTATGTGAGGTGAGGGAGAGATTAGATGGAGTAGGTGAGTTAGCTAAACAGCACCTGAATGGCTCAGAATAGAATGAAGCAAGTGGCAGATAAAAACTCTGAAACTTTGACGATTTCCTGTGGGGATGACGTATTAGTATTGTCACTAGTGATAGGAATTCCCTTCAAAGCCAGGTTTAGTGACTCAGGAACAGAGTTATGGTGAGATGAACAAATTGTGTAGTTTATCTGTATGATGTAGTGATCTTTAGCAAGTGATTGAAAGCTCACATGTTACAGTTGGCAGAGCATGTTGAACGATTACAAGAAGCAAACTTGGCAATAAACTTAAAGAAAAAAGAATTCACGAAGGCAGAGGTGACGTTCTTGGGACATTACATTGGACGTGGGAAGTTGATCCCATGGAACACAAAGACGAAGGGCTTTGAGGAATTTCCACGACCATCCTCGAAGAAAGGTGCTTCAATTTTTGGAACTGAGTGGATTCTATCGGAAGTTTGTTCCAAACTTAAGCAGCGTATGGGCACCGCTGATGGACTTAGTAAAGAAGAACACAGAATTGTGGTGGACAGAACAATGCCAGGAGGCATTTGAGAACTTTAAAGCAAGATTAATCACCGCACCAGTTTTAGCTGCACCAAATATTTTGAAAACCTTTGGGATATAGGGGTCGGAGATGTATTGATCCAGAAAGATGATGATGGGATTGAATGGCCAATTGGCTACTTGTCAAAAAAACTCAATATCCACCAGAAAAAAATATAACATCTCCATTACTGAAAAAGAATGATTAATTTTCGCACTGGCCTGACAATATTTTAATGTTTATGTGACAAACAAATTGTCGGAGATGGTTGTGGACAACGACAAACCTCTCGCGTTTTTTGGAATATTAAAAGACCAGAATATAAGAATATTTCATTGGAGTCTTATCAACCGACTTTAAACTTACACAATGTACATGCTGTGGGTCCTAAAATGTGATAGCAGATGTGTTATCGCGGATTTAAAGGAACAGGTGTTGATAAGATTTGACTTATCCCAGTGTTTTATATGTGTGCAAAATTAATATGAATGATATAACTGAGATGAATACTTTTGTATTTCATAATAATGTGATTCAGAATTAAAGGAAAAGAAACGAAGCCATCCTTTCATTCTGATGGTTCTTTTTATTCTGAAGGGGGGAGGTGTTATGAAGCCGAAAGCATGTCAGGTCACTTTAAGACAGAACGGGTTTTGTTGAATAAAAAGTACAGCACAGATGCCAGCTAAATGTCAGATAGTTTCCTATGTCACAATTAGCTGGGAAATGGTACCTGAGTTTTGGTTGCTGTTTTGACAACAATTCAAATACAACAAAAGAGTTTAAATAACGTTGAGGATACCTGAAGCCAACGGAATTTGAATGTTATTGTTTGGGTACCTGGAAAGCAATCAAATGTGAGAATTATTATATCATTGGACGTATATAAACCCAGCATTTGAACACTAGAGGGAGAGCCACTGCCATCCAACAGCAGAGTAACTGCTGTAGAGCAGGAGTGCTAACTGGCCATCTCAAACACTCTCTATCAAAGATACATGTTCATGTCATGCAGTAAAATAAAACATGACCCGGGGAGATCAGCAGCTGGAAGAGTGAACACAGCGGGTTAGATAGAGACTGTGTGGTCTTGAGAGTGTAATGTTTAATATGTGGGTTGTTGGAACAGCAGATTTTGACAGAGTCAGAGTCAGATAGTAAGTAGCTAAGAAAAGAGGGGCTTGTATTTGTGAAGCCCCTCTAGTGTTCATTCTTAAAATTAAGAAACTAACTTGTTATTTTTTGTTTAAATAGTGGAATGTAGGAGATCTGTGTGGCTCATATTTTAACAGATTACAAGGTGAGGCGAGCTTTTCTGGGTGTTTGGGTTTAATGAACAGAGGGGTTCGACTCCACCTTGTAAATGTCCATCCACGCTAACCCCATTTCCCTGCAGTTGACCCATATCCTCCTAGACCTTTCCTATCCACATATTTATCCAAATGCTTTTGAAATGTTGTTAATGTACCCCCCTCAACCACATCTGCTGGCAGCTCATCCACGTACCAACCCTCTGTGTAAAGAAGTGTCCCCTCAGGTTCCCTTTTATCCCTTCCCCTTTAACTTTAAACTGATCCTCTCTCATCCTCGATTCTCTAAACCTTGGAAAAAGACTGAGAGCATTACCCTACCATTGTGATCTTATTCAGCTCTATAAGGACTCCCTCAGTCTCCTACATGCTAAAGAAAAGGTCCTAGCTTGCCCAAACACTCCCTAAAACTCAGACCAATGGGCCTGGCATCGTCCTTGAAAATTTCTTCTGCACTCTTTCTAATTTAATAGTATCCTCCCTATAACAATGTGACAAAACTGAACACAATACTCCAAGTGCGGCCTTACCAAAGTCCTGTGTAACAGCAACATAAATTCCCAACTTCTATTCTAAATGTCCTACCTGATGAAGGCCAATGTGCCAAAAGCCTTCTTCTTCACTGCCCTGTCTACCTGTCACTCCACTCTCAGGGAACTGTGCACCTGAACTCCAAGGTCACTCTGCCCACTACACCCTTGAAGATCTTTCCATGCACCATGAAACTCCTACCTTGATTTGAGTTCCCAAAATGTAAGACATCACGCATCTATATAAAATTCCATTTGCCATTTCTCGGCCCACTTGCCCACCTGATTAAGGTCCTGCTGCAATTTCTGATAAACTTCCTCATGATCATGCTGCCAATTAATTTAGTGTCATCTGCAAACTTAATAATCATAACTTGTACATTCTCAACCAATTCATAGATAACAAACAGCAATGGACCCAGCCTCCAGTCTGACAAACATCCTTCCACTAAACCCTCTGCTTCCGCCAACAACCCAACTGTGTATCCAATTTGTCAGTTCCACCAGCATTCCACGTGATGGAACCATCCAGAGCAGCCGGCCATGTGGAACATTATCAAAGGCCTTACTGAAATCCATAGAGACTCTGTCGACTGCTCTGTCCTCATCAACCTTCTTGGTCACTTCATCAAAGAACTCTAACAAATTTGGGAAGCATGATCTCCCACTCACAATTCTATGCTGACCGGTCTGAATCAAACCTTGTGTAAGTAATGGGTGCAGACAATGGTATGCTGTCCTTCATTGTAAGATGATCCGAGTACATAAGTAAAGCCATCTTCCTGCTGTTGTAGACCCTTGCCGAGAGAGCATTTGGAGCACTCTGCACTGATTTGATCTCCTTTGTAAAGAATGATCTCCTTACCACAGACACGGGTGATGGTAACATGAGGCTAGAGTAAAGAAGCTAATTGTTTCAGCTGTAGAGCTGTGAGAGACGAAGAAATGGTGACGCTGAAACACGAGGAGTGGCAGCGATCACTTATTTCCAAAAACCACATTGATAGGGAGAGAAATTCCATACTTTACCCAGGATTGATTGGTTTGATTTATTGCCATGTGTACCTCAGTACAGGGAAACACTTTGTTTATGAGTAGTGGAGGAACATAGTAATCATGGCCAGACAGATCATAGGATGGAAATAGACTTGGACAGAGTAAGGCATACAGGATACACTGAACAGGACGTGCACGAGACAAGGTCAACATGAACAAGATCACCATTATTTGATCTTAGAGAGTCCATTCATCAGTCTAACGTGACTATCTGAATAGCTTAAATGCCTAAATTAGCTATCCCCACGTTATTGTGCAGTCTGTGTGTGAACCCTGTACTGAACATCAGGTTGCTCACAATCGCCAACAGCAGCCACAATACCTTGCATCTGAAACAGGTAGCCATTCCCATCAGCTTCCTCCCTACACAGAGAACACCAGGCTGCCTTCTTGGCGATGGAACATGCCTTCTTGAGACTTCACACAAGACATATCGCTTCCCTCCTCACCGCGAGTAAACCATTTGTGTATCATGAGCGATGGCGCCACGAGGTACAACGTGGAGCAGTCTGTCTGTGCAGCCTTTGCTCCACTTGTTCATCATGTTAGAGCATCATTTAGGAGACAATGAGGACTGCCCATGCTGGAGATCAGAGTAGACAGTGGTTTGCTGGAAAAGCACAGCAGGTGAGTCAACATTTTCGGCATAAGCCATTCATCGGGATCAGCATAAATTACCCTATTCTGCCACCGTGTAAATGCATTGAGGTGGGAATGGCCTCCTACTGTTCCTGTATAAGTGGCTCAACTGGCTGAATGTCCTCCTCTTGTTCATGTGTAAGTAACTCAAGGGGCTGAATGGCCTCGTCCTGTTTCTGTGTAAGGGGACTGAATGACTTCTTCCTTGTCCAATTGGACAGGGCCAAGGGCCTGACTGGTTACCCCTGGTTCCTGTTTGATAAGTCAATGTACTGACAAGTGTGATGATGCTGCAGCTTTAAGAGGTCATTTTGTCCTGTTTTCTTTTAAGAGAGAGATTGAATGATCATTACCAAGCCGGTTAGTTAAGACCACTGAGTAAACAGCGAGGGAGGCCTTGGGTTTATTTTAATGCAGCCTGAATGGGTGTGGCCAGCTCTCACAGATTAGGATCTTTGAGTTTGTGGCAATCTGTGATTGAATATTCAGTTTTGCCAAGGGCTGTGTTTATGGGATTTTCGTATATCGGAACAGTTCATTAGTAAGAGCTCCACGATCTATTATTCGGTTAACTTGTCCAATAGAATTAAGTTATTCTAGATTAGATTAGATTAGATTAGATTACTTATTCTAATTTCCTCTTTCTTTCGTTTCATTTTATCTTTCGTGTTTAAATGGTGTTTAGCTTCACACCGAGTAGTTTGACCATTCACATTGCATCTGGAACATACAATTTACATTCCCTTTAAAATAAGAAAACATTAGAGTCTAGGCTACTGCCTTCCAATATCTTCGAGGGGTTCTGGTGTGCCCCATCACACGAGACTCCTTTTCTTCCTGAGAAATATGCTGGAGGCACTGAATGGGCGGTCCCTGTTCTTCTCCAATAGTGTCAATCGGCTGAATGGCTTCCTCATATTCCTGTGAAACTAGCGTTAGGTGCTGAATGAACTCTATTTCACTGTGGCAAAGTGCAGTGTCAGGCAGTGCTGTTACATGAATGTTACTGACACTTTAACAGCACAAGTCTCAATAGAGTCTGGGTCTTGCTGCACATGGACACAGACCAACTCAGGAGCTGAGGGGGGATCAAAATGTTCTGAACATAGTGGCATCTTCGGTGACCATCCCCACTTCTGATCTTATGGTGGGGAGGGTGTTGGCGGGGAGACATTGATGAAGCAGCTGAAGATGTTTGTGAAGAGGAAGCTACCCTGCGGATCTCCCACAGAGGTGACCCAGGACTGAGATGATGAACATCTTCCTTTGTGCCATGTTTGACCCCAAACACTGGAGAGTTTACTCTGATTCCCATTAAGTTCAGTTTTGTTAAGATCCTTGATGCCAGCAGAAGTCAACCACTGCCTTGATATCAGGGCCAGTCATTTTTATCTGAACCCTTGTCTCAACCTCTTTTGTTCATATCGATAAACCATGATATAGGAGCAGTAAGTGTTTTCTTCAAACAGGTGGGGTTGAATGTCAGGATTGCTCTTCTCAAGAGTGTTGGGGAGCAAAATGACTGGAAGTATTTGAAGAGGAGGTAGATGGAAATTGACCTGTCAGAGAGTTGAGTGCTATGAAGAATTGGGTTTGAAAGAGGATTTGAGGCCAAGAGCAGATCAGTCACGATCTTAGTGAAGGGCAAGGCAGGCTTGGGGGATGAACAACATGCCCCTGTTTCTGATGTTCTCCCATTCTGTTATTGGAGAGTTAGTGGGTGTTATTTTCATGAATGTGCAATTACTGAATATTGCAGTCAGGAAGAACAGATGATTTTGTGAGCCAACTCTGGTTGAGGTATGGGGGCTGTATTCACAGCGAATCTGGGTCTACAACATGACCAACAAATGAAGCACAAGTTGCAGAGAGGGGAAGCTCTGTGAAGAGAGATGAGGGGCCTCTTTCATACCTGTGCCTGGAGTTTCCAATTACATTTCCCAAATCACTTCAAAGCGTGTGGGACAGTCTTGAGAGGCTGAATGGTCGCCTCTGTTTCTGTGCAACAGATTATAGGAGGAATTGGCCTCCAACTGCTCCTGTCTAGCAGGTATGAGGGGCTGAATGGAACACAGAAACTTGGGACTGAGGAACAGGAGTGGGTCATTAGACACTTTGAGCCTTCTCCACCAGGCACTAAGATTGTGACTGATCAGGCTGTTGTCTCAGCCCCACTTCCCTGTCTATATCCCATTATCTGTGACTCACTTCTCTGTCAAATGTTTAACTAATGCAGCTTTCAATCAATATGAACATCGAGGCACGATAAACTTCCAGTGAAGAGAATTCCCACTTGAAAGGTCCTTTCAGAATTATTCATCATCCTTCTTATAGAATCAGAGAGTCATGCAGAACGGAAACAGACCCGTTAGTCCAACCTGTTCACTCCGATCAGATATCAAATCTGATCCAGTCCCATTTGCCAGCATTTGACCAATATCCCACTTCTTTCAGATACTTTTTAAATGTGCGATTGTAACCGCCTTCACCACTTCCTCTGACAGCACTTTCTGTACACACACCACTCTCTGTGTGAAAGATTTACCTTCAGGTCCCTTCTAAATCATTCGCCCTCTCACCTTCAACCTATGCCCTCTTGTTCTGGACTCCCCTATCCTGGAGAGCAGAACGTGGCTGTTCAGAATATCCATGCCCTTGGTGGTTTTATAAACCTCTATAATGTCACCCTTCAGCCCCTGACACTCCAGGAGAAAGCACCTCAACCTAATCAACCTCTCCTTCAAGCTCAAACCTCCAGTCCTGGAACATCTGTGTGTCAGTCATTTCTGCAGACAACCGAGTTGTCCGCAGTATTCTTAAAGTGGCCTCACCAACATCCTGTACAGATGCAATATGCCACCACAACTCCTATACTCAATGCTATGACTGATTAAGGCAAATGTACCAAATGTGTTCTGTCCCACTCTGTCGACCTGCGACTCCACATTCAAGGAAAGATGCACCTGCAGTCCTCTGTACCTTTGATACACAACACGCCCCAGGACCTTACCATCAAGTGCATAATTCCTGCCCTGGTTTGCGTTCACAAAATACAAAACCTCGTATTTATCTAAATTAAACTTCATCTGTCACTCCTTGCCCCTTTGTTCCATCTAATTGTGGTCTTGTTTAACTCTGATATAATCTACTACACCACCTTTCTGATGTCATCTGTAAACTTACTAACTATGGCCCCAATATTCACATCTAAATCCTTTACATAAATGATGAAATGCAGTGAACTCAGTCCTGATTCTTGTAGCACACTGCTGCTCACAAGCCTCCAGTCTGAAAAATACCCCTCTTCCTTCAAGCCAATTGTGACGAGCGTCCTCTGTATCCCATGTGACTGAAACTTACTAATCTGTCTACCAATCAGAATGAAATACGAGTAATGAAGAGAGGCTGAGTAGGTTGGTTTATTTTCACTAGAAAAAAGGAGATTGAGGGGGGACCTGATTGAGGTTTACAAAATCATGATGGGTATAGACAGGTGGATAGAGACGAGCTTTTTCCCAGGGTGAAGGATTCAATAACGTGAGGTCATGCTTTCAAAATGAGAGTTGGAATGTTTAAGGGGGATACACGTGGTAAATACTTCACATAGAGGGTGGTGGGCATTTTGAACGTGTTGCCAGCAGAGGTGGTAGAGGCAGGCACGGTAGATTCATTTAAGATGCATCTGGACAGATACATGAGTAGGTGGGGAGTACAGGGATACATATGCTTAGGAATTGGGCGACTGATTTAGACAGTACGTTTGGATTGGCTCAGGCTTGGCGGGCGAAGGGCCTGTTCCTGGGCTGTAAATTTTCTTTGCTCTTTGTTCTTTAAATGAACACCTTGCTGAAGTCCATACAGACAACGTCTAGCAAACTGGCTTCATCAATCTTCTTTGTCACCTCTTCAAAAAACTCAAACAAATTAATGAGACATGATTTCACATGCAGAAAGCCACGTTGTCCACACCGATCAGCCCTTGCCTTCCCAAATGTATGTAAATGCTATCCCTCAGAATCCCCTGCAACAACTTACCCACTACTGACATCAGGCTCACCGGTCTATAGTTCCCCGGCTTTTTGGGGTCACTGTTTCCTTTTCTAGTTCCACTCATCCACTGCTCAGAACAAATATTAAATGTAACCAGGTCGGTGATATGGCCGAAGATATTTGTCTCAGACTGGGTCAGGGTCAGTTTTAGGAAGAAGTCAGGCTAGTTTCTTTAATCTGCTAAAAGAACACGTTTATGATCCAGATCAATGTTACTCAAACTATGGTGGAAAGATGAATGGCAAACTGTTTGGGTATTGCAAATATATAATCAATGGCTTGGAAAGGATGGACGCCAAGAAATTGTTTCCGTTACGCCTTAGAATTAGAAGGGGTCAATTCAGAACAGAAATGCGGAAACATTTCTTCAGCCAGAGAGTGGTGGGGCCTGTGGAATTCATTACCACAGAGTGCAGTGGAGGCCGGGACGCTAAATGTCTTCAAGGAAGAGATTGATAAATTCTTGATGTCACAAGGAATTAAGGGCTATGGGGAGAATGCGGGTAAGTGGGGTTGAAATGCCCATTTGCAATGATTAAATGGCATAGTGGACTCGATGGGCCGAATGGCCTTACTTCTACTCCTATGTCTTATGGTCCAATATTTCCCTTTCAAAACACATACACACAAACACACAAACAAACGCACACACATACACACACACAAACACACACATGCAAACACACACACACACAAGCACACATGGATTAACAAAATTTCTGCAAATTAATTTGAAAGAACTTTGTCCAGATATTATTGGAACTCATGACAAAAGTAAAAATTGAGATTGTCCAAAACGTTATTCTGCTTCTGAAGATATTGTACACACACAGCTGCTAGCAATGGGATTTCATCCTGGGAGAGTTGGATTTGGCTGAATTCCCTTTGCTTTAGGCACTGAGGAGATTCCAGTGAATTCTGGTCATGGAGCACCCAAAGTGTAGCACGGTGGTCAGCACTGCTGCTTCACAGCAGCAGGGACTTGGGTTCGATTCCAGCCTTGGGTGACTGTCTGTGTGGAGTTTGCACATTCTCCCCTTGTCTGTATGAGTTTTTAATGTGTGATCCAGTTTCCTACCACAAACTGTGTAGGTTCGGTGGATTGGTCATGCTAAATTTTCTGTAGTGTTCAGGAAATTCTAGGTTAGGTGCATTAGTCAGGGGCAAATATCGGGAAATGGGTTGGGAAGGTTGGTATGGACTTGTTGGGCCGAAGGGTCTGTTTCAACACTGCAGTGATTCTTAAAAAGTAACGATGACTGTAGAATTTTTTTTAGCTTGCACACATTGCTGTGATGAGGAACAATGAAGGAGAGAGAGTGTGATAGGTCATTCCTTCTCAGGAAGGTTACATTTTCTCCCTCTCTGAGTTGAATCACACAATAATATCATTCTCTCCCAAACTGGACCATGTGAGGTCTCCTTGTACATTGTCCAAACTGTGTCTCCATCACATTCCCTGCTCCATGTAGGTGCATCATTGCTGCTGTCATACACAGAGCCATACTTTTAGCAGGAAATTATCTCGGTCGATTTGAAATATGTTTGCATGGTCGTGCATCATTAAAAAATAAAATGTTTAATTTATTCAGAATACCTGTGTTAAAATGACTGCATTTTTTAACAAATGCAGAAATTTCTGGAAAAGCTCGGCAGGTCTGTCAGCATCCAGATGCCTTTTACATGCTGTAGTTGTACCAGCCTCCACCACTTTATCTGGCAGCTCATTCCATACGCACACCACCCTCTGTGTGAAATGATGCCCTTTAGGCCTCATCAAAACCTTTCCCCTCTCACTTTCAAACAATGCCCTCTCGTTTTGGACGCCCCTAACCTGGGGACAAACCCTGACTACTCACCCTATCCATGGCCATTCTGATTTTATAAACCACTACTGCTGCGAAATGTGACTCTAATCAACAAGAATAGCTGTACTTTCAGTCATCCCGGGCCTAAATTCTGAAATTCAATACTGACACCGCTCCCTTATCCATCAAGTCGCAATTCTAAATCCATTTTAATCAGTTTGTTCAGATGTATCCTGAGACACTTCTGTGGAACTTACACCGAGACCTTTGTGCCCGGAGGTAGGGACAGTAGCATCACTCAGCAATACCCATAAGCTGTAACAGTATTCTCATGTGTGTTAGTTGATCAGCCTGTTCTGACATGATGTGACATACCTCTGCAACAGGCAGGACTTAAATCCAGGCCTTATAGTCCAGACCCAGGAACACTACCACACAAGTTCAGGAATTGGAATCAAATCCAGAGTTCTGGCTCAGAGACAGGGACACTACCCACTACACTACTATACCCAGATTTTGGGTCATATTTTAGTGCCCACTTTCAGTTCGGTGTGGATTTATTATAATCAGGTTACCATTACTGAACTACACAATACACTTTGTTTTGTTAAACAAATGCAAGGTATTTGTCTCAACTGTAGGATATTGTGTGACGTGCTATGTCGTTGATTAATCGCTATTATCTGTAGTCTGCAATATTTCGGAAAGAAATCCTGCAGACACACTCTGCCCAATGAAGGGTCTCAAATGGATATTTATTACTGAACAGCAGAGATGAAGGAAGAGCTTAATTTCTGGTCACAAAACACCGATCACTCTTACCCAACTCGAACGTGCTACTCCCCTCTTCCTGGCCGCTGATTACTGTCCAGCCTCTCCTCCCCACTGACTGTGTCGGCAATCTGTCCCTCCTACCCCTAACTACACAAGGCAAACCAAGCTCAGGATCTTTGTGAAAATCAAGGCCGTAGTGTGCAGGCCGTCTGGAGAGGAATGGGCGTTTTAAAATTGAATGGGATGTGGAGGTGGCAGTAATATCACACACTGGGCTGAGGGGTGGCTGCTGGAGTTTAGTTTGGATTAATGCGAGGTACTGGATTTGGTAAATCAAACAACAGCAGGACCTATACAATTAAAAGTAGAGCCTTTGGCAGTGTTGCAGAATAGACACCTAGGCCGTCAGGTATAATTCTTTAAAATTTGCATCTCATAGAGATAGTGCAGTTAAAAGGTGTTTAACACACTTGTCTTCATTGGTCAGACCCTTTGAGTATCGGAATGGGGATGTCATGTTCAGGGTGTACAGGACATTGGTGAGACCTCTTCTGGAATACTGTGTCCAGTCTGGTCATCCTGCCCGCTCATTCAATAGGCACACCACCCTCTGGGTGAAAAAGCTGCCCTTGAGGTCGCTTTAATGTTTCACCTCTCACCTTAAACCTATGCCCTCAAGTTTTGGTCTCCCCTACCCTTAGAAAATACCTTGACTATTCACTTTGATATTATTGACCTTGATATTATTCAGCTGGAGAGGATTGAGAACAGATGAACCTGGATTTTGCTGGGAATGTAGGGAGTGAGCGATAAGGAGAGGCTGGGTATGCTGGTACTTTTTTCACTGGAGAAAATGAGGTTAAGGGGTAACTTCACAGAAGTTTACAAAATAATGACGGGTACAGATAAGCTGAAGGTCTGATGTCTTTTCCCTAGAGTTGGGGATTCAAAACTGAGGGATATTTTAAGGTGCGAGGAAAAAGATTTACAAAAGTCATAAGAGGTAATTATTTTAGACAGAATCTGGCTTGTGTGTGGAATGGACTTCCAGAGGAAGTGGTGAAAGCAGGAACAGTTACAACGTTTAAAGGACATTTAGATCAGTACATGGATCAGACATCAGTTTGGATGGTGCTGTGAGCAGCTGCTCTCTCCCTCCCCCTCTCTGAATGAATCCCTGTTGGTTTTCACCCTCTGCCAATGCCTTGCAATGGCGTGAGGAGGCCAGCAGAGGGTGGCATTGCATCACTTTAAGCACCACAGAGACTGCCAGACCTGCCCCACACAGAGACTCACACATACACTGACAGGAATTGTTAGGACATGGCGTGAAGCTCATCTGGTAAGTTGAATGAAACATAAAGAAATGCTCAATTTGCCTCGTAAACTGTTAAAATATGAGGGACAGAGAACTCCCAAATTCCACTGTTTAAATAAAAACATCAATTTATTTTTTCACTCTGAAAGTGAACACGTTACATCAAAAATTCACAACTCTGGGACCCTTTTTCACTAAACTGCTTATTACCCGAGGAGAAAGTGAGGACTGCAGATGCTGGAGATCAGAGCTGAAAATGTGTTGCTGGAAAAGCGCAGCAGGTCAGTCAGCATCCAAGGAACAGGAGAATCGACGTTTCGGGCATAAGCCCTTCTTCAGGAATGAGGAAAGTGTGTCAGGCTAAAATAAAAGGTAGGGAGGAGGGACTTGGGGGGGCGTTGGGAATGCCATAGGTGGAGGGGGGTCAAGGTGAGGGTGATAGTCCGGAATGGGGTGGGGCGGAGAGGTCAGCAAGAAGATTGCAAGATAGGAAGGCGGTGCTGAGTTCGAGGGATTTGACTGAGACAAGGTGGGGGGAGGGGAAATGAGGAAACTGGAGAAATCTGAGTTCATCCCTTGTGGTTTCAGGGTTCCCAGGCAGAAGATGAGGCGCTCTTCCTCCAACCGTCGTGTTGCCATGGTCTGGCTATGGAGGAGTCCGAGGACCTGCATGTCCTTGGTGGAGTGGGAGGGGGAGTTGAAGTATTGTGTTACAGGGTGGTTGGGTTGGTTGGTCCGAGTGTCCCAGAGGTGTTCTCTGAAACGTTCCACAAATAGGCGGCCTGTCTCCTCAATATAGAGGAGGCCATATCGGGTGCAGCGGATGCAATAGATGCTGTGTGTGGAGGTGCACAGATCCACACATGGGGATGGTGAGGATACGGCGTGAAGCTCATCTGGGAACTTCAATGACACAAAGAAATGCTCAATTCCCCTCGTAAACTGTTAAAATATGAGGGACAGATCCGCCAACTCCACTGTTTAGATAAAAACATCAATTTAATTTTTTCACTCTGAAAGTAAACATTTTACATCAACTATTCACAACTCAGGGACCCTCTTTCTCTTAACTGCTTATTACCCGACTCCAGCTCTACAGCAATATACTGTTTCTGGGTCTGCCATCCTCTCATACCACAGGTGCTTGTAAGCTCTCAGTTCAGAACAGCATTCCCTCTCTTAAAAGTAAAGTACACACTTTCAACTTCATCACATTAAACCCTGATGAAGTGGATAAGTGGGACCTAACCGGATTTCTCTTGCTCTGTGGTTTGTCAATAATTCATCTACTCTGTCTCGTATGTGTCAGGACTTCTGTTGCTCCATTGACAGCATGTCCTTATTCGACTCTGTCCGTGGGACTATATCAGTATTTCACTTGCTCAGACTTGTGTGTGTGGGGTAGGATTTCAGTTGTTTCATGGGGACTGTGACGCTATAACAATCTCAATGTTTGTAGATGGCACCGAACCTGGAAGAATTGTAAAGTCTATGGAGGAGAGTGTGAAACTCTAACAGGACAGTGACACGTTGGTGTAGTGTTCAGTTATAAGGCAGATGGGGATCAATGCAGAGCAGTGTGAGGTGATGTACTGTGGTAGGAATAACATTGAAAGGCAGTTTAATACAGGCTGTACCGTAATAAAGGGGTTGCCTGAGCAGAGAGCACTGGGTGTATATGAGCACAGATTGTTGAAGATATCAGGACAAGTGGGGAGAGCAGTAACTATCACAGACTAGTTTCCGTATATGAGCTGTTTACAGGAGGAGGTGTAGGAGGGAGTCTCTGTGCTCCCTTCCTGGGAGGTGGGGAGATGATGTATTGTGAGCCAACCCTCCTGCCCACCGAGACCGTGGGGATTCCATTTGTAACAGCTAGTGTTAGGTAAGGGGTAGATGTAGGGGTATGGGTGGGTTGCGCTTCGGCGGGTGCGGTGTGGACTTGTTGGGCCGATGGGCCTGTTTCCACACTGTAAGTAATCTAATCTAAAAGGGAGATGGCGTCAGGGCCACGGCTTCTATGTTGTGCCAGGGGAAAACAGAGCTGCCAGTGGGTTTAAAGTGAGAGTTGCCCTTCACTGAACATTGCTCCTTACTCGGTCGGTGTGACGTGGATGTTTCAGAATCTCCACACAAGGCGTCCCGGTCCTCTCCGACTCGTACTAGGATCCTCCCCAAAAGCGGGGACAGGGGGTGAGGGAACGGATATCGGGCACTCCACCACCCGGCTTGGCTCTTTCTGACCTATTCCAGGCTTTTTCTCCTGGAATGGGAGAAAGGGAGGGAGGGAGTGAGTGGGAGTGGGTGGCCCTACTGTTAGTGCTGGTTTAGGTGAAGGGGACGGGGACATGGTGAGGGGTCTGGAGGGAATCAGTCCACAGTGTTGTATCCATGCAGTGTAATTAACGTGGGGGCGGGGGTAAAGTGGAGGGAAGAGGAAGACAGGGGGAGAGACAGAGGGAGAGAGAGAGAGAGGGATAGAGATTGGGAGAGAGAGGGAGAGGGAGATCATGGCGGGGTGGGATGGTGCTTTACCTGTTATACAGTGAGTGTGAGGGAGCAGACAGAATACAGTGACCTTTACCCTGACAGAGTGGGGAAGGTTATTGATGCTTGTCCTGTATTGCTGGGTATTTCCTCAGATCCCAGATCCTGCACTGAGCTGGGTGGGGAGCTCAGACCATGATCAGTGGGTCAAGTGGTGTGCACCTTCTGGGAAGAGAATGGTCCCCCCTCTGTACTAGCCCATCCACCAGGACCTCCGTGGCCCTGTCGGCAAACCGCAGTGTAATTGCCTTATCCCCCATGCTCAGGGTAAACTGCGCAGGGCAGCTCCTAACTGAGAAAGCGCAACCATTGGCCTTTTAAAGATTGCCCAGTGTCAGGGAACGATGAATATCCAGGGTCACCCGGGAGATGGTGAGTACCTCCAGCCATGATGGGTGGGAGAATCGGGCTGGTATTAAATGAGAGGAACACCATGGGGTGGGCTGGGTTGTTAATGAGGTGAGTTCGATCCGATAGCACCAGGAAACTAGCTCAGCCTCGTGGAGATAATCGTTCTGTCATACTAAGGGAAAATGTCACTGAGACAGTTTTTTGTTTGATTCAGCCCAGTGAATCATAGATTCTGTTGAAACAACTCCCATTTACAAAGCTGTAGTGCAAATGCTCAAATATCCCATTTTCCCATCTTTCCTGGGAAGAAAGGCTCATGCTACAGGATGCTATCGAAGTGTCTACATTTCTGCATTCTGAAACCTGGGAACACATCCTTCCATGACACTGTCTCCCAGTCTCCCCCTCTCTGTCTATTTCCCAAACCCCTCCCATGTGGTGATATTTAAACTGATTCCCCCGCCATCTCTCCCTGTCAGTGATGTTCACACCCACAGCACCCCCTTGTCAGGGCAACAATGGAGCGATGGAGCTGTAAATGGGTGGGAGCTGTACATCCTGTCAGTTCCAGAACGGGCTGCAAGTTTCCCCACACTGGGCAGGGATCTAACACACTGTTGCCGAGCAATGCACTGGGGTGGGGTACACAGTCCTACATGCTGGGAGGGTAACTGCTCCTGGGTTACAGATCAATGTACTCGGGTGGGGTACACAGTCCTACATGCTGGGAGGGTAACTGCTCCTGGGTTACAGATCAATGCACTGGGGTGGGGTTCACAGTCCTACATGCTGCGGGGGTGGGGGGGGGAATGGCTCCCGGTTTACAGGGGGAGAGGTGATAGGTCAGAGAGGAGGGTGAGGTGGATAGGGGGAAGGTCATGGACAGGTCAAGGAGTTCCCCGGAACATTCCATCCCCGACATTCTATAACTGCCATTCCCCGGAACGTTCTGTCCCCGACATTCTATAACTGCCATTCCCCGGAACGTTCTGTCCCCGACATTTTATAACTGCCATTCCTCAGAAAGTTCTATCCCCGACATTCTATAACTGACATTCCCCAGAACGTTCTGTCCCCAACATTCTGTAACTGACATTCCCCGGAACGTTCTGTCCCCGACATTTTATAACTGCCATTCCCCAGAACGTTCTATCCCCGACATTCTATAACTGACATTCCCCAGAACGTTCTGTCCCCGACATTCTATAACTGACATTCCCCGGAACGTTCTGTCCCCAACATTCTGTAACTGACATTCCCCGGAACGTTCTGTCCCTGACATTGTTTGTGAACGGCCAGACGTCAGTGAATTGAACAAACGATAAGATCCCGAGGGAAGAGATTTCGTTCCAGGGAGAAGGAGACACTGTTCCAATGGACCCTCAGGCAGTTAAAGGGGGGAATACGTTTTCCCTGCGTTTACATTTCTCCACGACACAGGATCGACCACAATTTAGACCAAAATACAGAAATTCCCAAACTCCATTTGTCTTCAGGAAACTGGGAGAGAATCCTTCAGGACAGCAACGTTCCCACCCTCCGTATCAGGAACTGGGAAGGAGTGACCTGTGTCTGCTCTCGAGTGATCGAGAGTGTGGGAATGTTCTAGAAACCATCTGTCGTTATGGATGTGTCTCTGTGTGTTTGGGGAGGGAGGGTTTCTTGTGATTTATGTCACATTTTTGTCAGTAATTCCGATCTTCCCATTTGTTATTCCAATAATAATAAATTTATTATTTATTTTAATAAATCCCTGAATACAGGGACACATTTGGAAATCTCACTGGGTCCCCGATCAAATGGGTCCCTTTGCCTCCAGGCTGATGGATAATGGGTTTGTTTTCCTTCCTCACAGTTAACGTAGTGACCATCTACGTCCTGCTTTATAAAGATTGTGGATTGTCTCCATGTGTCAGACGTTACCTGGGGGCCATGGCAGCGGCGGATCTCCTGGTCATTATCCTCGACCTGATCCTGAGACATATTCCCATTGTTTATAAGGAACAGTTTTATTTCCTGATGGATTCCGTCCCCGTGTGTAATATCCACGCCATCCTGGTTTATGCAGCCACTGACTGCTCTGTCTGGTTTACCGTCACTTTCACCTTTGATCGATTTGTGGCCATTTGTTGCCAGAAGCTGAAAAGTAAATATTGCAGTGAGAAAACGGCGGCTGTGGTTCTGGGAGCAGTGACTGTGCTGAGCTGTTTAAAGAACATTTTCTGGTATTTTATGCTCACGGCTCAGTATTGGTTGGTGAACCAGCCCTCGTTTTGTGATGTAACACTCGCTGTTCTATTCTCCAGGGTCTGGCTCACAATCGAGTTCCTCCACCACATTCTAACTCCGTGTGTCCCATTTCTCCTGATTCTGCTGCTCAATGTTCTCACCGTCAGACACATTTTAGTGACCAGCAGAGCCCGCAGGAGACTCCGCGCTCACACCAATGGGGACGCTCAGTCTGACACTGAAATGAGAAACCGAAAAAAATCCATCATTTTACTGTTTGTGATCTCGGCCAATTTCATCCTGTTATGGTCAATGTTAATGCTGTATTCTATATGGTACCGGATGTGGTGGATTGGGTATGGGTCTGTGATTCTCCAACGCTATCTACAGGAATTGGGCTTCATGCTGCAGCTCCTCAGTTGCTGCACAAACACCGTGATTTATGCCGTCACCCAGACTAAGTTCAGGCAGCAGCTGAAGAATGTGCTGAAATATCCCTTCACCCAAATCCATCCATCCATCAAATTCCCTCATTAATCACTCCATCCGGGATTTTCTCATTTCAGTTCATTGTTTCAGCGATGGAGCAGCCTGTCGCTATGGTAACAGACTGAGGGTAGCGCTGGTTTGTCCATCCTTATCTCACAGGGGGGTAACAGGGAAACATTTCAATGTATGTCACAACTCAGGGGCCAGTGAGAAAAGGCACAATCCCACTGACTGCATCCATCACTGCCATTTGTAAACAATAAAAATGTTGATTAAAGCGTGCCGAGCAGCAGAGTGTCCGATGTTGTTGTGTATCTTTGTGTTGGAGAAGCTGAGCTGGAGAGAGACAGACTCAGCCCCAAGTCCTGGTCCTCAGAGAAGGGGAGATACCGCGGCCTGAGCCCAGGAGCTGGGTTTAACTCCCTCTGTCCCCCTACTCCAACCTGGACTCCCCATTTCCTCTCCCCTACCCTTTCTCCTCGTTGCTCTCCGTCTCTATCTCTGCATACTCTTTCCTTCTCAACACCTCTCCTTTTCACTCTCACTTATTCCCCCGTCTCTATCACACACACCCCCAATCCCGGTTTCTCCACCTGCCTCCACTCTTCCCTCTCTCCCTCCCTGAGAGAGAGAGAGAAGAGAGGGATGGGGTTAAGAGAGGGAACGCGAGAGGGGCAAACAGAGGGGGAAGACAGGGAGGTAGATGGCAGCAAGAGAAAGAGAGAGAGACAGGGGCGAGAACGAGAGAGGGAGGGAGGAAAGAAAGGGAGATGAGGCGACAGTGATTCGAGAGAGTGTGAAAGAGCAGGGAGAGACAGGGTGGGGGGACGAGAGACAGGGGGTAAGAGAGAGGGGCAAGAGAGAGAAAGAGGGGGACGGACAACAGGGGTGGGAGAAACGAGGGGGTGCGAGAGAGAGGGGGGCGGGAGAGGGGAGGCTGAGGGGGGGGCAAGAGAGGGGAGGCAAGAGAGACAGGAGCGCAAGAGAGGGGGCGAGAGAGAGGGGTTGAGAGAGACAGAGGGGGTGAGAGAGAGAGGGGGGCGACGAGAGACTTGGGGCAACGAAGGAGACCAGGAACAAGAGAGAGACCGGGGGCGATGAGAGAAACAAGAGGCATGAGAGCCCGGCGGCGAGAGAGACCGGGGTTGACGAGAAAAACCAGAGCCGTGAGAGACCGGGGGGGGGGCAAGAGAGACTGGGGGCGAGACAGAGGGGGTGACGAGAAAGACTGAGGCAGTGAAAGAGAAAGAGAGAGAGAGAGAGGCGGTGAGAAAGAGAGAGAGAGGGCGATAGAAGGGGGGCAAGAGAGGGGGGCTGAGAGAGAGGGGGGTGGTGAGAGAGAGGGGAGCGAGAGAGAGGGGCGAGACAGAGTGGGGAGCGAGGCGGGAAAGTCAGAGGGAAAGCGACGATGGACCAGGGGCAATGAAAGAGACGGGGTGTCGAGAGAAAATGGGGGCGAGAGAGAGGGGGTGACGAGAGAGAGAGAGAGGCGGTGAGACAGAGGTGTTTGGAGGGGGAGGGGTGAGAGAAATGGTGCCAGAGTGGGGAGCGAGGGGGGGCAAGTGAGAGGGGGAGCGACGAGAGACCAGGGGCGATGAAAGAGACGGGACGGCGAGAGAGATGGGGGCGAGAGAGACCGGGGGCGGCGAGAGAGACAGGGGGCGAGAGAGACCGGGGGTGGTGAGAGAGACACTTTACAAAAGAGTCCTTGGGCGAGAGAGACCGTGCGGGAAAAGAGAGAGACCGCGGGGGGCAAAGAGAGAGACCGGGGGTGAGAGAGACTGGGGGGGGCAAAGAGAGAGACCTGGGGGCAAAGAGAGAGACAGGGGGCGAGAGAGACCGGGGGGGGGCAAAGAGAGAGACCGGGCGGCAAAGAGAGAGACAGAGGGCGAGAGAGACTGGGGGGGCAAAGAGAGAGACCTGGGTGGCGAGAGAGACTGGGGGGGGCGCAAAGATAGAGACCGTGGGGGCAAAGAGAGAGACAGGGGGCGAGAGAGACCGGGGGGGCAAAGAGAGAGACCGGGCGGCAAAGAGAGAGACGGGGGCGAGAGAGAACGGTGGGGGGGCAAAGAGAGAGACCGGGCGGCAAAAAGAGAGACAGAGGGCGAGAGAGACTGTGGGGGGCAAAGGGAGAGACCTGGGTGGCGAGAGAGACTGGGGGGGCGCAAAGATACAGACCGTGGGGGCAAAGAGAGAGACCGGAGGTGAGAGAGACCGGGGGGGCAAAGAGAGAGACTGGGGGCGAGAGACCGGGGGGGGAGGGCAAAGAGAGAGACTGGCGTCGAGAAAGACCGGGGGCGGGTTATAGACCGGGGGGCGAAGAGAGACCGGGGATGAGCAAGACCGGGGGTGGTGAGGGAGACACTTTACAAAAGAGACCGGGGGCGAGAGAGACCAGGGGTGAGAGAGACCGGGGGCAAGAGAGACCAGGGTGGCAAAGAGAGAGACCGGGGACAAGAGAGACTGGGGGCAGCGAGAGAGACCGGGGGCGAAAGAGACCGGGGTAGCGAGAGAAAGGGGGTGACGAGAGACTGGGGGCGAGAGACCGGGGAGGGGGGCAAAGAGAGAGACTGGCGTCGAGAAAGACCGGGGGCAGGTGATAGACCGGGGGGCGAAGAGAGACCGGGGATGAGCAAGACCTGGGGGGGGGGCGAGAGAGACCAAGGGCGAAGAGAGAAATGGGGTGAGAGAGACGGTGGGCAAGAGAGACCAGGGACAAAAGAGACTGGAGGGGGTCGTGAGAGACCGGGGGTGAAGAGAGACTGGGGGTGAGAGAGATACCGGGGGTGAGAAAGACCGGGGGCGAGAGAGAGAGAGGGGGTGAGAGAGATACCGGGGGCGAGAGAGAGATGGGAGGGAGAGAGAGACCGGGGGTGAGAGAGAGACCGGGCGTGAGAGAGAGACCGGGGACGAGAGAGACTGAGGGTGAGAGAGAGACTGGGGGTGAGAGAGAGACCAGGGATGAGAGAGAGATTGGGGGGGGAGAGAGAGACCGGGATGAGAGAGAGACCGGGGCAAGAGAGACCGAGGTTGAGAGAGACCAGGGGGGCAAAGAGAGAGACTGGGAGCGAGAGAGTGACCGGGGGGGCGGGGACAAAGTGAGAGACAGGGGGCGAGAGAGACTATGGGGGCAAACATAGAGACCGGGGTCAAGAGAGAGCGGGAGCGGAGAGAGAGACCGGGGGCAAGAGGGACCGGGGGCGGCGAGAGAGACCGGGGGCGAGAGAGAGACCGGGGGCAAGAGAGACGGTGCGTGCAAAGAGAGAGACCGGGGGGCAAAGAGATAGACAGGGGGCGAGAGAGACCAAGGGGGGGGGCAAAGAGAGAGACAGGGGGCGAGAGAGACCAAGGGGGGGGCAAAGAGAGAGACAGGGGGTGAGAGAGACCGGGGGGGCGGCAAAGAGAGAGACCGGGGGGCAAAGAGAGAGACAGGGGGTGAGAGACACTGGGGGGGCAAAGAGAGAGACCAGGCCGGCGAGAGAGACCGGGGGGGGGGCAAAGAGAGAGACAGGGGGCGAGAGAGACCGAGGGGGGCAAAGAGAGAGACCGGAGGTGAGAGAGACTGGGGGGGTCAAAGAGACAGACTGGGGGCGAGAGACCGGAGGGGAGGGGCAAAGAGAGAGACCAGTGTCGAGAAAGTCCCGGGGCGGGTAATAGACCGGGGGGCGAAGAGAGACCGGGACGAGAGAGACCGGGGGGCGAGAGAGACCAGGGGCGAGAGAGACCAGGGAGGCAAAGAGAGAGACCAGGGACAAGAGAGACCGGGGGCAGCGAGAGAGACCGGGGGTGAGAGAGACCAGGGCCGACAAGACACTGATGGGGGAGAGAGAGGGCTACGAGAAAGAGCGGGGGCGGGTGATAGACGGGGGGGCGGAGACAGACCGGGGCGAGAGAGACCAGGGGCGAGAGAGACAAGGGTGGCAAAGAGAGAGACCGGGGACAAGAGAGACCGGGGGCGGCGAGAGAGACCGGGGGTGAGAGAGACCAGGGCCGACAAGACACTGGTGGTGGAGAGAGACCGGGGATGAGAAAGACCGGGGGCGAGTGATAGACCGGAGGGCGAAGAGAGACCGGGGTAAGAGAGACGGGGGTGGTGAGAGAGACTGGGGGCGAGAGAGAGAACGGGGGTGAGAGAGAGAACGGGGGTGAGAGAGACTGGGTGCGAGAGAGGCCGGGGGCGAGAGAGAGACCGGTGGTGAGAGAACGGGGGTGAGAGAGACTGAGGTGGCGAGAGAAAGTGGGTGACGAGAGACACCGTGGGTGAGAGAGACCAGGGCCGACAAGACACCAGTGGGGGAGAGAGACCGGCGACGAGAAAGATCGGGGGAGAGTGATAGACTGGGGGGCGAAGAGAGACCGGGGGTGAGAGAGACCAGGGGCGGCGGCAGAGCCCGGGGGGCAAGAGAGACCAGGGGCAAGAGAAACCGGGGGAGGCGAGAGAGACCAGGGGCGATGAGAGACTTGGGGTGAGAGAGATACCAGGGGTGAGAAAAACTGGCTGCGAGAGAGAGACAGAGGGTGAGAGAGATACCGGAGGTGAGAGAGACCGGGGGCGAGAGAGAACGGGGGCGGGAGAAAGACAGGGGGTGAGAGAGAACGGGGGCAAGAGAGAGATGGGGGGGGAGAGACCGGGGGTGAGAGAGAGACCGGGGGTGAGAGAGACCGAGGCTGAGAGAGAGACTGGGGATGAGAGAGATACTGGGGGCTAGAGAGAGATGGGGGGGAGAGAGAGACCGGGGGTGAGAGAGACCGGGGGCGGAAGAGAGACAGGGGGTGAGAGAGAGATACCGGGGGCGAGAGAGAGATGGGGGGGAGAGAGAGACCGGGGGTGAGACAGAGACCGGTGCGAGAGAGACCGGGGGTGAGAGAGACCGGGGGTGAGAGAGAGACCGGGGATGAGAGAGATGCCGGGGGTGAGAGAGAGACCGGGGGTGAGAGAGAGACCGGGGGTGAGAGAGACTGGGGGTGAGAGAGAGACCGGGGCGAGAGAGACCGGGGGTGAGAGAGAGACCGGGGATGAGAGAGATGCCAGGGGTGAGAGAGACCGGGTTTTGAGAGAGACCGGGGGTGAGAGAGACCGAGGGTGAGAGAGAGACTGGGGGTGAGAGGGATACCAGGGGCGAGAGAGATCTTGGATGAGAGAGAGACAGGGGGTGAGAGAGAGACTGGGGGTGAGCGAGAGACCGGGGTTGAGGGAGACCAGGGGTGGGAGAGACCAGGGGTGAGATAGACCAGGGGTGAGCGAGAGAGACCGGGGGCGAAGAGTGACCGGGGGGCGAGAGGCCAGGGGAGGGAAGAGAGACCAGGGGAGGCAAGAGAGACCAGGGGAGGCGAGGGAGACCAGGGGACGAGAGTGAGACCGGGGGCGAGAAAGAGACCAGGCGTGAGAGGGAGGGGGTGACGAGAGAGACTGGGAGCGATAAATACCGGGGGCTAGAGAGAGAGATTGGGGGTGAAGAGAGACCGGGGGCGAGAGAGAGTACAGGGGCAAGAGAGACGGGGTGATGAGAGAGACCGGAGGTGAGAGTGACCGGGGACGAGAGAGAGCAGGGGCGAGAGAGACCGGGGGTGAGAGAGAGAGACTGGGGGTGATAGAGAGAGACAGGGACACAAAAGAGCCTTGGGGTGAGAAAAACCGAGGGCGAGAGACAGGGGTAAGACGACAGACACCAGGGGCGACGAGAGATGGGGCGAGAGAAAGTGGGGTCGAGAGAGACCGGGGGTGAGAGTGACTGGGGGCGAGAGACAGACCGGGAGCAAGAGAGGCCGGGTATCGAGAGAGGCTGGGTTGCGAGAGAGGCCCGGTGCAAGAGAGGCAGGGAGCAACGAGACAGACCGGGGCGAGAGAGACCGTGGGCGAGAGATACCAGGTGCCAGATACCAGGGGTGACGAGAGACCAGGGGCGACAAGAGAGACTGTGGGCGAGAGAGATCGAGGGTGAGAGGGACCAGGGGCGAGAGAGTCTGGGGCGAGAGAGAAGGGGTGACGAGAGAGACCGGGGGTGAGAGAGACCAGCGGCAAGAGAGAGAGACCGGGGGCAAAGAGGGTTGTGGGCGAGAGAGACTGGGGGCGGCGAGAGAGACCAGGGGCGAGACACCGGGGGTGATGAGAAACCGGGAGTGAGAAAGACCAGGGGTGAGAGTGACCAGGGGTGAGAGAGACTGGGGATTGAGAGACGGGTTTGCGAGAGAGACTGGGGGGCTAGAGAGACCGGGGGCAAGAGAGAGACCAGGGGCAAGAGAGAAAGAGAGACAGGGGACAAAGAGAGACAGGGGGTGAGAGAGACCGGGGACGGTGAGAGAGAGACCGAGGGCAAGAGAGAGACTGAGAAGCGAGAGAGGCCGGGTGCAAAAGAGACAGGGGCACACCGGGGGCAAGAGAGACTGTGGGCGAGAGAGACAGGGGATGACGAGAGACTGGGGCTGAGAAAGGCTGGGGGTGAGAGAGACCGGGGGCGAGAGAGACTGTGGGCGAGAGAGACCGGGTGTGACGAGAGACCGGGGGTGAGAAAGACTGGGGGTGAGAGTGACCGGGGGCGAGAGAGGCCGGGGCTGAGAAAGGCTGGGGGGGAGAGTGACCGGGGGCGAGAGAGACTGTGGGCGAGAGAGACCGGGGGTGACGAGAGACCGGGGCTGAGAAAGACCGGGGGTGAGAGTGACCGGGGGCGAGAGAGAGACCGGGGATGACGAGAGACCGGGGCTGAGAAAGACTGGGGTGAGAGTGACTGGGGGCGAGAGAGACTGTGGGCAAGAGAGACCGGGTGTGACGAGAGACCGGGGGTGAGAGTGACTAGGGGCGAGAGAGAGACTGGGGGCGAGAGAGAGACGGGGGCGAGAGATGCCGAGAAGCGAGAGAATCCGGGTGCAAGAGAGGCAGGAAGTGACGAGGTAAAAACAATGACTGCAGATGCTGGAAAGCAAATACTGGATTTGTGGTGCTGGAAGAGCACAGCATTTCCGGCAGCATCCAATGAGCAGCGAAATTGACGTTTCGGGCAAAAGCCCTTCATCAGGAATAAAGACAGTGAGCCTGAAGCGTGGAGAGATAAACTAGATGAGGGTGGGGGTGGGGAGAGATTAGCATAGAGTACAATGGGTGAGTGGGGGAGGAGATGAAGGTGATAGGTCAAGGAGGAGAGGGTGGAGTGGATAGGTAGAAAAGGAGATAGGCAGTTTCGACAAGTCCGGACAAGTCAAGGAGACAGTGCTGAGCTGGAAGTTTGAAACGAGGATGAGGTGGGGAAAGGGGAAATGAGGAAGCTGTTGAAGTCCACATTGATGCCCTGGGGTTGAAGTGTTCCGAGGCGGAAGATGAGGCGTTCTTCCTCCAGGCGTCTGGTGGTG
This sequence comes from Chiloscyllium punctatum, assembly GCF_047496795.1. Taxonomy (NCBI): domain Eukaryota; kingdom Metazoa; phylum Chordata; class Chondrichthyes; order Orectolobiformes; family Hemiscylliidae; genus Chiloscyllium; species Chiloscyllium punctatum. The sequence goes on from NC_092756.1 coordinate 14,630,665, forward strand.
AGGGAGCAGCGGTGAAGGAGGCCCAGGACCTCCATGTCCTCGGCAGAGTGGGAGGGGGAGTTGAAATGTTGGGCCATGGGGCGGTGTGTTTGATTGGTGCAGGTGTCTCGGAGATGTTCCCTAAAGCGCTCTGCTTGGAGGCGCCCAGTCTCCCCAATGTAGAGGGAGCATAGGATACAAAAAATGATATTAGTGGATGTGCGGGTAGAACTTTGATGGATGTGGAAGGCTCCTTTAGGGCCTTGGGTAGAGGTGAGGGAGGAGATGTGGGCACAGGTTTTACAGTTCCTGCGGTGGCAGTGGAAAGTGCCAGAATGGGAGGGTGGGTCGTAGGGGGGTGTGGAACTTAACAGGTAGTCGTGGAGGGAACGGTCTTTGCGGAAGGCGGAAAGGGGTGGGGATGGAGATATATCCCTGGTGGTGGGGTCTTTTTGGAGGTGGCAGAAATGTCGGCGGATGACTTGGTTGATGCGAAGGTTTGTAGGGTGGAAGGTGAGCACCAGGGACGTTCTGTCCTTGTTATGGTTGGAGGGGTGGGGTTTGAGGGCAGAGGTGCGGGATGTGGACGAGATGCGTTGGAGGGCATCTTTAACCACGTGGGAATGGAAATTGCGGTCTCTAAAGAAGGAGGCCATCTGGTGTGTTCTCTGGTCGAACTGGTCCTCCTGGGAGCAGATACGGTGGATGCAGAGAAATTGGGAATACGGGATGGCATTTTTGCAAGAGATAGGGTGGGAAGAGGTGTAATCCAGGTAGCTGTATGAGTCGGTGGGTTTGTAAAAAATGTCAGTGTCAAGTTGGTCGTCACTAATGGAGATAGATCAAGTCGGTCATCACTAATGCCACTATTGAGCCAAAAGTCTTACAAGACACAAGGACCAATTCACCTGAAACAGCCGCAGGATTTTATATTCATGAGCACCCAATAAGATTGGCTAGTTTACATACACACACACACACACACACACACACACACACACACACACACAGGCATGGTCTCACTCTCTCACACACACAGAGACATGGTCTCACTCTCTCTCTCTCTTTCTCTCTCACACTCACACGCGCACACACAGACAGAGGCATGGTCTCACTATCTCACACACATACAGAGGTATGGTCTCTCTCTCTGTCTCTGTCTCACACTCACACACACACACGCACACACACACATACACAAAGGACCCCGCAACACACAGGCCCTCTCTCACTCACAGACACACGCTCCCTCAAACACAAACACAGACACACTCTCACACACACATACACACAGGCACAACTCTCACACACAGACACACTCTCTCTCTCACACACACAGACACTCTCTCACGCACATACATACACACACTCTCATTTACACACACACTCAGAGACACACACACTCTTATTCTCTCACACACCCACTCACTCTCACGCACACAGACACTCTCTCTCTCACACACACACTCTAGGTCTCTCACACACTCGCAGACACTCTCACACACACACTCTCTGTCTCTCTCACACACAGACATTCTCTCTCACACACATACTCACAGATAGACACACAGACACACCATCCCTCAAACACACACAGACACACTCCCTCACACAAGCACATACACACCAGTTACTCTCTGTCTCTCACACATACACACGCAGACCCACGCTCCCTCAACCACACACAGACACACTCTCACACACACACAGAAACACACAGTTACTCACTCTCTCACACACATACACACGCTCCCTGAACACACATTGACACACTCTCTCTCACACACACACATGGACACACACTCTCTCTCTCACACACACACACTGACACACACTTTCTTACACACACAGACGCTCTCTCTCACACACACATAAATACACAGTTACACTCTCTCTCACACACACATACACACGCAGACACACGCTCCCTCAAATATGCATAGACACACTCTCTCTCACACACACGGGCACCCACATTCTGTCTCACACACACTGACACACACACACACTCTCTCTCTCACACACACACATACTCAGTCTCACAAACACATGCACACCGACACACACTCTCACACACATATACAAACTCTTTCTCACACAAGACACACTGTCATACACACACAGAGAGACACACAGACACATACACACATAGACACACAGACACACACACACATTGACACACAGACACAGTCTCTCACACACACAGACACACTCTCACACACACATACACGCAGACACACTCTCTCTCACACACACATACACACTCTCTCACACACACCCTCACTCACACACATGCACAGAGACACACACACCCTCAAACACACACAAAGCCACACACTCTCACATGAACATGCACTTTCTCTCTCACGCACACATATACAGACACACAGAGATACACATGCATCCACTCTTTCACACACACAAACACGGGCAGTTTCTCTCTCTCTCTCTCTCTCTCTCTCTCTCTCTCTCTCTCTCTCTCTCACACACACACACACACACACACAGCTGTAAAGGCATGGTTGAGGTATTGCTGGAGAAATGATTTCTACGAGGACTGAACCCTGATCTCACATGATGGATACTCCAGGGAGACAGACAGCAGCTACAGATCTTCCTGTGGATCACTTGTTGGATCTTCCTGTGCATCACCTCTTGCGTCGACATCATTAGTCTGTTTGGGTGCCTGTTTTTCTAAAATGTCTCCAAGCAACAAGTAACAATAGGTTGACGAAGCGTTTTCCCCCAAACCATGTTTCAGACACATGCTGCTGCTATTTTTCACTGATTGTTTAAAATGATCTGAATCTTCTGAAATGGGGAGTGGATTCCATTTCAAATTACGACACCAGAGCGCCTCAGGGACCCTGACGAAATTATCAGGAAATTACATCTGTTCCTATCTATCCTCTGCACTCTGTACCATCTCAGATAATTCTCCCTCAATCCCTCAGAAAGTGCTACCTCAGTACCTCAGATATTGCTCCCTCAATCCCTCAGAAAGTGCTCCCTCAGTATCTCAGAAAGTGCTCCCTCAATACTTCAGATAGTTCTCCCTCAGTACCTCAGATAGTTCTCCCTCAGTACCTCAGATAGTGCTCCCTCAGTACCTCAAAAAGTGCCCCCTCAATAGCTCACATGGCTCGCCCTCAGTACCTCAGATAATGCTCGCTCAATTCCTCAGGTGGTGCTCTCTCAATACATCAGATTGTTCTCCCTCGGTACCTCAGAAAGTGCTCCCTCAATGCCTCAGAAAGTGCTCCCTCAGTAGCTCAGAAAATGCTCTCTCAATACCTCAAAAGGTGGCCCTTCAATAGCTCACATAGTTCTCGCTCAGTACCTCAAAATATGCTCCCTCAGTTCCTCAGATAGTGCTCCCTCATTACCGCAGAAGGTGCTACCTCAATACCTCAGAAAGTGCTCTCTCAATACCCCAGAATGTGCTCCCTCAATACCTCAGAAAGTGCACCCTCAGTAACTCAGAAAGTGCTACCTCAGTACCTCAGAAAGTGCTCCCTCAATTCCTCAGAAAGTGCTCCCTCAGTACCTCAGAAAGTGCTCACTCAATAACACAGACAGTGCTCCCCCAATACCTCCAAAAGTAGTCTCTCAGTACCTCAGAAGTTTTTCCCTCAGTACCTCAGAAAGTGCTACCCCAATACCTCAGAAAGTGCTTCCTCAGTACCTCAGAAAGTGCTCCCCAATGCCACTGAAAGTGCTCCCTCAATACCTCAAAAAGTGTGCCCTCTATACCTCAGATATTTCTCCCACAATACCTCAGAAAGTGCTCCCTCAATATCTCAGATAGTGCTCCCTCAGGACCTCAGACAGTGCTCCCTCAATACCTCAGAAAGTGGTCCCTCTGTACCTCTGAAAGTGTTCCCTCAATACCTCAGAAAGTGCTCCCTCAGTACCTAAGAATGTGCTCCTTCTATGCCTCTGAAAGTGCTCCCCAATGCCAGTGAAAGTGCTCCCTCAATACCTCAGGAAGTGTTCCCTCAATACATCAGAAGGTGCTCCCTCAGTACCTCAGAAAGTGCTCCCTCAATACCTGAGTACGTTCTCCCTCAGTACCTCAGAAAGTGCTCCCTCAGTACCTCAGAAAGTGCTCCCCCAATACCTCCAAAAGTAGACTCTCAGTAACTCAGAAAGTTTTCCCACAGTACCTCAGACAGTGGTCCCTCAATACCTCAGCAAGTGCTTCCTCAGTACCTCAGAAAGTGCTCCGTCAGTACCTCAGAAAGTGCTCCCTCAATACCTCTGAAAGTGTGCCATCTATACCTCAGATATTTCTCCCTCAATACCTCAGAAAGTGCTCCCTCAATATTTCAGATAGTGCTCCCTCAGGACCTCAGACAGTGCAGCCTCAGTACCTCAGAAAGTGGTCCCTCAATACCTCTGAAAGTGTTCCCTCAATACCTCAGAAAGTGCTCCCTCAGTACCTAAGAAAGTGCTCCTTCTATGCCTCTGAAAGTGCCCCCGAATGCCACTGAAATTGCTCCCTTAATACCTCAGATAGTGATCCCTAAATACCTCAGAAAGTGCTCCCTCAATACCTCCGAAAGTGCTCCCTCAGTACCTCAGAGAGTGCTCCTTCTATGCCTCTGAAACTGCTTCCTCAATTCCTCAGATACTGCTCCCTCAATCCCTCAGCCAGTGTTACCCAATACCTCATAAATAACTCCTTCAGTACCTCAGATAGTGCTCCCTCAATACCTGAGATGGTGCTCCATCAATTCCTCAGATAGTGCTCCCTCATTTTCTCAGCCAGTCCTGTCCAATACCTCAGAAACTACTTCCACAGAACCTCAGAGAGTGCTCCCTCAATACCTCAGCCAGTGCACCCCCAATACTTCAGACAGTGCTCCCTCAGTACCTTAGAAGGTGTTCCCTCAATACCTCAAAAAGTGCTCCCTCAATCCCTCTAAAAGTGCTCCCTCAGTACAACAGAAAGTGCTCCCTCAGTTCCCCAGAAAGTGCTCTGTTAATACCTCAGAAAGTGCTCCCTCAGTACCTCAGAAAGTGCTCCTCAATACCTCAGAAAGTGCTCCCTCAATATCTCAGATATTTCTCCCTCAATACCTCAGATAGTGCTTCCTCAGTATGTCAGAAAATTCTCCCACAGTCCATCAGAAAGTGCTCCCTTAGGACCTCAGACAGTGCTCCCTCAGTACCTCAGAAAGTGGTCCCTCAATACCTCAGAAAGTGCTCCCTCAATACCACAGAAAGTGCTCACTCAATACATCAGAAAGTGCTCCCTCAGTACCTCGGAACATGCTCCCTCAATACCTCAGCCAGTGCTCCCCCAATACCTCAGAAAGAGCTCCCTCAGTACCTCAGAACATGCTCCCTCAATACCTCGGCCAGTGTTCCTGCAATACCTCAGAAAGAGCTCCCTCAGTACCTCAGAAAGAGCTCCCTCAGTACCTCAGAGTGCTGCGTCAGTACGTCAGAACATTCTTCCTCAATTCCACAGTCAGTGCTCACACAATGCCTCAGAAATTGCTCCCTCAGTACCTCAGACAGTGCTCCCTCAGTACCCCAGAAAGTGCTCTGTTAATACCTCAGAAAGTGCTCCCTCAGTACCTCAGAAAGTGCTCCTCAATACCTCAGAAAGTGCTCCCTCCGGATCTCCGAAAGTGCTCAAACAATATCTAAGAAAGTGCTCCCTCAATATCTCAGATATTTCTCCCTCAATACCTCATATAGTGCTCCCTCAGTCTGTCAGAAAGTGCTCCCTCAGGACCTCAGACAGTGTTCCCTCAGTACCTCAGAAAGTGGTCCCTCAATACCTCAGAAAGTGTTCCCTCAATACCTTAGAAGGTGCTCCCTCAGTACCTAAGAAAGTGCTCCCTCAATGCATCAGAAAGTGCTCACTCAGTACCTCCGAAAGTGCTCCCTCAATGCCTCTGAAAGTGCTCCCTCAATACCTCAGACCGTGCTCCCTCAATACCTCAGAAAGTGCTACCTGAATATCTCAGATAGTGCTCCATCAATTCCTCAGATAATGCTCCCTCAATCCCTCATCCAGTGCTCCCCAATACCTCAGAAAGTGCTCCCTCAGTACCTCAGAAAGTGCTCCATCTGTACCTCAGACAGTGCTCCCTCAAAATCTAAGAAAGTGCTCCCTCAATATCTCAGATATTTCTCCCTCAATACCACAGATATTGCTTCCTCAGTATGTCATAACGTGCTCCCTCAGTCTGTCAGGAAGTGCTCTCTCAGGACCTCAGACAGTGCTCCCTCAGTAACTCAGAAAGTGGTCCCTCAATGCCACAGAAAGTGTTCCCTCAATACCTTAGAAGGTGCTCCCTGAGTACCTAAGAAAGTGCTCCCTCAATACTTCAGAAAGTGCTCCCTCAGTACCTCAGAAAGTGCACTCTCATTGCCTCTGAAACCGCTCCCCCAATACCTCCAAAAGTAGACTCTCAGTAACTCAGAACGTTTTCTCTCAGTATCTCAGACAGTGGTCCCTCAATACCTCAGAAAGTGCTTCCTAAGTACCTCAGAAAGTGCTCCGTCAGTACCTCAGAAAGTGCTCCCTCAATACCTCAGAAAGTGTGCCCTCTATACCTCAGATATTTCTCCCTCAATACCTCAGAAAGTGCTCCCTCAATATTTCAGATCGTGCTCCCTCAGGACCTCAGACAGTGCAGCCTCAGTACCTCAGAAAGTGGTCCCTCAATACCTCTGAAAGTGTTCCCTCAATACCTCAGAAAGTGCTCCCTCAGTACCTAAGAAAGTGCTCCTTCTATGCCTCTGAAAGTGCCCCCCATTGCCACTGAAATTGCTCCCTTAATACCTCAGATAGTGCTCCCTAAATACCTCAGAAAGTGCTCCCTCAATACCTCAGAAATTGCTCCCTCAGTACCTCAGAAAGTGCTCCTTCTATGCCTCTGAATCTGCTTCCTCAATTCCTCAGATACTGCTCCCTCAATCCCTCAGCCAGTGCTACCCAATACCTCAGAAATAGCTACCTCTGTACCTCAGATAGTGCTCCCTTAATATCTCAGATAGTGCTCCATCAATTCCTCAGATACTGCTCCCTCAATCCCTCAGCCAGTGCTCCCCAATACCTCATAAATAGCTCCATCAAATCCTCAGATAGTGCTCCCTCAATCCCTCAGCCAGTCTTGCCCAATACCTCAGAAACTGCTTCCACAGTACCTCAGAGAGTGCTCCCTCAATACCTCAGCCAGTGCACCCCCAATACTTGAGACAGTGCTCCCTCAGTACCTTAGAAAGTGTTCCCTCAATACTTCAGAAAGTGCTCCCTCTGTAGTTCAGAAAGTGCTGCCTCAATCCCTCTAAAAGTGCTCCCTCAGTACCTCAGAAAGTGCTCCCTCAGTATCTCAGACAATGATCCCTCAATACCTCAGAAAGTGCCCCCTCCGTACCTCAGAAAGAGCTGCCTCAATATCGAAGAAATTGCTTCCTCAATATCTCAGATATTTCTCCCTCAATATCTCAGATAGTGCTTCCTCAGTATGTCTGAAAGTTCTGCCTCAGTCTGTCAGAAAGTGCTCCCTCAGGAACTCAGACAGTGCTCCCTCAGTACCTCAAAACGTGGTCCCTCAATACCTCTGAAAGTGCTCCCTCAGCACCTCAGAAAGTGCTCCCTCAATATCACAGAAAGTGCTCACTCAATACCTCAGAAAGTGCTCCCTCAGTACCTCAGACCATGCTCCCTCAATACCTCAGCCAGTGCTCCCCAATACCTCAGAAAGAGCTTCCTCAGTACCTCAGAACATGCTCCCTCAATACCTCAGCCAGTGCTCCCCAATACCTCAGAAAGAGCTCCCTCAGTACCTCAGAGAGTGCTCCCTCAGTACCTCAGAAAGTGGTCCCTCAATACCTCAGAAAGTGCTCCCTCAATACCACAGAAAGTGCTCACTCAATACCTCAGAAAGTGCTCCCTCAGTACCTCAGACCATGCTCCCTCAATACCTCAGCCAGTGCTCCCCAATACCTCAGAAAGAGCTCCCTCAGTACCTCAGAACATGCTCCCTCAATACCTCAGCCAGTGCTCCCCAATACCTCAGAAAGAGCTCCCTCAGTACCTCAGAGAGTGCTCCCTCAGTACCTCAGAAAGTGCTCCCTCAGCACCTCAGAAAGTGCTCCCTCAATACCAAAGAAAGTGCTCCCTCAATACCTCAGCCAGTGCTCCCCAATGCCTCAGAAAGAGCTCCCTCAGTACCTCAGAACATGCTCCCTCAATACCTCAGCCAGTGCTCCTGCAATACCTCAGAAAGAGCTCCCTCAGTACCTCAGAAAGTGCTCAATCAGTACCTCAGAAAGTGCTGCGTCAGTACGTCAGAACATTCTCCCTCAATTCCACAGTCAGTGCTCACACAATACCTCAGAAAATGCTCCCTCAGTACCTCATACATTGCTCCCTCAGTACCCCAGAAAGTGCTCTGTCAATACCTCAGAAAGTGCTCGCTGAGTACCTCAGAAAGAGCTCCCTCAGTACCTCAGAACATGCTCCCTCAATACCTCAGCCAGTGCTCCTGCAATACCTCAGAAAGAGCTCCCTCAGTACCTCAGAAAGTGCTCAATCAGTACCTCAGAAAGTGCTGCGTCAGTACGTCAGAACATTCTCCCTCAATTCCACAGTCAGTGCTCACACAATACCTCAGAAAATGCTCCCTCAGTGCCTCAGACATTGCTCCCTCAGTACCTCAGAAAGAGCTCCTCAATACCTCAGAAAGTGCTCCCTCCGGACCTCAGTAAGTGCACCCTCAATATCTAAGAAAGTGCTCCCTCAATATCTCAGATATTTCTCCCTCAATACCTCAGATCGTACTTCCTCAGTATGTCATAAAGTGCTCCCTCAGTCTGTCAGAAAGTGCTCCCTCAGGACCTCAGACAGTGCTCCCTCAGTACCTCAGAAAGTGGTCCCTCAATACCTCAGAAAGTGTTCCCTCAATACCTTAGAAGGTGCTTCCTCAGTACCTCAGATAGTGCTCCGTCAGTACCTCAGAAAGTGCTCCCCAATGCCACTGAAAGTGCTCCCTCAATACCTCAGAAAGTGTGCCCTCTATACCTCAGATATTTCTCCCTCAATACCTCAGAAAGGGCTCCCTCAATATTTCAGATAGTGCTCCCTCAGGACCTCAGACAGTGCATCCTCAGTACCTCAGAAAGTGGTCACTCAATATCTCAGTCAGTGCTCCCCCAATAACTCAGAAAATGCTCCCTCAGTACCTCAGACATGGCTCCCTCAGGACCCCAGAAAGTGCTCTGTCAATACCTCAGAAAGTGCTCCCTCAGTACCTCAGAAAGTGCTCCTCAATACCTCAGAAATTGTTCCCTCCGGACCTCAGAAAGTGCTCCCTCAATATCTAAAAAAGTGCTCCCTCAATATCTCAGATTTTTCTCCCTCAATACCTCAGATAGTGCTTCCTCAGTATGTCATAAAGTGCTCCCTCAGTACCTCAGAAAGTGTTCCCTCAGGACCGCAGACAGTGCTCCCTCAGTACCTCAGAAAGTGGTCCCTCAATACCTCAGAAAGTGTTCCCTCAATACATCAGGAAGTGCTCCCTCAGTACCTCCGAAGGTGCTCCCTCAATGCCTTTGAAAGTGCTCCCTCAATACCTCAGACAGTGCTCCCTCAATACCTCAGAAAGTGCTACCTGAATATGTCAGATAGTGCTCCATCAATTCCTCAGATTGTCCTCCCTCAATCCCTCAGCCAGTGCTCCCCAGTACCTCAGAAAGTGCTCCCTCAATACCTCAGGATGTGTGCCCTCTATACCTCAGATATTTCTCCCTCAATACCTCAGAAAGTGCTCCCTCCGTACCTCAGAAAGTGCTTCCTCAATATCTAAGAAAGTGCTCCCTCAAAATCTCAGATATTTCTCCCTCAATACCACAGATAGTGCTTCCTCAGTATATCAGAAAGTGCTCCCTCAGTCTATAAGAAAGTGCTCCCTCAGGACCTCAGACAGTGCTCCCTCAGTACCTCAGAAAGTGGTCCCTCAATGCCTCAGAATGTGTTCCCTCAATACCTTAGAAGGTGCTCCCTGAGTACCTAAGAAAGTGCTCCCTCAATACTTCAGAAAATGCTCCCTCAGTACCTCAGAAAGTGCTCCCTCATTGCCTATGAAAGTGCTCCCTCAATACCTCAGCCAGTGCACCCCCAATATTTCAGACAGTGCTCCCTCAGTACCTCAGAACATGCTCCCTCAATACCTCAGCCAGTGCTCCTCCAATACCTCAGAAAGAGCTCCCTCAGTACCTCAGAGAGGGCTCACTCAGTACCTTAGGCAGTGCTCCCCCAATACCTCAGAAAATGCTCTCTCAGTACCTCAGACAGTGCTCCGGCAGTACCCCAGAAAGTGCTCTGTCAATCCCTCAAAAAGTGCTCGCTCTGTACCACAAAAGGTACTCCTCAATACCTCAGAAAGTGCTCCGTCCGTACCTCAGAAAGTGCACCCTCAATATCTAAGAAAGTGCTCCCTCAATATCACAGATATTACTCCCTCAATACCTCAGATAGTGCTTTCTCAGTAACCAGAAAGTGCTCCCTCATTACCTCAGAAAGTGCTCCCTTCGTACCTCAGAAAGCGCTCCCTCAGAACCTCAAAACGTGCTCACTCAATACCTCAGACAGTGCTCCCCAATACCTCAGAAAGCACTCCGTCAATTCCTCAGAAAGTGCGCCCTCTATTCCTCAGATATTTCTCCCTCAATACCTCAGAAAGTGCTTGCTCAATATCTCAGGTAGAGCTCCCTCAGTACGTCAGAAACTGCTCCCTCAGTCTGTCAGAAAGTGCTCCCTCAGGACCTCAGACCGTGTTCCATCAGTCCCTCAGAAAGTGCTCCCTCAATCCCTCAGAAAGTGCCCTCTCAGTACCTCAGTCAGTGATACCCCAATACCTCAGAAAATGCTCCCTCAGTACGTCAGACAGTGCTCCCTCAGTACCCCAGAAAGTGCTCTGTCAATACCTCAGAAAGTGCTCCCTCAGTACCTCAGAAAGTGCTCCTCAATACCTCAGAAAGTGCTCCCTCAATTCCTCAAAAAGTGCTCCCTCAATATCTCAGATATTTCTCCCTGAATACCTCAGATAGTGCTTCCTCATTATGTCAGAAAGTGCTCCATCAGTCAGTCAGAAAGTGCTCCCTCAGGACCTCAGACAGTGCTCCCTCAGTACCTCAGAAAGTGGTCCCTCAATACCTCAGAAAGTGTTCCCTCAATACCTCAGAAAGTACTCCCTCAGTTCCGAAGGAAGTGCTCCCTCAATTCCTCAGGATGTGCTCCCTCAGTACCACAGAAAGTGCTCCCTCAATGCCTCTGAAAGTGATCACTCAATACCTCAGAAAATGCTCCCTGAATATCTCAGATAGAGCCCCATCAATTCCTCAGATAGTGCTCCCTCAATCCCTCAGCCAGTTATCCCCAATACGTCAGAAACTGCTTCCACAGTACCACAGAAAGTGCTCCCTCAATACCTCAGCCAGTGCACCCCCAATACTTCAGACAGTGCTCCCTCAATACCTCAGAAAGTGCTCCCTCAGTACCTCAGAACATGCCCCCTCAACACCTCAGCCAGTGCTCCTCCAATTCCTCAGACAGTGCTCCCTGAGTACCTCAGAAAGTGCACCCTCAGTACCTCAGAAAGTGCACCCTCAGTAACTCAGAAAGTGCTACCTCATTACCTCAGAAAGTGCTCCCTCAATTCCTCAGAAAGTGCTCCCTCAGTACCTCAGAAAGTGCTCACTCAATAACTCAGAAAGTGCTCCCCCAATACCTCCAAAAGTAGTCTCTCAGGAGCTCAGAAAGTTTTCCCTCAGTACCTCAGACAGTGCTCCCTCAATACCTCATAAAGTGCTCCCCAATGCCACTGAAAGTGCTCCCTCAATACCTCAGAAAGTGTGCCCGCTATACCTCAGATATTTCTCCATCAATATCTCAGAAAGTGCTCCTTCAATATCTCAGATAGTGCTCCCTCAGGACCTCAGACAGTGCTCACTCAGTACCTCAGAAAGTGGTCACTGTATACCTCTGAAAGTGTTCCCTCAATACGTCAGAAAGTGCTCCCTCAGTACCTAAGAAAGTGCTCCTTCTATGCCTCTGAATGTGCTCCTCAATGCCAGTGAAAGTGCTCCCTCAATACCTCAGAAAGTGTGCCCTCAATACCACAGAAGGTGCTCGCTCAGTTGCTCAGAAGGTGCTCCCTGAATACCTCAGTAAATTCTCCCTCAGTACCTCAGAAAGTGCTCCCTCAATACCTCAAAAAATGCTCCCCCAGTACCACAGAAATTTCTCCCTCAATACCGCAGAAAGTGCTCCCTCAGTCCCTCGGAACATGCTCCCTCAATACCTCAGCCAGTGCTCCTCCAATACCTCAGAAAGTGCTTCCTCAGTACCTCAGACAGTGCTCCTTCAATACCACAGAAAGTGCTCCCTCAGTACCTTCGAAAGTGCTCCCTCAATACCTCAGCCAGTGATCCCCAATACCTCAGAAAGTGCTCCCTCAGTACCTCAGAAAGTGCTGCCTCAGTACCCCAGAAAGTTTTTTGTCAATGCCTCAGAAAGTGCTCCCTCAGTACCTCAGAATGTGCTGCTCAATACTTCAGAAAGTGCTCCCTCCGTACCTCAGCAAGTGCTCCCTCAATATCTAAGAAAGTGCTACCTCAATATCACAGATATTTCTCCCTCAATACCTCAGCCAGTGATCCCCAATAACTCAGAAAGTGCTCCCTCAGTACCTCAGAAAGTGCTGCCTCAGTACCCCAGAAAGTTTTTTGTCAATGCCTCAGAAAGTGCTCCCTCAGTACCTCAGAAAGTGTTCCTCAATACTTCAGAAAGTACTCCCTCCGTACCTCAGAAAGTGCTCCCTCAATATCTAAGAAAGTGCTACCTCAATATCACAGATATTTCTCCCTCAATACCTCAGTCAGTACTCCCCGAATATCTCAGATAGTGCTTCCGCAGTACCTCAGAAAGTGCTCCCTCAGTACCTAAGAAAATGCTCCCTCAGTACCTCACACAGTGCTCCCTCAATATCTCAGATAGTGCTCCATCACTTCCTCAGATAGTGCTCCCTCAATCCCTCAGCCAGTCCTCCCCAATACCTCAGATACTGCTTCCACAGTACCACAGAAAATGCTCCCTCAATACCTCAGCCAGTGCACCCCCAATACTTCAGACAGTGCTCCCTCAAAACCTCAGAAAGTGCCCCCTCAGTACCACAGAAAGTGTTTCCTCAATACATCAGGAAGTGCTCCCTCTGTACCTCAGAAAGTGTTCCCTCAATACCTCAGAAAGTGTTCCCTCAGTACCTCAGAAATTGCTCACTCAGTACCTCAGAACATGCGCCCTCAATACCTCAGCCAGTGCTCCTCCAATACCTCAGAATGTATTCCCTCAGTAACTCAGACAGTGCTCCCTCAATACCTCAGAAAGTGCTCCCTCAGTACCTCACAAAGTGCTCACTCAGTACCTTAGAGAGTGCTCCCTGAATACCTCAGCCAGTGATCCCCAATACCTCAGAAAGTACTCCCACAGTACCTCAGAAAGTGCTGCCTTAGTACCTGAGAACATGCTCCCTCAATACCTCAGTCAGTGCTCCCCCGATACCTCAGAAAATGATCACTCAGTACCTCAGACAGTACTCCCTCATAACCCCAGAAAGTTTTTTGTCAATTCCTCAGAAAGTGCTCCCTCAGTACCTCAGAAAGTGCTCCTCAATACTTCAGAAAGTGCTCCCTCCATACCTCAGAAAGTGCTCCCTCAATATCTAAGAAACTGCTCACTCAACATCACAGATATTACTCCCACAATACCTCAGAAAGTGCTCCCTCAGAACCTCAAAACGTGCTCACTCAATACCTCAGACAGTGCTCCCCAATACCTCAGAAAGCACTCCGTCAATTCCTCAGAAAGTGCGCCCTCTATTCCTCAGATATTTCTCCCTCAATACCTCAGAAAGTGCTTGCTCAATATCTCAGGTAGTGCTCCCTCAGTACGTCAGAAACTGCTCCCTCAGTCTGTCAGAAAGTGCCCTCTCAGGACGTCAGACAGTGTTCCATCAGTCCCTCTGAAAGTGCTCCCTCATTCCCTCAGTAAGTGCCCTCTCAGTACCTCACTAAGTGCTCCCCAATACATCAGAAAATGCTCCCACAGTACCTCAGACAGTGATACCTCAGTACCCCAGAAAGTGCTCTGTCAATACCTCAGAAAGTGCTCCCTCAGTACCTCAGAAAGTGCTCCTCAATACCTCAGATCGTGCTCCCTCAATTCCTCAAAAAGTGCTCCCTCAATATCTCAGATATTTCTCCCTGAATACCTCAGATAGTGCTTCCTCATTATGTCAGAAAGTGCTCCACCAGTCTGTCCGAAAATGCTCCCTCAATTCCTCAGAAAGTGCTCCCTCAGTACCTCAGAAAGTGCTCACTCAATAACTCAGAAAGTGCTCCCCCAATACCTCCAAAAGTAGTCTCTCAGGAGCTCAGAAAGTTTTCCCTCAGTACCTCAGACAGTGCTCCCTCAATACCTCAGAAAGTGCTTCCTCAGTACCTCAGAAAGTGCTCCCTCAATGCCTCTGAAATTGATCACTCAATACCTCAGAAAATGATCCCTGAATATCTCAGATAGAGCACCATCAATTCCTCAGATAGTGCCCCCTCAATCCCTCAGAAAGTGCTCCGTCAGCACATCAGAAAGTGCTTCCTCAATACCACAGAAAGTGCTCTCTCAATACCTCAGAAAGTGCTCCCTCAGTACCTGAGAACATGCTCCCTCAATACCTCAGCCTGTGCTCCCCAATACCTCAGAAAGAGCTCCCTCAATACCTCAGAACATGCTCCCTCAATACCTCAGCCAGTGCTCCTGCAATACCTCAGAAAGAGCTCTCTCAGTACCTCAGAAAGTGCTCAATCAGTACCTCAGAGAGTGCTGCGTCAGTACGCCAGAACATTCTCCCTCAATTCCACAGTCAGTGCTCCCCCAATACCTCAGAAAATGCTCCCTCAATACCTCAGACAGTGCTCCCTCAGTACCTCAGAAAGTGCTCCTCAATACCTCAGAAAGTGCTCCCTCAGTACCTCAGAAAGTGCTCCTCAATACCTCAGAAAGTGCTCCCTCCGGACCTCAGAAAGTGCTCCCTCAATATCGAAGAAAGTGCTCCCTCAATATCTCAGATATTTCTCCTATAATACCTCAGATAGTGCTTCCTCAGTATGTCATAAAGTGCTCCCTCAGTCTGTCAGAAAGTGCTCCCTCAGGACCTCAGACATTGCTCCCTCAGTACCTCAGAAAGTGGTCCCTCAATACCTAAGAAAGTGTTCCCTCAATACCTTAGAAGGTGCTCCCTCAGTACCTAAGAAAGTGCTCCGTCAATACATCAGGAAGTGCTCCCTCAGTACCTCCGAAAGTGCTCCCACAATGCCTCTGAAAGTGCTCCCTCAATACCTCAGACAGTGCTCCCTCAATACCTCAGAAAGTGCTGCCTGAATATCTCAGATAGTGCTCCATCAATTCCTCAGATAGTGCTCCCTCAATTCCTCAGCCAGTGCTCGCCAACACCTCAGAAAGTGCTCCCTCAGTACCTCATTAAGTGATCCATCAGTACCTCAGACAGTGCTCCCTCAATACCTCAGAAAGTGCTCCCTCCATACCTCAGAATGTGCTCCCTCAATATCTAAGAAAGTGCTCCCTCAATATCTCAGATATTTCTCCCTCAATACCACAGATAGTGCTTCCTCAGTATGTCAGAGAGTGCCCCCTCAGTCTGTCAGAAAGTGCTCCCTCAGGACCTCAGACAGTACTCCCTCAGTACCTCAGAAAGTGGTCCCTCAATTCCTTAGGAAGTGTTCCCTCAATACCTTAGAAGGTGCTCCCTGATTATCTAAGAAAGTGCTCCCTCAATACTTCAGAAAGTGCTCCCTCAGTACCTCAGAAAGTGAGCGCTCATTGCCTCTGAAAATGCTCCCTCAATACCTCAGACAGTGCACGCCCAATACTTCAGACAGTGCTCCCTCAGTACCTCAGAACATGCTCCCTCAATACCTCAGCCAGTGCTCCTCCAATACCTCAGAAAGAGCTCCCTCAGTACCGCAGACAATGCTAGCTCAATACCTCAGAAAGTGCTCCGTCAGTACCTCAGAGAGTGCTCACTCATTACCTTAGCCAGTGCTCCCCCAATACCTCAGAAAATGCTCTCTCAGTACCTCAGACAGTGCTCCGTCAGTACCCCAGAAAGTGCTCTGTCAATCCCTCAAAAAGTGCTCGCTCTGTACCACAGAAAGTGCTCCTCAATACCTCAGAAAGTGCTCCCTCTGTCCCTCAGAAAGTGCTCCCTCAATATCACAGATATTACTCCCTCAATACCTCAGATAGTGCTTCCTCAGTAAATAGAAAGTGCTTCCTCAATACTTCAGAAAGTGCTCCCTCCGTACCTCAGAAAGTGCTCCCTCAATATCTAAGAAACTGCTCCCTCAATATCTCAGATATTTCTCCCTCAATACCTCAGAATGGTCTCCCTCAGAACCTCAAAACGTGCTCACTCAATACCTCAGACAGTGCTCCCCAATACCTCAGAAAGCACTCCGTCAATTCCTCAGAAAGTGCGCCCTCTATTCCTCAGATATTTCTCCCTCAATTCCTCAGAAAGTGCTTGCTCAATATCTCAGGTAGTGCTCCCTCAGTACGTCAGAAACTGCTCCCTCAGTCTGTCAGAAAGTGCCCTCTCAGGACGTCAGACAGTGTTCCATCAGTCCCTCAGAAAGTGCCCTCTCAGTACCTCAGTAAGTGCCCTCTCAGTACCTCAGTCAGTGCTCCCCCAATACATCAGAAAATGCTCCCTCAGTACCTCAGACAGTGCTCGCTCTGTCCCACAGAAAGTGCTCCTCAATACCTCAGAAAGTGCTCCCTCTGTCCCTCAGAAAGTGCTCCCTCCATATCTAAGAAACTGCTCCCTCAATATCACAGATTTTACACCCTCAATACCTCAGATAGTGCTTCCTCAGTAAATAGAAAGTGCTTTCTCAATACTTCAGAAAGTGCTCCCTCCGTACCTCAGAAAGTGCTCCCTCAATATCTAAGAAACTGCTCCCTCAATATCTCAGATATTTCTCCCTCAATACCTCAGAATGATCTCTCTCAGAACCTCAAAACGTGCTCACTCAATACCTCAGACAGTGCTCCCCAATACCTCAGAAAGCACTCCATCAATTCCTCAGAAAGTGCGCCCTCTATTCCTCAGATATTTCTCCCTCAATACCTCAGAAAGTGCTTGCTCAATATCTCAGGTAGTGCTCCCTCAGTACGTCAGAAACTGCTCCCTCAGTCTGTCAGAAAGTGCCCTCTCAGGACGTCAGACAGTGTTCCATCAGTCCCTCAGAAAGTGCTCCCTCAATCCCTCAGTAAGTGCCCTCTCAGTACCTCAGTCAGTGCTCCCCCAATACATCAGAAAATGCTCCCTCAGTACCTCAGACAGTGCTCCCTATGTACCCCAGAAAGTGCTCTGTCAATACCTCAGAATGTGCTCCCTCAGTACCTCAGAAAGTGCTCCTCAATACCTCAGAAAGTGCTCCCTCATGTCCTCAAAAAGTGCTCCCTCAATATCTCAGATATTTCTCCCTGAATACCTCAGATAGTGCTTCCTCATTATGTCAGAAAGTGCTCCATCAGTCTGTCAGAAAGTGCTCCCTCAGGACCTCAGACAGTGCTCCCTCAGTACGTCAGAAAGTGGTCCCTCAATACCTCAGAAAGTGTTCCCTCAATACCACAGAAAATGCTCCTTGAATATCTCAGATAGAGCCCCATCAATTCCTCAGATAGTGCTCCCTCAATCCCTCAGCCAGTGATCCCCAACACGTCAGAAACTGCTTCCACAGTACCACAGAAAGTGCTCCCTCAATACCTCAGCCAGTGCACCCCGAATACTTTGACAGTGCTCCCTCAATACCACAGATAATGCTCCCTCAATACCTCAGAAAGTGTTCCTTAGTACCTCAGAACATGCCCCCTCAACACCTCAGCCAGTGTTTCTCCAATACCTCAGAAAGTGCTCACTCAGTACCATAGAAAGTGCTCCCTCAATACCTCAGCCAGTGATCCCCAATACCTCAGAAAGTGCTCCCTCCGTACCTCAGAAATTGCTGCCTCAGTACCCCAGAAAGTTTTTTGACAAGACCTCAGAAAGTGCTCCCTTAGTACCTCAGAAAGTGCACCTTAATACTTCAGAAAGTGCTCTCTCAATATCTCAGAAAGTGCTACCTCAATATCACAGATATTTCTCCCTCAATACCTCAGTCAGTGCTCCCCAATAACTCAGAAAATGCTCTCTCAAAACCTCAAAAAGTGGCCTCTCAATAGCTCACATAGTTCTCGCTCAGTACATCAAAATATGCTCCCTCAATACCTCAGAAATTGCTCTCTCAATACCCCAGAATGTGCTCCCTCAGTACCTCAGAAAGTGCACCCTCAGTAACTCAGAAAGTGCTACCTCATTACCTCAGAAAGTGCTCCCTCAATTCCTCAGAAAGTGCTCCCTCAGTACCTCAGAAAGTGCTCACTCAATAACTCAGACAGTGCTCCCCAATACCTCCAAAAGTAGTCTCTCAGTACATCAGAAAGTTTTCCCTTAATACCTCAGAAAGTGCTTCCTCAATACCTCAGAAAGTGCTTCCTCAGTACCTCAGAAAGTGCTCCGTCAGTACCTCATAAAGTGCTCCCCAATGCCACTGAAAGTGCTCCCTCAATGCCTCAGAAAGTGTGCCCTCTATACCTCAGATATTTCTCCCTCAATACCTCAGAAAGTGCTCCTTCAATATCTCAGATAGTGCTCCCTCAGGACCTCAGACAGTGCTCCCTCAGTACCTCAGAAAGTGGTCCGTGTATATCTCTGAAAGTGTGCCCTCAATACCTCACAAGGTGCTCCCTGAATACCTCAGTACGTTCTCCCTCAGTACCTCAGAAAGTGCTCCCTCAATACCTCAGAAAGTGCTCCCACAGTACCACAGAAAGTGCTCCCTCAATACCTCAGAAAGTGCTCCCTCAGTACCTCAGAACATGCTCCCTCAATACCTCAGCCAGTGCTCCTCCTATACCTCAGAAAGTGCTTCCTCAGTACCTCAGACTGTGCTCCCTCAAAACCTCAGAAGGTGGTCCCTCAGTACAACACAAAGTGTTCCCTCAATACCTCAGGAAGTGCTCCCTCTGTACCTCAGAAAGTGTTCCCTCAATACCTCAGAAAGTGTTCCCTCAGTACCTCAGAAATTGCTCCCTCAGTACCTCAGCACATGCGCCCTCATTACCTCAGCCAGTGCTCCTCCAATACCTCAGAAAGTGCTTCCTCAGTACCTCAGACAGTGCTCCTTCAATACCTCAGAAAGTGCTCCCTCAGTACCTTAGGAAGTGCTCCCTCAATACCTCAGCCAGTGATCCCCAATACCTCAGAAAGTGCTCCCTCAGTACCTCAGAAAGTGCTGCCTCAGTACCCCAGAAAGTTTTTTGTCAATGCCTCAGGAAGTGCTCCCTCAGTACCTCAGAAAGTGCTCCTCAATACTTCAGAAAGTGCTCCCTCAATGCCTCAGCAAGTGCTCCCTCAATGTCTAAGAAAGTGCTACCTCAATATCACAGATATTTCTCCCTCAATACCTCAGTCAGTGCTAACCAATACCTCAGAAAATGCTCACTCAGTATCTCAGACAGTGCTTCCTTATTACCCCAGAAAGTCTTTTGTCAATACCTCAGAAAGTGCTCCCTCAGTACCTCAAAAAGTTCTCCTATACACTTCAGAAAGTTCTCGCACCGTACCTCAGAAAGTGCTCCCTCAATATCTAAGAAAGTGCTCCCTCAATATCTCAGATATTTCTCCCTCAATACCACAGATAGTGCTTCCTCAGTATGTCAGAGAGTGCCCCCTCAGTCTGTCAGAAATTGCTCCCTCAGGACCTCAGACAGTGCTCCCTCAGTACCTCAGAAAGTGGTCCCTCAATTCCTCAGGAAGTGTTCCCTCAATACCTTAGAAGGTGCTCCCTGATTATCTAAGAAAGTGCTCCCTCAATACTTCAGAAAGTGCTCCCTCAGTACCTCAGAAAGTGCTCCCTCATTGCCTCTGAAAATGCTCCCTCAATACCTCAGACAGTGCACGCCCAATACTTCAGACAGTGCTCCCTCAGTACCTCAGAACATGCTCCCTCAATACATCAGCCAGTGCTCCTCCAATACCTCAGAAAGAGCTCCCTCAGTACCACAGACAATGCTAGCTCAATACCTCAGAGAGTGTTCCGTCAGTACCTCAGAGATTGCTCACTCATTACCTTAGCCAGTGCTCCCCCAATACCTCAGAAAATGCTCTCTCAGTACCTCAGACAGTGCTCCGGCAGTACCCCAGAAAGTGCTCTGTCAATCCCTCAAAAAGTGCTCGCTCAGTACCACAGAAAGTGCTCCTCAATACCTCAGAAAGTGCTCCCTCCGTCCCTCAGAAAGTGCTCCCTCCATATCTAAGAAAGTGCTCCCTCAATATCACAGATATTACTCCCTCAATACCTCAGATAGTGCTTCCTTAGTAAATAGAAAGTGCTCCCTCAATGCCTCAGCAAGTGATCCCTCAATATCTAAGAAAGTTCTACCTCAATATCACAGATATTTCTCCCTCAATACCTCAGTCAGTGCTCCCCAATACCTCAGAAAATGCTCACTCAGTATCTCAGACAGTGCTCCCTCATTACCCCAGAAAGTCTTTTGTCAATACCTCAGAATGTGCTCCCTCAGTACCTCAGAAAGTGCTCCTCAATACTTCAGAAAGTGCTCGCACCGTACCTCAGAAAGTGCTCCCTCAATATCTAAGAAAGTGCTACCTCAATATCACAGATATTTCTCCATCAATACCTCAGTCAGTACTCCTCGAATATCTCAGATAGTGCTACCGCAGTACCTCAGAAAGTGCTCCCCCAGTAACTCAGAAAATGCTCCCTCAGTACCTCACACAGTACTCCCTCAATATCTCAGATAGTGCTCCATCACTTCCTCAGATAGTGCTCCCTCAATCCCTCAGCCAGTCCTCCTCAATACCTCAGATACTGCTTCCACAGTATCACAGAAAATGCTCCCTCAATACCTCAGCCAGTGCACCCCCAATACTTCAGACAGTGCTCCCTCAAAACCTCAGAAAGTGCTCCCTCAGTACCACACAAAGTGTTCCCTCAATACCTCAGGAAGTGCTCTCTCTGCAGCTCAGAAAGTGTTCCCTCAATACCTCAGAAAGTGTTCCCTCAGTACCTCAGAAATTGCTCCCACAGTACCTCAGAACATGAACCCTCAATACCTCAGCCAGTGCTCCTCCAATACCTCAGAAAGTGCTCCCTCAGTAACTCAGACAGTGCTCCCTCAGTACCTCAGAAAGTGCTCACTCAGTACCTTAGAGAGTGCTCCCTCAATACCTCAGCCAGTGATCCCCAATACCTCAGAAAGTACTCCCAGAGTACCTGAGAAAGTGCTGCCTTAGTACCTGAGAACATGCTCCCTCAATACCTCAGTCAGTGCTCACCCAACACCTCGGAAAATGCTCACTCCGTACCTCAGACAGTGCTCCCTCATAACCCCAGAAAGTTTTTTGTCAATACCTCAGAAAGTGCTCCCTCAGTACCTCAGAAAGTGCTCCTCAATACTTCAGAAAGTGCTCCCTCCGTACCTCAGAAAGTGCTCCCTCAATATATAAGAAAGTGCTACCTCAATATCACAGATATTTCTCCCTCAATACCTCAGTCAGTACTCACCCAATATCTCAGATAGTGCTTCCTCAGTACCTCAGAACGTGCTCGCTCAGTTCCTCAGAAAGTGCTCCCTCTATACCTCAGAATGTGCTCCCTTGCTACCTCAGACAGTTCTCCCTCAATACCTCAGAAAGTGATCCCTCAATACCTCAAATAGTTCTCCCTCAGTACCTCAGATAGTGCTCCCTCGATACCTCAGTAAGTATCCCCTCAATTCCTCACATAGCTCTCCCTCAATTACCTCAGATAAGGTTCGTTCAATTCCTCGGATAGTGCTCCCTCAATACCTCAGATTGTTCTCCCTCAGTTCTTCAGACAGTGCTCCCTCAGTACCTCAGAAAGTACTCCCTCAATGCCTCAGAAAGTGCTCCCTCAGTAGCTAGAAAGTGCTCTCTCAATACCTCAAAAAGTGGCCCCAAATAGCTCACATGGTTCTCCCTCAGTACCTCAGTTAGTGCTCCCTCAATTCCTCAGATAGTGCTCCCTAAATACCACAGAAAGTCCTACCTCAATACCTCAGAAAGTGCTCTCTCAACACATCAGAAAGTGCTCCCTCAGTGCCTAAGAAAATCCTCCATCAGTACCTCATAAAGTGCTCCATCAATACCTCGGATAGTTCTCCCTTAGTACCTCAGAAAGTGCTCCCTCAATACCTCAGAAAGTGCTCCCTCAGTACCTCAAAAAGTGCTAACTCAATTCCTCAGACAGTGCTCCCCCAATACCTCAGAAAGCACTCCGTCAATACCTCAGAATGTGCGTCCTGTATACTCAGATATTTCTCCCACAATGCCTCAGAAAGTGCTTGCTGAATATCTCAGATAGTGCTCCCTCAGTACGTCAGAAACTGCTCCCTCAGTCTGTCAGAAAATGCTCCCTCAGGACATCAGACAGTGCTCCCCCATTACCTCAGAAAGTGCTCCCTCAATCCCTCAGAATGTGCCCTCTCAGTACCTCAGAAAGTGCTCCCTCAATGCCTCTGAAGGTGCTCCCTCAATACCTCAGAATGTGCTCCCTCAATAACTCAGACACTTCTCCCTCAGTACCTAAGAAAATGCTTCTTCAGTACGTCAGACAGTGCTCCCTCAATACCTCAGGAAGTGCTCTCTCAGTACCTCAGAACATGCTCCCTCAATACTTCAACCAGTGCTCCTCCAATACCTCAGAAACTGCTCCCTTAGTCTGTCAGAAAGTGCCCTCTCAGTACCTCAGTCAGTGCTCCACCAATACCTCAGAAAATGCTCCCTCAGTACCCCAGAAAGTGCTCTGTCAATACCTCAGAAAGTGCTCTCTCAGTACCTCAGAAAGTGCTCCTCAATACCTCAGAAAGTGCTCCCTCAATTCCTCAGAAAGTGCTCCCTCAATATCTCAGATATTTCTCCCTGAATACCTCAGATAGTGCTTCCTCATTATGTCAGAAAATGCTCCATCAGTCTGTCAGAAAGAGCTCCCTCAGGACCTCAGACAGTGCTCCCTCAGTACCTCAGAAAGTGTTCCCTCAATACCTCAGAAGGTGCTCCCTCAGTTCCTAAGGAATTTCTCCCTCAATACCTCAGGATGTGCTCCCTCAGTACCTCAGAAAGTGCTCCTACAATGCCTCTGAAAGTGATCACTCAATACCTCAGAAAATGCTCCCTGAATATCTCAGATAGAGCCCCATCAATTCCTCAGATAGTGCTCCCTCAATCACTCAGCCAGTGATCCCCAATACGTCATAAAGTGCTCCCTCAGTATTTCAGACAGTTCTCCCTCAATATCTCAGATAGTGCTCCCTCAATCCTCAGATAGTGCTCCCTCAATCCCTGTCAGTCCTCCCCAATACCTCAGAAACTGCTTCCACAGTACCACAGAAAGTGCTCCCTCAATACCTCAGCCAGTGCACCCCCAATACTTCAGACAATGCTCCCTCAATACCTCAAAATTGTTCCCTCAGTACCTCAGAAAGTGCTCCCTCAATACCACAAAGGTGCTCCCTCAATACCTCAGAAAGTGCTCCCTCAGTACCTCAGAAAGTGCTCCCTCAATACCACAGAAGGTGTTGCCTCAATACCTCAGAAAGTGCTCCCTCAGTACCTCAGAACATGCTCCCTCAATACCTCAGCCTGTGCTCCTCCAATACCTCAGAAAGTGCTCCCTCAATACCTCAGAAAGAGCTTCCTCAGTACCTTCGAATGTGCTCTCTCAATACCTCAGCCAGTGATCCCCAATACCTCAGAAAGTGCTCACTCAGTACCTCAGAAAGTGCTCCTCAATACTTCAGAAAGTGCTCCCTCCGTACCTCAGCAAGTGCTCCCTCAATATCTAAGAAAGTGCTACCTCAATATCACAGATATTTCTCCCACAATACCTCAGTCAGTGCTCCCCAATACCTCAGAAAATGCTCACTCAGTACCTCAGAAAGTGCTCCTCAATACTTCAGAAAGTGCTCCATCCGTACCTCAGAAAGTGCTCCCTCAATATCTAAGAAAGTGCTACCTCAATATCACAGATATTTCTCCCTCAATACCTCAGTCAGTACTCCCCCAATATCTCAGATACTGCTTCCGCATTACATCAGAAAGTGCTCCCTAAGTGCCTCAGAAAGTGTTTCCTCAATACCTCAGGAAGAGCTCCCTCTGTACCTCAGAAAGTGTTCCCTCAGTACCTCACACAGTGCTCCCTCAATATCTCAGATAGTTCTCCATCACTTCCTCAGATAGTGCTCCCTCAATCCCTCAGCCAGTCCGCCCCAATACTTCAGATCCTGCTTCCACAGTACCACAGAAAATGCTCCCTCAATACCTCAGCCAGTGCACCACCAATACTTCAGTCAGTGCTCCCTCAAAACCTCAGAAATTGCTCCCTCTGTACCACAGAAAGTGTTTCCTCAATACCTCAGGAGGAGCTCCCTCTGTACCTCAGAAAGTGTTCCCTCAGTACCTCAGAAGGTGCTCCCTCAATACCACAGAAGGAGCTCCCTCAATACCTCAGAAAGTGCTCCCTCAGTACCTCTGAACATGCTCCCTCAATACCTCAGCCAGTGCTCCTCCAATACCTCAGAAAGTGCTCCCTCAGTACTTCAGACAGTGCTCCCTCAATGCCTCAGAAACAGCTCACTCAGTACCTTAGAAAGTGCTCCCTCAATACCTCAGCCAGTGATCCCCCATACCTCAGAAAGTGCTCCCTCAGTACCTCAGAAAGTGCTGCCTAAGTTCCCCAGAAAGTTTTTTGTCAATACTTCAGAAAGTGCTCCCTCTGTACGTCAGAAAGTGCTCCCTCAATATCTAAGAAAGTGCTACCTCAATATCACAGATATTTCTCCCTCAATACCTCAGTGAGTACTCCCCAATATCTCAGATAGTGCTTCTGCAGTACCTCAGAAAGTGCTCCTTAAGTACCTCAGAAAGTGCTCCCTCAGTACCTCACACAATGCTCCCTCAATATCTCAGATAGTGCTCCATCACTTCCTCAGATAGTGCTCCCTCAATCCCTCAGCCAGTCCTCCCCAATACCTCAGATACTGCTTCCACAGTACCACAGAAAATGCTCCCTCAATACCTCAGCCAGTGCACCCCCAATACTTCAGACAGTGCTCTCTCAAAACCTCAGAAAGTGCTCCCTCAGTACCACAGAAAGTGTTCCCTCAATACCTCAGAAAGTGTTCCCTCAATACCACAGAAAATGCTCCCTGAATATCTCTGATAGAGCACCATCAATTCCTCAGATATTGCTCCCTCAATCCCTCAGCCAGTGATCCCCAATACGTCGGAAACTGCTTCCACAGTACCACAGAAAGTGCTCCCTCAATACCTCAGCCAGTGCACACCGAATACTTCAGACAGTGCTCCCTCAATACCTCAGAAAGTGCTCCCTCTGTACCTCAGAAAGTGTTTCCTCAATACCTCAGAAAGTGCTCCCTCAGTACCTCAGAACATGCCCCCTCAACACCTCAGCCAGTGTTTCTCCAATACCTCAGAAAGTGCTGTTTCAGTACCTCAGACAGTGCTCCCTCAGTACCTCAGAACATGCTCCCTCAATACCTCAGCCAGTGCTCCTCCAATACCTCAGAAAGTGCTCCCTCAATACCTCAGAAAGAGCTTCCTCAGTACCTTCGAATGTGCTCTCTCAATACCTCAGCCAGTGATCCCCAATACCTCTGAAAGTGCTCACTCAGTACCTCAGAAAGTGCTCCTCAATACTTCAGAAAGTGCTCCCTCCGTACCTCAGCAAGTGCTCCCTCAATATCTAAGAAAGTGCTACCTCAATATCACAGATATTTCTCCCACAATACCTCAGAAAGTGCTCACTCAGTACCTCAGAAAGTGCTCCTCAATACTTCAGAAAGTGCTCCCTCCGTACCTCAGCAAGTGCTCCCTCAATATCTAAGAAAGTGCTACCTCAATATCACAGATATTTCTCCCACAATACCTCAGTCAGTGCTCCCCAATACCTCAGAAAATGCTCACTCAGTACCTCAGAAAGTGCTCCTCAATACTTCAGAAAGTGCTCCATCCGTACCTCAGAAAGTGCTCCCTCAATATCTAAGAAAGTGCTACCTCAATATCACAGATATTTCTCCCTCAATACCTCAGTCAGTACTCCCCCAATATCTCAGATACTGCTTCTGCATTACCTCAGAAAGTGCTCCCTAAGTGCCTCAGAAAGTGTTTCCTCAATACCTCAGGAAGAGCTCCCTCTGTACCTCAGAAAGTGTTCCCTCAGTACCTCACACAGTGCTCCCTCAATATCTCAGATAGTTCTCCATCACTTCCTCAGATAGTGCTCCCTCAATCCCTCAGCCAGTCCGCCCCAATACTTCAGATCCTGCTTCCACAGTACCACAGAAAATGCTCCCTCAATACCTCAGCCAGTGCACCACCAATACTTCAGTCAGTGCTCCCTCAAAACCTCAGAAATTGCTCCCTCAGTACCACAGAAAGTGTTTCCTCAATACCTCAGGAAAAGCTTCCTCTGTACTTCAGAAAGTGTTCCCTCAGTACCTCAGAAGGTGCTCCCTCAATACCACAGAAGGAGCTCCCTCAATACCTCAGAAAGTGCTTCCTCAGTACCTCTGAACATGCTCCCTCAATACCTCAGCCAGTGCTCCTCCAATACCTCAGAAAGTGCTCCCTCAGTACTTCAGACAGTGCTCCCTCAATGCCTCAGAAACAGCTCACTCAGTACCTTAGAAAGTGCTCCCTCAATACCTCAGCCAGTGATCCCCCATACCTCAGAAAGTGCTCCCTCAGTACCTCAGAAAGTGCTGCCTAAGTACCCCAGAAAGTTTTTTGTCAATACTTCAGAAAGTGCTCCCTCTGTACGTCAGAAAGTGCTCCCTCAATATCTAAGAAAGTGCTACCTCAATATCACAGATATTTCTCCCTCAATACCTCAGTGAGTACTCCCCAATATCTCAGATAGTGCTTCTGCAGTACCTCAGAAAGTGCTCCCTAAGTACCTCAGAAAGTGCTCCCTCAGTACCTCACACAATGCTCCCTCAATATCTCAGATAGTGCTCCATCACTTCCTCAGATAGTGCTCCCTCAATCCCTCAGCCAGTCCTCCCCAATACCTCAGATACTGCTTCCACAGTACCACAGAAAATGCTCCCTCAATACCTCAGCCAGTGCACCCCCAATACTTCAGACAGTGCTCTCTCAAAACCTCAGAAAGTGCTCCCTCAGTACCACAGAAAGTGTTCCCTCAATACCTCAGAAAGTGTTCCCTCAATACCACAGAAAATGCTCCCTGAATATCTCTGATAGAGCACCATCAATTCCTCAGATATTGCTCCCTCAATCCCTCAGCCAGTGATCCCCAATACGTCGGAAACTGCTTCCACAGTACCACAGAAAGTGCTCCCTCAATACCTCAGCCAGTGCACACCGAATACTTCAGACAGTGCTCCCTCAATACCTCAGAAAGTGCTCCCTCTGTACCTCAGAAAGTGTTTCCTCAATACCTCAGAAAGTGCTCCCTCAGTACCTCAGAACATGCCCCCTCAACACCTCAGCCAGTGTTTCTCCAATACCTCAGAAAGTGCTGTTTCAGTACCTCAGACAGTGCTCCCTCAGTACCTCAGAACATGCTCCCTCAATACCTCAGCCAGTGCTCCTCCAATACCTCAGAAAGTGCTCCCTCAATACCTCAGAAAGAGCTTCCTCAGTACCTTCGAATGTGCTCTCTCAATACCTCAGCCAGTGATCCCCAATACCTCTGAAAGTGCTCACTCAGTACCTCAGAAAGTGCTCCTCAATACTTCAGAAAGTGCTCCCTCCGTACCTCAGCAAGTGCTCCCTCAATATCTAAGAAAGTGCTACCTCAATATCACAGATATTTCTCCCACAATACCTCAGAAAGTGCTCACTCAGTACCTCAGAAAGTGCTCCTCAATACTTCAGAAAGTGCTCCCTCCGTACCTCAGCAAGTGCTCCCTCAATATCTAAGAAAGTGCTACCTCAATATCACAGATATTTCTCCCACAATACCTCAGTCAGTGCTCCCCAATACCTCAGAAAATGCTCACTCAGTACCTCAGAAAGTGCTCCTCAATACTTCAGAAAGTGCTCCATCCGTACCTCAGAAAGTGCTCCCTCAATATCTAAGAAAGTGCTACCTCAATATCACAGATATTTCTCCCTCAATACCTCAGTCAGTACTCCCCCAATATCTCAGATACTGCTTCTGCATTACCTCAGAAAGTGCTCCCTAAGTGCCTCAGAAAGTGTTTCCTCAATACCTCAGGAAGAGCTCCCTCTGTACCTCAGAAAGTGTTCCCTCAGTACCTCACACAGTGCTCCCTCAATATCTCAGATAGTTCTCCATCACTTCCTCAGATAGTGCTCCCTCAATCCCTCAGCCAGTCCGCCCCAATACTTCAGATCCTGCTTCCACAGTACCACAGAAAATGCTCCCTCAATACCTCAGCCAGTGCACCACCAATACTTCAGTCAGTGCTCCCTCAAAACCTCAGAAATTGCTCCCTCAGTACCACAGAAAGTGTTTCCTCAATACCTCAGGAAAAGCTTCCTCTGTACTTCAGAAAGTGTTCCCTCAGTACCTCAGAAGGTGCTCCCTCAATACCACAGAAGGAGCTCCCTCAATACCTCAGAAAGTGCTCCCTCAGTACCTCTGAACATGCTCCCTCAATACCTCAGCCAGTGCTCCTCCAATACCTCAGAAAGTGCTCCCTCAGTACTTCAGACAGTGCTCCCTCAATGCCTCAGAAACGGCTCACTCAGTACCTTAGAAAGTGCTCCCTCAATACCTCAGCCAGTGATCCCCCATACCTCAGAAAGTGCTCCCTCAGTACCTCAGAAAGTGCTGCCTAAGTACCCCAGAAAGTTTTTTGTCAATACTTCAGAAAGTGCTCCCTCTGTACGTCAGAAAGTGCTCCCTCAATATCTAAGAAAGTGCTACCTCAATATCACAGATATTTCTCCCTCAATACCTCAGTGAGTACTCCCCAATATCTCAGATAGTGCTTCTGCAGTACCTCAGAAAGTGCTCCCTAAGTACCTCAGAAAGTGCTCCCTCAGTACCTCACACAATGCTCCCTCAATATCTCAGATAGTGCTCCATCACTTCCTCAGATAGTGCTCCCTCAATCCCTCAGCCAGTCCTCCCCAATACCTCAGATACTGCTTCCACAGTACCACAGAAAATGCTCCCTCAATACCTCAGCCAGTGCACCCCCAATACTTCAGACAGTGCTCTCTCAAAACCTCAGAAAGTGCTCCCTCAGTACCACAGAAAGTGTTCCCTCAATACCTCAGAAAGTGTTCCCTCAATACCACAGAAAATGCTCCCTGAATATCTCTGATAGAGCACCATCAATTCCTCAGATATTGCTCCCTCAATCCCTCAGCCAGTGATCCCCAATACGTCGGAAACTGCTTCCACAGTACCACAGAAAGTGCTCCCTCAATACCTCAGCCAGTGCACACCGAATACTTCAGACAGCGCTCCCTCAATACCTCAGAAAGTGCTCCCTCTGTACCTCAGAAAGTGGTTCCTCAATACCTCAGAAAGTGCTCCCTCAGTACCTCAGAACATGCCCCCTCAACACCTCAGCCAGTGTTTCTCCAATACCTCAGAAAGTGCTGTTTCAGTACCTCAGACAGTGCTCCCTCAGTACCTCAGAAAGTGCTCACTCAGTACCATAGAATGTGCTCCCTCAATACCTCAGCCAGTGATCCCCAAAACCTCAGAAAGTGTTCCCTCAGTACCTCAGAAAGTGCTGCTTCAGTACCCCAGAAAGTTTTTTGTCAAGACCTCAGAAAGTGCTCCCTTAGTACCTCAGAGATTGCACCTTAATACTTCAGAAAGTGCTCTCTCAATATCTCAGAATGTGCTACCTCAATATCACAGATATTTCTCCCTCAAAACCTCAGTCAGTGCTCCCCAATAACTCAGAAAATGCTCTCTCAATACCTCAAATAGTGGCCCCTCAATAGCTCACATAGTTCTCGCTCAGTACCTCAAAATATGCTCCCTCAATACCTCAGAATGTGCTCTCTCAGTACCCCAGAATGTGCTCCCTCAGTACCTCAGAAAGTGCACCCTCAGTAACTCAGAAAGTGCTACCTCATTACCTCAGAAAGTGCTCCCTCAATTCCTCAGAAAGTGCTCCCTCAGTACCTCAGAAAGTGCTCACTCAATAACTCAGACAGTGCTCCCCCAATACCTCCAAAAGTAGTCTCTCAGGAGCTCAGAAAGTTTTCCCTCAGTACCTCAGACAGTGCTCCCTCAATACCTCAGAAAGTGCTTCCTCAGTACCTCAGAAAGTGCTCCGTCAGTACCTCATAAAGTGCTCACCAATGCCACTGAAAGTGCTCCCTCAATACCTCAGAAAGTGTGCCCTCTATACCTCAGATATTTCTCCCTCAATACCTCAGAAAGTGCTCCTTCAATATCTCAGATAGTGCTCCCTCAGGACCTCAGACAGTGCTCCCTCAGTACCTCAGAAAGTGGTCCGTGTATATCTCTGAAAGTGTGCCCTCAATACCTCAGAAGGTGCTCCCTCAGTACCTCAGAAAGTGCTCCCTGAATACCTCAGTAAGTTCTCCCTCAGTACCTCAGAAAGTGCTCCCTCAATACCTCAGAAAGTGCTCCCACAGTACAACAGAAAGTGCTCCCTCAATACCTCAGAAAGTGCTCCCTCAGTACCTCAGAACATGCTCCCTCAATACCTCAGCCAGTGCTCCTCCAATACCTCAGAAAGTGCTTCCTCAGTACCTCAGACTGTGCTCCCTCAAAACCTCAGAAAGTGCTCCCTCAGTACCACACAAAGTGTTCCCTCAATACCTCAGGAAGTGCTCCCTCTGTACCTCAGAAAGTGTTCCCTCAATACCTCAGAAAGTGTTCCCTCAGTACCTCAGAAATTGCTCCCTCAGTACCTCAGCACATGCGCCCTCATTACCTCAGCCAGTGCTCCTCCAACACCTCAGAAAGTGCTTCCTCAGTACCTCAGACAGTGCTCCTTCAATACCTCAGAAAGTGCTCTCTCAGTACCTTAGAAAGTGCTCCCTCAATACCTCAGCCAGTGATCCCCAATACCTCAGAAAGTGCTCCCTCAGTACCTCAGAAAGTGCTGCCTCAGTACCCCAGAAAGTGTTTTATCAATGCCTCAGGAAGTGCTCCCTCAGTACCTCAGAAAGTGCTCCTCAATACTTCAGAAAGTGCTCCCTCAATGCCTCAGCAAGTGCTCCCTCAATATATAAGAATGTGCTACCTCAGTACCTTAGAGGGTGCTCCCTCAATACCTCAGCCAGTGATCCCCAATACCTCAGAAAGTACTCCCAGAGTACCTCAGAAAGTGCTGCCTTAGTACCTGAGAACATGCTCCCTCAATACCTCAGTCAGTGCTCCCCCAATACCT
The DNA here is from genome assembly GCF_047496795.1 of Chiloscyllium punctatum. Lineage (NCBI taxonomy): Eukaryota > Metazoa > Chordata > Chondrichthyes > Orectolobiformes > Hemiscylliidae > Chiloscyllium > Chiloscyllium punctatum. The sequence continues at coordinate 14,662,229 of NC_092756.1, forward strand.
CGGAAAATGCTCACTCAGTACCTCAGACAGTGCTCCCTCATAACCCCAGAAAGTTTTTTGTCAATACCTCAGAAAGTGCTCCCTCAGTACCTCAGAAAGTGCTCCTCAATACTTCAGAAAGTGCTCCCTCCGTACCTCAGAAAGTGCTCCCTCAATATATAAGAAAGTGCTACCTCAATATCACAGATATTTCTCCCTCAATACCTCAGTAAGTACTCACCCAATATCTCAGATAGTGCTTCCTCAGTACCTCAGAAAGTGCTCGCTCAGTTCCTCAGAAAGTGCTCCCTCTATACCTCAGAATGTGCTCCCTTGCTACCTCAGACAGTTCTCCCTCAATACCTCAGAAAGTGATCCCTCAATACCTCAAATAGTTCTCCCTCAGTACCTCAGATAGTGCTCCCTCGATACCTCAGTAAGTATCTCCTCAATTCCTCACATAGCTCTCCCTCAATTACCTCAGTTAAGGTTCGTTCAATTCCTCGGATAGTGCTCCCTCAATACCTCAGATTGTTCTCCCTCAGTTCTTCAGACAGTGCTCCCTCAGTACCTCAGAAAGTACTCCCTCAATGCCTCAGAAAGTGCTCCCTCAGTAGCTAGAAAGTGCTCTCTCAATACCTCAAAAAGTGGCCCCAAATAGCTCACATGGTTCTCCCTCAGTGCCTCAGTTAGTGCTCCCTCAATTCCTCAGATAGTGCTCCCTAAATACCACAGAAAGTCCTACCTCAATACCTCAGAGAGTGCTCTCTCAATACCCCAGAAACTGGTCCCTCAGTGCCTAAGAAAATCCTCCATCAGTACCTCATAAAGTGCTCCATCAATACCTCGGATAGTTCTCCCTTAGTACCTCAGAAAGTGCTCCCTCAATACCTCAGAAAGTGCTTCCGCAGTACCTCAAAAAGTGCTAACTCAATTCCTCAGACAGTGCTCCCCCAATACCTCAGAAAGCACTCCGTCAATACCTCAGAATGTGCGTCCTCTATACCTCAGATATTTCTCCCACAATGCCTCAGAAAGTGCTTGCTGAATATCTCAGATAGTGCTCCCTCAGTACGTCAGAAACAGCTCCCTCAGTCTGTCAGAAAATGCTCCCTCAGGACATCAGACAGTGCTCCCCCATTACCTCAGAAAGTGCTCCCTCAATCCCTCAGAATGTGCCCTCTCAGTACCTCAGAAAGTGCTCCCTCAATGCCTCTGAAGGTGCTCCCTCAATACCTCAGAATGTGCTCCCTCAATAACTCAGACACTTCTCCCTCAGTACCTCAGAAAATGCTTCTTCAGTACGTCAGACAGTGCTCCCTCAATACCTCAGGAAGTGCTCTCTCAGTACCTCAGAACATGCTCCCTCAATACTTCAACCAGTGCTCCTCCAATACCTCAGAAACTGCTCCCTTAGTCTGTCAGAAAGTGCCCTCTCAGTACCTCAGTCAGTGCTCCACCAATACCTCAGAAAATGCTCCCTCAGTACCCCAGAAAGTGCTCTGTCAATACCTCAGAAAGTGCTCTCTCAGTACCTCAGAAAGTGCTCCTCAATACCTCAGAAAGTGCTCCCTCAATTCCTCAGAAAGTGCTCCCTCAATATCTCAGATATTTCTCCCTGAATACCTCAGATAGTGCTTCCTCATTATGTCAGAAAATGCTCCATCAGTCTGTCAGAAAGTGCTCCCTCAGGACCTCAGACAGTGCTCCCTCAGTACCTCAGAAAGTGTTCCCTCAATACCTCAGAAAGTGCTCCCTCAGTTCCTAAGGAATTTCTCCCTCAATACCTCAGGATGTGCTCCCTCAGTACCTCAGGATGTGCTCCCTCAGTACCTCAGAAAGTGCTCCTTCAATGCCTCTGAAAGTGATCACTCAATACCTCAGAAAATGCTCCCTGAATATCTCAGATAGAGCCCCATCAATTCCTCAGATAGTGCTCCCTCAATCACTCAGCCAGTGATCCCCAATACGTCAGAAAGTGCTCCCTCAGTATTTCAGACAGTTCTCCCTCAATATCTCAGATAGTGCTCCATCAATCCTCAGATAGTGCTCCCTCAATCCCTCAGCCAGTCCTCCCCAATACCTCAGAAACTGCTTCCACAGTACCACAGAAAGTGCTCCCTCAATACCTCAGCCAGTGCACCCCCA